>NC_052504.1:73689453-74048862 GCF_014356525.2 Nilaparvata lugens | reverse complement strand
CGCAGTAATCTCATCCACAAGTACCTGATTGAAACTATAGACCTTATGGAAATACAGCAATGACTGGCTTCTCCACACATCTGTGTAATCACTTGTCTGCTGATTTATGATGAATAATTCTATAGTCTGATTTTTACTCTAATATTGGCGTATGAAGGAGGCTCCTTTTTCCTTTTATATTATCCTTGAAATGCAAAATTTCCAAAAACCTTGTATATACGTCGACGCGCAATTAAAAAAGGAACATACATGTCAAATTTCATGAAAATCTATTACCGCGTTTCGCCATAAATGCGCAACATATAAACATTTAAACATTCAAACATTTAAACAGTTGAACATTCAAACATTCAAACATTTAAACATTCAAACACATAAACATTTAAACATTAAGAGAAATGCTAAACCGTCGACTTGAATCTTAGACCTCACTTCGCTCGGTCAAAAATGTGAGTTTCATATATTCATTGAAGAATACAATCATAGTAAATGGGTATTATAAGCAGTAAAGTACTGTGAAAGTGAATGTCTCGATCCTGCATGGAAAGGAAACAATCATCAACTCAACATTTTACAAAAAATAGACAAATCATCCGTTTATCGACTCACATTCTTCTTATCATATTAGAAGACACAAGAGCCTTATTCTTTTACAGTCTCTCTTTTTCTTCAACTTGCTGTATCACGTTCTTGAGATCTATCAGAATATCTTTTTGTAGTTCTTAGGATGCTATTTCCAGTAGAACCAAATCAAACCCAACAATCCAAGAAAGCAGATCAGTTGATGCTCTCGCATTATCACCTCGATCTGCAATGTCTGTGCTTCTTGGGCTATGCGTTTCTGACTTCAACAAAGAGCAGGCCATGAGTGAAAAGCATAAATTACGTATGATGCGCCAGGGAGGGGCGATTAGAATGGAATGTAAGGAAAGAGAAGGAGAAGACGGTAGTTGAAGTAAAATAAAGAAGAAAGTGATGAAGGAGAAGAAAAAGAAGAGGAGGAGGAGGAAGAAAAAGAAGAAGAAGAAGGAAAAGAGGAAGAAAAAGAAGAAGAAGAAGAAGAAGAAGAAGAAGAAGAAGAAGAAAGAAGAAGAAGAAGAAGAAGAAGAGAAGAAGAAGAAGAAGGAGAAGAAGGAGAAGAAGGAGAAGAAGAAGAAGGAGAAGAAGGAGAAGAAGGAGAAGAAGAAGGAGAAGAAGAAGGAGAAGAAGAAAAATAAAAGGAGTGATCGGAAGAAGCGGTGACCTGTGGCCGATTAACATTGGCCAGTCGGCTATGATCAGCACGAAACGGCAGCAACGACAATATCGAAAAAAGTTGAAACTCCAAGTAGTGGTGGATGCTGGAGCAGGTGGTCCAGGAAGAGTGAAGAAAAGTAGAGAGAAATTAAGAAAGCAATGTGTGATGTCTGTCAAGAGCTGGAAGAAGAAGGAACGGTAAAGGTCAGTGGCGGCGGCGCATTGTGAGTGTTTCGGTTCCGGGAAGCAACAGGACAACGAGTCAGACTTTGAAGCAGTCAAGTCCGCCCGGGACCCGGTGCACCGGGTCAACTCAGCAGCGAGACGCTCAACCAGCACAAAAAGTGCACAGACCAATACAACCTGTTGACGAGCTACCCGTTATACTCACAGACACCAGTCTATCTCTTATTAGCTATTTAATCATTCACTACTATCCTATTTCCTCTTTGTTCACACATTTCAACCCTCTTCATTTGTGAATCTCTTCCTATTTTGAACGTTAATCTCTTAAAAATCAGTTATCCTTTTCCTGATATCTTGTTTATTTCATTTATATTTCGAAAAGTATCGTTTCTCAAATCCCTTACCTTCATTTCATTCTCATGACATAGGTATAGGAAATTTAGTTTGTCGATTTCCTATGATAAAATTGATTAAATAAAACTGGATGAATGATTAGATGTTTTAATGTTGGGATGACAAAATTGAACTGAGAAAATATTAAATAAACTGATACAATTAATAAACAAACTGATGCCAGTTGAAAACAGGTGGCAAACATCAGATGATTCGCCACATAGGTTATTCTCATAAAGCATTCTTTCACTTTTTTATCAAAGACCTTAAAGATGCATAGACTCACATGCAGCGCTAGTGTCGTACTTGGAATTGAAATCGGCCATTGAGGGGGCAACCTATAAGATTATTACATACCAATGCCTTTGTAATCTATAGTATTACAAATATATAGATATAATATCTCGTGCTAAAATACCCCAATGGCGGCCTTCAATTTCAAGTAAGAGCTATCATTGAGAAGGCATAGGCATTGTGGGTCTATATTTCTTTAAGGTCTTTGTTTTTTATTGTATTATTCTTGAAAAAACCTTCTTTCTGTCCTCTTCTACTATTTTCTTTTCCATGTATTTCACCTCCCTCATTTTCCACATGTCATCACCTTCGTATCACTTTCCTCTATTCTCCATACTTGCATTTGTAATACATTTGTTGTACTCATTTCGTTTTTATCCCTCAATTTTTTATTCATGTTTTGTATCTAGCATAGATTATTCCTTCCATTTTTCCGTATTTGATCGATCTCATTCCTATCTTGTTTCATCTTCTATTTTATATGAACTTCTTTTCCATCTTCATCATGTTTTTTTCTATCATTAAAATTCATTAACTTACCTCCTTTATATTTTCTCCCTCTACTTTAACTCTTGTAATCCTGGTTCTTCTTCCTTTCTTCCTCCCGTTTTCATCTCCTTCCCTTTCTCCTTTGTTCCTCGTTTTCACATCTATCCTCCATTCTTCTTTCACTGAGCATTCTCACTCGCAACTATTAATAATACAATGGACAGTTTATCAAAGCTTCTTCTGCAGACTCAACTCAACTGGTTGTGTGGTGTGTGTGTGTGTGTGGTGTGTGTGGCTCCGTTGCAATCAATCAGCAGCCTGTTACATCCCATTTATTTCTTCGCTCCTCTGATTGTGGCCATCACATACGTCTTTTGGCCTCATCAATAGTGGAGATCGCAGACCACGTGTGTAGGACGATAAATCATGTGATGCTTCACCTCTACAGATCTGTGAAGCATAGTCGGTTGAACCATTCATACAGATCGAGCTGTAGCCGGAAAAACTGTTTTAAAATCGGAAGTTGATAATGTCTCATAAAATTATGAGTCCAATGTCTCCTCTACTTGGTAATATATATATATATATATATATATATATATATATATATATATATATATAGCGTAAGGCATTTTGACACATTTACCTCTCAAATATGAATTATGCGCTCAATTATAATAATTGATTGTCATTAAATTAAAAAAGTCGAAATATAAAACTATGCACATGGAGAGAACCAGTAGTTTTAATAACATGATTATTAAAAGATAAAACTAGACATTTATAAAGCTAAGTCCAAATCAGCCAACCATTCAAGAGCAGCTGGTGCAGCATTCACAAAATCCTGAGCGCAATAATTGTATTCGTTCTAGCTCAGAAGTTCTTCTTTCCAAGTAACATCTTCAACATCTTTTATAGAAGCTAGAAGCGCCTCCACGTGGTGCGCCTGGATACCCAAATACAGGATGGAGACCGGCATTTGGGGAACTAAATCGAATACATGACCGCCATAGCGGACAGGCAAGAACATCTGCCATTGGAATGTCTGTTTCTGGGACACATCCTTTTAACCCCTGTGCGGGAGGTTTTGTGAAGGTTTTTGGTTGACGGTGATCAGCAATATATGAGCATTTAATTTTTGTTTGTTGACTGCTGCGTTTTTTGTGGTGCAATCTAGCTCGCGTCCGTGACATTGTTACACGTGCATCCTTGGTTCATACTAAATGAGCTAGAACTGCTGGCGGTCAGACTTATCTTAGGATCTCCTGGCCAGTTTGACACATCAAATGGAAAATTTCTACTTGGTAAATTGAATTGGTTATTCATTTGCTCACCTAAACTTGGCCTAATACAATGCTGAGGCCTATGAGTATAAATAGAAGGTATTCTTATTACCTAATAATATTTGGTAGTTCAACATCGAATGGTATTGATCTAATATCTTAATAACAGGACAAGCCATATTTTCTTATGGTTTACCATGAATATCACGGAAGTGTCAAATTTCCTACATATTCTAGAGTCTCACCTACTTGGTTTTTGAATTAGGAATGTCATTCGCTCAGTTAGGAATAATTTGCAAATGATTACACTCTGCTCATCTATTGAATGTTTTGGACTGAACGTAAATGTAGAACTCACATTCGAAAGACCTTCAAGTTATTTGGCCTAAACTATCAGCCATGAGGCCGTGAGTGTCAGAGAATGAGAGAAATTGTTTTTGATTTTTCATGAAAAGTATACAATTGTGATTATTTGATTATGATTGGTATAAAATAGTGATTCGACTTGATTAATGATAACTTATGAATAATTTGAAGTTTACTTGTCGTTACTATCAGGTACAATAATGTACAACCAGAGTAATCTTCTATAAGATTGAAATCACAAATTGAAATTGTCAACCACTTTTATTATTATATAATACTACAGTATAATATAATAATAAAAGTGGTTGACAATTTCAAATTTGTGTTTTCATTATGGAAAAGTACCACAACATCACATACAACACAACTGTGAGGTTTCATAAGATTGTTTTATTCTATGTTACAACATAGAGTGAACTAGTCAAAATCGGCCTCTGGATTCAATTGAAACTTATCATTTGACTTGATTGATGATAAAATATGATCAAATTAATAACTGACGTTAATATTATATCCGTAGCAATCATAATGGAGTTGAAGGATAAATACAATACGGATCATTTCTCTACACCTAGAGACAAAGTCAAATGATACCCCAAAGATAGCTTCACACCTACAGATAGAAAAGTTACAAACTGTCAAAATTAAGCTGAACAAAATAACACGTTGAGAGGGATTTCAATTTCAACTAGAATGTAGAGTGTGAGAGTGGTCGCAGGTCGCAGGTAGGTAATCGGTAATCATGTGGCTAGTTGGTATAATTGGAGTGTCCGTTGTTGCCGACATTTCACGCGGAAAATGATTGTTTATTTGGACGGTTAGTTGGCTGCAGTTAGGGGTTGAAGGGAAGGATGAAGGGGTATGAGTTGGTTGAAAGGCTGGTTGAGGGTTGAAAAAGGGGTTGGGGGTTCTCTCATCCACAATCAATTGAAACGTGTGGCTGGCAGATGACAGCTTGCTGTGCCTTTTCAAAATTTACTGGAAATTAGGTGCAATGACATATTCTGATACAACTGTCAGCATGTTATGTATGTCATCAACGGCATCTGCGCTTACAACTGTCTCAACATGTGAAAAGGTTTGGAAACAGATCGTTTGAATTGTAAACTCGGATGGTTCAATCAAATCCTTTCGAACTTTGCAATAACAATATTTTTGGATAACATTGATAAGTTCACGATTGTTTTCCTTTATTGTTTAGATTCTTTAGAAAAATTGATATTCATCAAACGGAATGTAATGACTAGACAAAGAATGACGTGAGGAAATTATGTCCTTGAAAAATCAAATAGGAGTTGCACAGAGAAGTTTCAGCTATGTTTCAAAACCTAATTCCTCACTCCACCTATGTAATTCACTTTGTGTAGATAATGCAAGATACTCCAATAATTGCAGAGATTCAAATCGCAGTAATAAATCAATGAATTGAATTAGAATACTTTTTCTATTAGAATTACTGGATCAGAATTACAAGTAGAATACAAACCTCTTTAACTGTGTACAGTATTCGACTCTGATAACATATTTTACATTCTTTGAACGGAGACATCAATGAATTGAGCTAGTGTATTAGTATCCACCCTTCGCAGGTCATCCAGGACTGGGAGAACTAATTTGTGATATGCGATTGTTCTAAATTGGGTACTTAATGGTGAAACAATGAACTGAACAGAACAACAAGTAAAGTATGATGTCATGATGTTCATCAATATTAAAATGGATGACTTTCATGGAATGAATGAATAATATCATCAAAACTATATTCATTTCTAATAATCTTTCCACTCATGTGATACATTATGATTGTTTTTCATTCATTGTCGAAATCTTGACCTTTGAAATGATTAAGATAATTTCGAAATCTTCCAGTTGACCTGGAATCATAGACAGTGAGTATACATTCTATACTATGTATTCTATTCTATACTCACTGCTAGAGTGAGATGCAATCAATTGTTTGACAAAGCGGCACATACACATTCTATATTTCAACAATGTCAAAGTGAACTTTTATCTCAGTTAGCTGGCAAGCCGAATGCAATCTTTTTTTGCACTACAACTACTGTGCTTTGCACTAACTTTTTTCTGAGAAAAAGAGCAAACCAGTTTTTGTTTCTTACTCCGTCACGCTTGAAGTTGAATGGAGGTTGAAAAAGCGTCAGTCTCGTCGCGTCGCCATTCTGTTGTCAACTTCTGAAAGTTTTCGTCGTCTACGGTCGAGTGACGTCACAAATCAGTTAAAGGACAGCAAACAAAAAAATCAGTTAAGGATGTTCAGCGGACATGAAAAATGACAGTGTTTTTGCATTTAGACAACTGCAAGAGTTCAGACAGCGTAGCTAAAATTCTAGTTTCACATACGTTTTTTGCGGGTATGGAAGAGAAGTTGTCCATTTTTTTCTGCATTTCAAAAGCTGAGTTTTGCCTTCTGCTAATGCACTTAGTTTCTAATTAGCGGGCGCTGTTTGAGGAAATTGAAACTTTTAACAAAACAAGTTGTATCAGAAAATGTGTGGTGTGATTATATAGGAAAATGTTCAACTTGTGTTCAGTGCTCATTATTGTTCTTAACTCACCAATCAGGAATTGAGTGAGAATACCGCACGAATTATCAGCTTGTCACTTGGACTACAAAGCTCCAGCTATCCAACTCTTTTCCGTCACAAGAGACACTAGAAAAGTTGGTCGAAAACGTTTACAGAAATAAGATATTCAAATATTTTTCGAACATTTCCCATTCAAACTCCAATTAATTGTATTAGATATTATATATGTATAAGAAATGATAAACACATTGAATCGAGTAATGCCTTCCCATGAGACGTTATTCGATAAATCCATGTGACTACACAACCTCTTTTAAAGTTTTATTAAGATACATCCTATTATATTATCCTATTATATTAAGCGAGCAATTTCTGTAATTTGTATATATTTCTATAATTGGCTATTTATGTCCAACGGATCTCGAAAACGGCTCCAACGATTTTTACGAAATTTGGAACATAGTAGGTTTATGATATAAAAATTCGATTGCACTGGGTCTCATCCTTGGGAAAACTCGCTGAAGGTCATGAAAAGGATAATAATTATTCATCCTTGGAAAAACAGATGATAATTTCGTCGACTTGATTAAAATAATCTGATTTGTTGATATGACATGGTATATCATTCTAAATTAGAGTAGGATCATAATATTCAAAGTTAATCATCATTTTACTGTTTTAAGTGATTAGTGAGTGTTATTTTGTTATTCAATTTGGTTTGTAAACAATCTCAATTAGAACTTTCCTGTTTTCAAATATTTGTACTGAAAATTGGACCTGAATTCAAGTGTATGGAGCATAACCTACTTTTTGGACTAAATTTATAGTGTGTAAATCAAAATTCGGGGAAGAAACAGTTCTGGGCTGTGCCTGATAGCCTGATAGTCCTTCATCAATCATCTTGAAGAATTGTGTTTTGTTTATCAATAAATAAATAACGAGCGAAGCTCGGTGCCCCGATATTTCTTCTGAAGTGGGATAAGAGTGTTTCTTCTGTCTCTCCCCTACATTCCACCACCAATGACGGTTGAACTGATTGATTAGAACAGTGTCATAATCCTGTTCGATAGTAAGTTTCCATCTGGGTCGTCGTGGTTGTCGTCATTCGACAATGGATGGTGGCGTTTTGCAATAGTGGATGTGTGTGTGTGTGTGTTTGTGTGTATGTGGAGCATTGTAGGGGAGGGGCGAAGGATCTCGAAATGTATTATTTCATTGCAATATTAAAATTGCATTACGGTCCCTTGAACTGATTCGGCAGACCGGGCGGGCGGGCGCTCTCTCCTCTGTCTTTGATAACTGCGCATGCTTGCAGACACAAAATCACACTCCTTTGAGGCGGTCACGAATCTACGTGGAATAATTTGTTCCACAATTTAAACACTCCATCCATCCACTGCCATCATGATTTCGCGAATGCAATTTCGAAAAGGAAAAATCACGAGAAAGAAAATTGTCCTATGTACCGTTCGATTGATCATCTCATTACCGATGGGATCGATTCTTGACATGCCAAACAGAATTAGGAGCGAATTGGAGAGTCGACAGTTTCAAATGCAAATAATATTTCCTGACATGCACGAAACCTATATCCAGTTACTGACAAAGATCGATCCAAATTCATGTTTCAGATTCTATAGATTTCTCTAAACTCTAGATAACTGAAACCACCGAAAAGAACAAGTTCTCCTTCATATTAAATTTTTCAAGGGGGAATCATTCTCCGTAATTCAAATGTTTGATTGATATTGATTAAAGCAAATCACGGAACCATATTGAACAAAATGGGTTGACATCGTCTTTTCACATCATAGTTGAGAATGCAGCAGCAGGCTGAAAATTGCATTTTCAATAATGAGCCGAGTTGCATTTCACGATGCCGCATGCACTCAGCGGGATGCATAATATGTTGAATAGGCTGTGACCTATATTTCTGAGCATATTTTTGAACTTTCCAAAATGAATAGTCGGTGATGATAATGATCAGTGCGATTGAAACTATCTTACAAAATTGGTCCAAATTATGTTGTTGAATTGCAATGAACTAGTATGAGGCATATTGATAGCATTGAATAGATAATGCTACCAATTGAACTGCCTTCAGTAATGATTCTTGTTTACTCATGTCAACTGTATCCTGTATCAGGCTGATTTAATAGAATTCTCTGATGCTTCCCCTTCTTGGAAGTAGTTTTAGGTATCAAGAATGTCAGAGTTGTCTGATAATATTGGAACATTGTCGATTGATTGAATCGTGTTTCGAGATCTGAGACGATTGATGAAGTGGATGAATAAAATGTCAGACATCTTTATTATTACAATACCATTTTCGTCCAGCAGGTTCATCTCAAATTACTAGAATTTTTAACATTTTAAAAACAGAAATGAACTAATAAGTCCAGTAGTTGGGTTGATTGAAGAATCTACGATGAATAATTTTCTGTAACGTATTCACGTGAGGGGAATCTTCTTATTTCTATGACTACCTGTGAAAATGAAGGTGAATTGGTAGAGGATACTCCTTTATTTCAATGTTACTCAACAAACATCTGAGTACTTATGAAAACAAATGCGAATTAACAGAGAATATTTCTTCATTCGTGTCTCGTGTCTTGAGTAACTTGTCACCACAATAATAAATTTGATAGAACTTTCTAACCTTCAACACTCATAGGTACATAGTGATACATAGTAGATTTTGTTTCCACATAAATAATGTTTTAACCAATTTTAACTCTCATTCATAAAAGTATAAAAAATGTGGTACAACAATACTATAATAATGACCAATATCGACATCTACCAATATTGTAAAAGTTTCTTTTCTCTACGTTTATTCATATTTTATAAACAGTATTTGTAGGTACTTTCCATTCATATTTCGTATGCGCTTGTTCAACAGCAATTAGTCAGCGCTTGCGCATGAGGCAATGCGTGGGATAGATTTGTGACCGGTAGGTAAGCTCCAGGAAGCTGCTGGAAACATAGCCATACACTTTCTTCTGTACAAGAAATAGTGGTTCATTGGCCGGGAGCAAATCACGGACAGATAAATTTCAGAGTGCATTGTTGTGTGCAGTTACCGTTTGCAGAACTGCAGTGGACCCGGTCCTAAATCTCAGAATGCAGCAGGAGACCCCCTAACTCAAGATATTGCTGCCGTGCACTACCTATTCTAGAGTTCTCTGTGCACTACTCTACTTCCACTCTTCTATCAAGGGGCAGCGATCAGACGGCCAAAGGCGAAATAGAGAGAAAGAACAAAATAAAAACAATATGTTGGTCTACCGGATCGAGTGCCTCAAGAAGCGAAATCGAATCATTAACGCCCCTGCTTGTGTACGCCTATGGGAGTGCCCACACTATATACCCCAGTGGTCAGTACGCCACTGAGTGGTCAGTACGTACTTGAGGCATGCCTCAAATACTAACAGGGGGTATAAGGTTTCGTTGCATGTCCTCACTCGATGGCCAGATACTTTTCAAATTCCATTTCAATTGAACTGAACTCATGAACAAAAACTTTTGAATATTTTTATCATCATGATTCTTATACTCTTCAATTTAAAACTTATTATTATAATATTGGTATCTGTATTGCAATTGCCTATTCCTGTGACCACACTATACCTACAAATAAACTTTTCCTGAAAGCGAGGAATCAGGAAAAATATTTCAGGGATCTGTTGAGTTAAAATTATGAGAAAAATATAAGATAACTTACGGATAATAGGAACATGTAACAATAAAATGATTGCTTGTATGCCTACTAACGAGTTTCTCTCTTATGGTCGTCTATTACAGATTGAATCGGATCAATATTATTGATGTGGTTCAAAGACAACGTCTTTGAACAAATTAATACATTTTGTGAATTGTTTATTGTGAATTTAGGTTGGGAACTGGTGACTTTGTATTGGAAATAAGCTGAATTGTCAAAGCTCATTGAGTCCTCTATTTCTTCATCGAGACTGTTTGTCAAGTTAAGGTTGATGTTCTGTACTTGAAAACTGTTTCTTCAATTGAAGAATATGATAAGCTAATACTGCTAGGCATAATTTTACAAGTTGTATCTTTATTTCATCAGGCAGTTTGATACCGTGAAGTACAGATATTATTGATACAGTTATTCAACTCAAGAAAAGAGTGTCTATGTCTTGTGTTAAATGCATGCCCCATGAGGAGCATGATGACCGAAAGTTGAAAGGTAATTGCAAGTACCGTGGAGCAGACAATGCCCGAACAATTTCTACGTTTTATGATGTATGGTGCTTCGTAACAAATTTTATCAATCATTCATAAAACGTCTGTCAGATTGTTTTCAAATATAAGAATGAAAGTTTTGTTACGGTTGGTTGAATCATAGACGTATTTAGAAGGTTATATTGCATTCAGAAATGCGTTTGTGTTTTGCATTTGGTCGGTGTGAAGGCGTGGACTCAGATTATGCTCCATGATGTGAGATAGCGAGGTGTAGTGGCCTGCCGGGTAACGATAGGAAAATGATACAGTTACTTCATAATTGGACGTAATTATTTATTAATGCTTCTCACCACCCACAGCCAAGTTATGTTGAAACACTTCCCGGTGGTTCGGAAACTACTTGAGACCGTGCATTCATCTTGAAAGTGAATTAATCTTCCACAATGATACTTCAAATTATGGAACAAGTCTCATGAACGAAAAACATTATCCACTTTGGTCTACTACATTTAGAATTCGAGTGTACAATTATATGAATATATAGTATGGTAAGGTGAACAGTTGATTGACTCAGTAGTTAGAAGAAAATCTTATCGCTCATAATTAGGTAACTGATATGTTACGAAACCTACTACCTTCATAATAAGTACTTGGTGGCTCGGAGGCCACTTAATAACATAGATCCCTTTATTATCTACACAAGAGTCTAGGGCCTAGTAAGCTCCATTAGTAACAACAAATATAAAATGGCATCAAATGCTTTTCTTGTTCATAATAGTCTTACAATTTATACGTAAAGGACCCCTATTCAAATAAACTCAGTTTTTCAAAGTACACAAAAGTGTAGTTTTCCAATAGATACGTCAAAGGAATATCATACTAAACAAAAACTATTTTTATAGCTAGAACATAAATTAGAATATAATTTTGACTCTATCAACTCTCAATTGAATTGATTAGCCACATTAGACAAGTATTAAGCTCTCTAATGATTCCGACTGTTTAAGTTGAAGCGAAAGTTTACTACGGTATCAAACGGTGTTAGAAAATTTATGGAAGGCCGTGCCAGCCTCGAGATTCGCTCACTAGCTCCTCGCAGGATCGCTAATCTTGTAACAAGTTACTCCTCTAATCTATTTGCTCAGCAGCCGATAAACGAATAGATAAATATTGCGTAAATGAACGCGCTGTCCTCGGTTGACAGACGGACAGTGCACAGTGCAGAGATTTGAGAGCAGGCCACGGTTCAAATCACGCTCTCACTTTAAACAGAGACAAATATTTTTTCTATCGAGTTTGTCAGTCACCTGTGATCTGTAACTGTGACCTGAACCTATCATCTATAGCTATATCTGGAGACGTTTCTAACGACTCCGCGATGTTTTATGTGCAATAGTTGTAATTTATTTCGTGCATGCGCAAGAAACGGAACCTTTCAGTTGCAGCTGTCAACACCAATACACTAAATAGATAAATAAGTTCATCCGTAACTTGGAAAAAATCAGCAGCTGCGAGCCTAGCAGGATTAATAAGGCATCTTGGGTACGCTCTGAAAAGCAGACACTATTTTCTCGTCGACAGGATATGGCAGACATACATGATTTGAATAGGCTCATACGCTTGTTCTGATAACTCAGCTTGTGACACCATAAATTTTCAGATGCTCAGAATAATAAGCTGCGGTGTTTATTCCAGCAATAATACAGTGCCGCGGGGACACATCCTAATTGCAATTTGGTTCTCAATTAGTCGCAGGAAGATCAGTTTGTAAATTTCCTGCTGAATGATTTGCTTGTTGAGTTTATTATCCGCCTTGGCACACGTTTGACCAGATCCAATCATTATGATTTGTGAAAAACTGTTCCAATATCATCATTATTGAAGCGTACATATATCGACAATATGGAAGAATATATTCCCATTTTCAATATATTGATTGGAAAACAGTTTTAATCAATAATCAAGAATCAGGAGTAAGTTTGTTTTTCGGTCCATGTTTAAAAATTTCTCCAATAAGTGAATATTCTGTATTTTAAAAATAACTGAGTGTTATAAATTATTATTATTTTGGTATTTGGAACATCTAAATTCAAAAGATTGGTTTGTATAAATATTTTTGGACAGAAAATTTTATGGAAATCTAGAAGACACAACCTCATTTGGACTTTTAATGTTCCCTAAATTTGGAGGAGAAATAGAACAAGGTATTCTAAGTTTTTCTCTCATGATGTAATGAACATTCAATCCTACATAGGATCTCTAGTTGTAATTTAAAAATTACATAAAAAATTGATAATCAAAATATTCTCATCATACTAACAACATAAATATACAAATAACAGGCTGAAAGAGAATACGTATAAGTTATTGAAATTTTGATAAAATTTTAAACAAGGTAGGCTACTTGTTCAAATTTTTCCTCAAAGATTATTTCAAATTACTCCCCATTTCTATTCACTTATCTGCCATTCGAGCCTAATGCTCAAGCAATTATTTATGACAGTGACATGGAATTACGGCGTTATCATATTTTATTATATTCTGTCAGAGTGGAGCCAACTTGGGCCTCGAGTGCAAAAACTTACAAAATGTAGAAAAAAGAGGTTGCTAAATGCGGGTTCGGTCGACTACTGATGCCTGAAGCTCAAGCTGCAAACTGACACTTCGAATGCTACCAGCTCACATCTATATCATATTCTACAAATAAATGAATAATATACAGATATGTAGCTGTTACCAGCCCCAAACCAGCTCAACGCACTGGACGCCGTGAGCTAGGTCAGTTTCGAACACAAAGAACGTTGAAAAGTTGAAATAATGTGGAAGAAACGGCCAAACTTGTTTTCAAAAATGCGGGCTCTGCTTTGTGATAGGTCAGTGATATCGAGACCAAGCTGATCTTCTTGTATTATCTGTTCTGAAAACGTTGTGCACTGTACTGTACAAACCAGGTACTAACCGTGTGATTCCCAAAATGAAAATTTGATTTCGTTGAGTTATTTATCGAAATATCGATGAGATAATCAACATTACAATCAGAAGCTATTTTCTATAATTTATTGAATTATGGTTTCAAATATTTTAAACTAATAGACTCTAATTGACCTCTTTCTTTTTCATCTTACTCCAATTCGAGAAGGAAAATCATAACAAAAAAAGATTAATAAGAGGAACAGAATTGACTAAACATTAACAACCAGAACTTGAAGAAGCTTGTCAAATGTATGAGTACCACACATCAGTTGACATAGATGTTAGGATGTTAGGATGCATAGGTTATAGGATGTTGGGCGAATGATCCGCTCAATTCGCGCCTCTCTCTCTATTATGAACGGCCATGACTTCGAGTTTCCCATGATAGATATTTAAAAATTGGGCTCCGAGTCGTCGAGGAATGTAGATTATGGAATTATCTCTAAAACTTAGCCTTCCTGTCACGACATAAAGTGCGATAAGTTGGAAAACAGCAAGCAATGAAATTATAACAAACTACCGATTTTGCAGTTACTTTTGGTCCAAAGGCTCTAGAAGCCACGCGACGATTGGTCAAATTGATTCCCTTCGCCCAATAGGAGACCTGTTTCTAAATACAGTAGTGGGGATTCCCCAGTCAAGAGACCAGATTACGTTTCGGAGGACACTTTGCTAGGAGCACTACGAGAGTAAAGATGTAGTCATTATGTTTCCCCCTTTTGGGCAAGTTTATAAGTTTATATAATAGTTAATGTAGGAGCTAGTTTTATTTTATTAATGTTTAAATTTTCTAGTAGTGCCATGTCCTGAAAGGTTTAATTGTGTTCTTCTTCATGTACGAATAATTGCTTCTTCAAATAACCGCTAAGGTACGTAAAATAAGGTTAAAATATAATTTGGGAATTTAATTAATTGAAATTCAATCAAAGAGTATTTTATCAACAAGCCTGTTATTTTTCAAGTAATAATATTGATTGAGAATATCCTTTTGATTGTATTAGTGATGGAAGATATTATAATTTTTTTTTCTAAAGAAGTATAGAAAGTTTTCAGTTACGTTACATTTGAGTTATTTGTTCTGGAGATATATTATCGTAGAGTATTGCTGAAAGTCAGGAAGATAGCCTTTAAATTGGAATGAAATTTTTAAGATTATGTTCATATTGAGTTTATGACATTTTATAATTTATATTTTTTAGACTCTGTTTTCTTATGTCATTAAGGCTTTCGAATGATTTAGTAAATTTTTATGATAGAAATCTTAATAGACGAAGAAGAAAGTTTTCTTTTCCATGAAATTAATATTAATAAATGTGGCTAGCGCACAAGTTTCCAACAATACTAGTCGAGCTACTATATGAAAAATTATATTTGATTTCGCAAACCAAACGAAAAATATCATATAAGTTAGCATCATTTCAATCTAAATTATTCCTTTCCTAAGAGTATTATATCAATTTATATAAAAGTTAACATCATAATTAATGAAGTATTCATTTTCTAAAAGCATTATATTAATTTATTACGGGTGTTTTCATAAATGTTGCATTGTATATTAATGACACTCTGGCAAGTAAATTCGTTTTAATTCAATCTTAAATTTTGAGAATGAAATCAGAACGTCAAGATAAAATCTAAATTAAATAACAGAATAAACCCTGTTTTAGCTTTTGATGAATTGTAGGAAGAGTTAGAAATTAATGCTGTAATACATTTATTTACAGCGGTCATGGTGTCCCCAAACCAACTTCTTGTACTACCACCCTTGGTTCCGCAACTTTATGTAACACCGCTTCAAGACACCCGTTCAGACGACAGGTCTAGGGACGTAAGAGAACGTCGCCGTCAAGCCAAATTCAACCGGTAAAAGTTCACCGCCAAAAACAAGGTACTGTAACCCCGACGATAAAGCAACGTACAGACCAACGAAAGTGCAGTGTAGTGAAACAAGGTTCATTCGAGAATGTCAATCAAAAGTGGGGATTCAAAATTATATGAAATGGTTATATGGTTACTATCGACGAAACTTGGGTTCAACGGGCTTTTCTTTCTTGAGTAATTCAGGTTGAAATTAACTTTTATTTGATGACTGATATTGTTGGTTTTGTGACGTATTGCTATCTAATCGGGGATAGTAATGCGCCCCCGAATCAGATGAAGAATGTCACCAAAGTAACATGAAATTGTTGTTTCTGTTGTTCGATTTTAGTTGCCAGTGTTTATTGAAGCTGTTTGTATTTTTCAATTATTTCAAATTGTAGTGTTATTCTATAGTATAAACCTATTAAATCAGGCATGGCAAGATTAATTGAAGTTTTCTTGACTCTAGCCCGTTCACCTGCATGAATTAGGTATAGACTCAGGTATTTTCTAGATGTGTCGGCCTATTTCTAAATTCTAAATTTTATTCAAAATTATCTTCTTCATCATCTTTTAAAAGGTCAGGCACACAACTGCGCCACTGCTGCTGAATGTTTAGCGAAAGGCACACAACTATTCTCAAAATTTAACAGATTTAAAACAAATTTACTTGCCAGAGTGTCATTAATATACAATGCAACATTTATGAAAACACCCGTAATGAATTAATATAATGCTTTTAGAAAATGAATACTTCATTAATTATGATGTTAACTTTTATATAAATTGATATAATACTCTTAGATAAGGAATAATTTAGATTGAAATGATGCTAACTTATATGATATTTTTCGTTTGGTTTGCGAAATCAAATATAATTTTCATATAGTAGCTCGGCTAGTATTGTTGGAAACTTGTGCGCTAGCCAACATTTATTAATATTAATTTCATGGAAAAGAAAAACTTTCTTCTTCGTCTATTAAGATTTCTATCATAAAATTTACTAAATCATTCGAAAGCCTTAATGACATAAGAAAACAGAGTCTAAAAAATATAAATTATAAAATGTCATAACTCAATATGAACATAATCTTAAAAATTTCATTCCAATTTAAAGGCTATCTTCCTGACTTTCAGCAATACTCTACGATAATATATCTCCAGAAACAATAACTCAAATGTAACGTAACTGAAAACTTTCTATACTTCTTTTAGAAAAAAAATTTATAATTATCTTCCATCAATGATACTTCAAATTATGGAACAAGTCTCATGAACGAAAAACATTATCCACTTTGGTCTACTACATTTAGAATTCGAGTGTACAATTATATGAATATATAGTATGGTAATGTGAACAGTTGATTGACTCAGTAGTTAGAAGAAAATCTTATCGCTCATAATTAGGTAACTGATATGTTACGAAACCTACTACCATAATAAGTACTTGGTGGCTCGGAGGCCACTCAATAAAATAGATCCCTTATTATCTACACAAGAGTCTAGGGCCTAGTAAGCTCCATTAGTAACAACAAATATAAAATGGCATCAAATGCTTTTCTTGTTCATAATAGTCTTACAATTTATACGTAAAGGACCCCTATTCAATAAACTCAGTTTTTCAAAGTGCACAAAAGTGTAGTTTTCCAATAGATACGTCAAAGGAATATCATACTAAACAAAAACTATTTTTATAGCTAGAACATAAATTAGAATATAATTTTGACTCTATCAACTCTCAATTGAATTGATTAGCCACATTAGACAAGTATTAAGCTCTCTAATGATTCCGACTGTTTAAGTTGAAGCGAAAGTTTACTACGGTATCAAACGGTGTTAGAAAATTTATGGAAGGCCGTGCCAGCCTCGAGATTCGCTCACTAGCTCCTCGCAGGATCGCTAATCTTGTAACAAGTTACTCCTATAATCTATTTGCTCAGCAGCCGATAAACGAATAGATAAATATTGCGTAAATGAACGCGCTGTCCTCGGTTGACAGACGGACAGTGCACAGTGCAGAGATTTGAGAGCAGGCCACGGTTCAAATCACGCTCTCACTTTAAACAGAGACAAATATTTTTTCTATCGAGTTTGTCAGTCACCTGTGATCTGTAACTGTGACCTGAACCTATCATCTATAGCTATATCTGGAGACGTTTCTTACGACTCCGCGATGTTTTATGTGCAATAGTTGTAATTTATTTCGTGCATGCGCAAGAAACGGAACCTTTCAGTTGCAGCTGTCAACACCAATACACTAAATAGATAAATAAGTTCATCCGTAACTTGGAAAAAATCAGCAGCTGCGAGCCTAGCAGGATTAATAAGGCATCTTGGGTACGCTCTGAAAAGCAGACACTATTTTCTCGTCGACAGGATATGGCAGACATACATGATTTGAATAGGCTCATACGCTTGTTCTGATAACTCAGCTTGTGACACCATAAATTTTCTGATGCTCAGAATAATAAGCTGCGGTGTTTATTCCATCAATAATACAGTGCCGCGGGGACACATCTTAATTGCAATTTGGTTCTCAATTAGTCGCAGGAAGATCAGTTTGTAAATTTCCTGCTGAATGATCTGCTTGTAGAGTTTATTATCCGCCTTGGCACACGTTTGACCAGATCCAATCATTATGATTTGTGAAAAACTGTTTCAAATTCCGAAATCATCATTACTGAAGCGTACATATATCGACAATATGGAAGAATATATTCCCATTTTCAATATATTGATTGGAAAACAGTTTTAATCAATAATCAAGAATCAGGAGTAAGTTTGTTTTTCGGTCCATGTTAAAAATTTCTCCAATAAGTGAATATTCTGTATTTTAAAAATCACTGAGTGTTATAAATTATTATTATTTTGGTATTTGGAACATCTAAATTCAAAAGATTGGTTTGTATAAATATTTTTGGACAGAAAATTTTATGGAAATCTAGAAGACACAACCTCATTTGGACTTTTAATGTTCCCTAAATTTGGAGGAGAAATAGAACAAGGTATTCTAAGTTTTTCTCTCATGATGTAATGAACATTCAATCCTACATAGGATCTCTAGTTGTAATTTAAAAATTACATAAAAAATTGATAATCAAAATATTCTCATCATACTAACAACATAAATATACAAATAACAGGCTGAAAGAGAATACGTATAAGTTATTGAAATGTTGATAAAATTTTAAACAAGGTAGGCTACTTGTTCAAATTTTTCCTCAAAGATTATTTCAAATTACTCCCATTTCTATTCACTTATCTGTCATTCAAGCCTAATGCTCAAGCAATTATTTATGACAGTGACAAGGAATTACGGCGTTATCATATTTTATTATATTCTGTCAGAGTGGAGCAAACTTGGGTCTCGAATGCAAAAACTTACAAAATGTAGAAAAAAGAGGTTGCTAAATGCGGGTTCGGTCGACTACTGATGCCTGAAGCTCAAGCTGCAAACTGACACTTCGAATGCTACCAGCTCACATCTATATCATATTCTACAAATAAATGAATAATATACAGATATGTAGCTGTTACCAGCCCCAAACCAGCTCAACGCACTGGACGCCGTGAGCTAGGTCAGTTTCGAACACAAAGAACGTTGAAAAGTTGAAATAATGTGGAAGAAACGGCCAAACTTGTTTTCAAAAATGCGGGCTCTGCTTTGTGATAGGTCAGTGATATCGAGACCAAGCTGATCTTCTTGTATTATCTGTTCTGAAAACGTTGTGCACTGTACTGTACAAACCAGGTACTAACCGTGTGATTCCCAAAATGAAAATTTGATTTCGTTGAGTTATTTATCGAAATATCGATGAGATAATCAACATTACAATCAGAAGCTATTTTCTATAATTTATTGAATTATGGTTTCAAATATTTTAAACTAATATTTTTCAATGTGCTTCCCCCCTCTTCGACGATTAGACTCTAATTGACCTCTTTCTTTTTCATCTTACTCCAATTCGAGAAGGAAAATCATAACAAAAAAAGATTAATAAGAGGAACAGAATTGACTAAACATTAACAACCAGAACTTGAAGAACATAGCTTGTCAAATGTATGAGTACCACACATCAGTTGACATAGATGTTAGGATGTTAGGATGCATAGGTTGTAGGATGTTGGGCGAATGTTCCGCTCAATTCGCGCCTCTCTGTCAATTCTCAAGCACCAATATTCTCAATCAATGTTTAGTGACCTAATTTTTGATTGAAATTGCTTGTTTTTTCCACGTGAGTAATGTTATGATTGATTTCCAAACATTTTGAATGTTTTTTTAAATCAATGAATTGGAATAAAATAAAAAATGTTTTTCAGTGATGAAAAACATACTCGTAATTTGGATTTGATAGTAGGCCTCGTGTACGTCAAAGATAGAGGAGGTCTGCTACTGCTGTCACTTGCATGGGGCGGAAGGGCGGAGAAAGCAGTCACAAGAGGAAATGCAGGCGAAAGAAACAAACAAACAAGAAGACAATAATTGTCTGTCTTGTCCGTTCGTCCGGCTAATCGTTCCGGTCCCCGTTTCCGTTTCCGTTTTGCATTCGGACTCAACGAGAAAACTACACACATCAAAATAATGGGCAAAACTGTATATTGGCAGTGAGTTTCTGTGCAGTTTACATTATTAGTAGTTGCGATGCGTATGGGAACGGTTTTTGGGTCATTTCTCTCCATTTCATCTTCCTCTTTTCATCCACCATCAATCTCCCTTCTAGCTGATCATTCTACTAGTGAACCCCTCGAGCTGGAGAACTCGCTTACTATGCCGCTATGATATCTTTTTATTTCATTTCACAATTACAACATCAAATCAATGATTGGAAGAGGATCAACAGGATAAACTGTTAACTGGACTATTATCCTGTAACAGGATTAGTCTGTTAACTTTACTATTGAAAGCAGTGGAAAGTCAAGAAAAATTCAAGTTTTATTGAGTTAGCAGTTGGCATGCAATCAATAATTGATTGTGATTTTAAATAGGCTAATAAATTATCTAAGATTGACTCATGCACTTCCAATTCCATCCTGTTTATATCCTCGAAAATAACTGAGGAGTGAGTCAATTTCGATGACCAGTGAACTCGATCTCTATAAAGAAATAAGTTGGTTCTTTGACCACGGTTTTGGAGTTGATTGATGAAAGCAGACAAAATTATAATTATTATCGTTGAATATACAAACAAACTCACAAATTCACAAACAGACAACGAATCCAGCCTCAAATTAAAAGTAGGAACTCGCTGCGCTCGTTCAATTATCTATCATTATTTTCTTTTTTTGCATCCTCTTCTTCGCTTCCTCACTCTTTCCTCAAGATCTTGCTCTAGATATTATATATTCTTATTCATTCTTATAATATATTCTTATTTGGTTAGTTATAGTTCTATTGAAAACATATGCTCGTGGATCCACATCAAGTACCATAATCTTTTTAGTAGGGGATGGGTATCGAAAGACAAAACATCGATGTTTTGAACATCGATGTTTTTTCCATCCTAACATCGATAAGTGAAAAACATCGAACAGTAAACATCTATGTTTTTGAACATCGATGTTTTTTAAACATCGTTTATCGCTCTACGTTATTATGGATGATACTATTAGTCCAGTCAATATAGACATAAAAAAGGGGGTGTGCTTGCAATTTATATTGCAGTTCTGATTTTCTAATATATCATTTGGGTACATAAGAGAAGTCCAGAACCAATTTCTTCATGTAAGATTTCCTTGTGCTAGATACAAGATAGCCCAAAAACCTCGTATTTTCGGCTCATTTTCCAGTTTTCAGCTATTTCTGCCAAATCTCTCCCAGATTATATAATTCTGAAAAAAATGAGATCACTCGGAACTTTCTATCTCCAATGAGTACTTTGTTATAATTTTTCAAAAATGAGTAAAATTTGAAGAAAAAATCAATTTTGATGAATTTTAGTTTTTAATCAACAATATCTTCCGATTGTTACAATTTAGATGTATATTTCAAAATCCCTCTAGGCGTATTTTTGTGCTATACAATCTGAGATCAGGTAGAGCGCTCTATGTCATATAGATTTCCAGGTATACCTGACAACAATGCTCCTTGTATTGTGGAAAAAAACACCTAATTTTCAGCTTCAACCATCATCACCATCTACTTTGTCCTCACATTGATATTTCGCACAATGACATAAGTTCATGGGTAAGAATCACCCGTTAGATGCACTTAATTTCAGTATTTCCTAGTAGAGGCACGCTTAAGGACACCTCAAGGATCAAAATTTCATTTGACACAATCCTCAGATTTCATCATACTACACTTCATCCTTCTCGGTTCGTCACGGCGGTTCAAAATCATGAATAATAAGTCAAATTCGGTCGAAAAATGGAAAATTTATTGTTGAGTGTACTTAAGCCCATATTCCAATACACAGAAAATGACCAATTTCTATATTCAAAGTTTCATGTCTTGTGAAATACTTCCGATAAAATTTCCAAATCTAGTGAGAACACTTATAATTTTTACTTTTGACACAATGCTCAGATTTCATTCTTCACTTCATTCTTCTCGGCTCACCAAGGCGGTTCGAAATCATGCATCAACAATCAAATTCGGTCAAAAAATAGAAAATTTATTGTTGAGTGTAGGTACTTATTCATATTCAATACATAAGAAAAGGCCAATTTCTATATTCAAAGCTATGTATCTCGGTAACCCCTTATTATAAAAACTATTACATGATCTTGAAATGTACAATAGAATTTTCTATTTCATCTGCTGTAAACAATTCATGAAAAAATATGTTGTAAAGTGAGATTTGATTGTTGAAAAAAATCCGGAAATTGTAGATATTTTTCTCATATTAACGGTTTTGGCAGTTCTATGATAGCGAAAAGTGATTCAAGATGGATTTTAGGCAACTGAGCTCGTAGAGGATGAATTTATCTACAATTTGTAATGAATCGTAAGTCTCTATGATGTATCAGACTCGTTTTAGAAACTCTTGATCAACAGTAAAATTACGAAAAAATGTAAAACTGAAATCGCCATTTTTAAATCTTAACTTCCAAATTGTTCTGGAATCGAAAGTATTATTTATTGGAGTGGGTAGAGGGGGACAATTTCCACATTCTCACTAGATTTGGAAATTTTATCAGAAGTATTTCACAAGACATGCAACTTTGAATATAGAAATTGATCATTTTCTGTGTATTGGAATATGGGCTTAAGTACACTCAACAATAAATTTTCCATTTTTCGACCGAATTTCACTTATTATGCATGATTTTGAACCGCCGTGACGAACCGAGAAGGATGAAGTGTAGTACGATGAAATCTGAGGATTGTGTCAAAAGTTATGTGTTTGAAATTTTTATCCTTGAGTTGTCCTTAAGCGCGCCTCTCCACTAGGAAATACTGAAATGAAGTGCATCTAACGGGTGATTCTCATAGAACATAATCTCAAGAGCTTATGTCGTTATGCTAAATATCAATGTGAGGACAATGTAGTTGGTGATGATGCTTGAAGCTGAAAATTAGGCGTTTTTCACAATACAAGGAGCATTGTTGTCAGGTGTACCTGGAATATGAGATAGATCGCTATACCTGATCTCAGATTGTAGAGCACAGAAAGAGCTTCTAAAGTGACTACAATTTTATCTGAAGCTATTGTTTCAATATTTCAGCAGTTACTAACTGGAATCACAGCAATTTTGGACTTGTGGTATTCAAGTAACAGTCTTTCGAATAATTGAAGTCAGGTTGTGACTAGAAAGATACATCAACTCTAGTTCACAAGATTTGTCATCTTCATGGTTAGTCTGAAACCTCTCGGGATATCCTTGAGGATTCGGTCTTGAAATTTCACCCTAAGCTAATTTTAGCAATCATTGATACGCATATCATATTCATTCAATACCTGATAGATTTTTTAGGAAATGAAAATGGATTAAGGTTTTTTATATGGATATCTGCACTCCTTACAATACGAGGACCTCTTTTCCAGAGCTAGATTAATTAGTGTTAAACACATGTTGAGGAAATAATAAGTAGTAAGAAAAAACTCTTTCTCTCTAAGAAATGAAGAATCCGACCTCTTATTCAATTCTAAATAACTAACTATCTAACCTTGACACGGGCCACAGAAGTAATGTAAATCTTCAAGAGTATCCAACAGTCTCACATAAAAATACAGAGAGTCTGATTGAAAAATAAAAATAGCAATCTGCAGGAAATCAAAACTTATGCGAGATCTTTCACAAGAGTGATCTATATTCACAAAAAACACTTAACAGAATACTACACTAAATATCATAGAGATAATGACTGTAATTCTGTTACTATTGTTTATTGCTCTCAAGATAATCCTCTTCAAACAAAAAAATAGAAAAAAAACTTGTCTCAAATTATATATTCTTATAATATATTCTCATTTGGTTAGTTATAGTTCTATTGAAAACATATGCTCGTGGATCCACATCAAGTACCATAATCTTTTTAGATCCCATTCCTTCCTTCCCACCTTTGTTTCTTAAATCAGTTTCCTTAAGTTCAATATCAGAACACCAATCAATCTCGCATGCTATTACTTATTTGTAAGTTTATATGTATATATGGATGCTACGGTAGAACGTGTATGCTATATAATTTCACAATTACCTACTTTTCACACTTTTTATTGGGCTAGTTCAATCAAAATACTGTACAACTACAATTATAGACTTGATAATTGACAAATGGGATGCAGTTTTTGTAGGATACAAGAGAGTAGAGAGAAGGAGAGAGAAGGTGAGAGAAGGAGAGAGTGAGAGAGAGAGAGAAGAGAAATTATCTTTGTTGAAAAGAAACAAATCGAAAGAGAGTGAATAGAGCAGATATAGAGAAATGGAGATAGATTGGATTGAGGATACAGTGCGTAAAGTGCGAGTATGAGAGAGGAAGAGTGAGAGAGATATATGTAGTTAAAAAGTGGAGAAACATAAAAAGGAAGAAAGACAGAGGAAGAATCAGAAGGCAAAGGGGTGGATTGTTGAGGGTTGAAGTGTGTGTTGAGGGTTGCCTAACTGACAACTGAAAAACAAGTAGATGTTGCAATTTTGGGAAGAGCTAGTTAGTTGGAGAGTATTACGCTGCTGCATCCCCCCCCCCATCAACCTATCAAGAATAAAATTATACATTCAATAATTACGAGAGTAATAAATGTGCATATCATAAAAAGTTTTCGGTGAAGTTGCAGGGACAATAATTATTGAAAAACCAAATAATTCAAGTACACTTTGCTATTGTATGATGTTGATTTCTATAAATTGGCTGAAATTACATAAATACAATCACTGATAACATAGAAAAGTAAGATTATTATTAATTTGAAAGAAACTTCTCTGAATAATCAATCATTTGTAAATCGCGAATTGAAAAATTCAAGAAATATATTACTGAAATAGGAAGTTTTTTGCCTGAAATTTTCAATGAAATGTGATTATACTTCGATAATACTTATTAGTGCTCATTAGTGCTTTCGTCTTGGGATGTTTCAAGGACTTGAACTTTTGGAATTCCAAGTTGGTGTGTCAAGAACAATTCCTTATTCATGTATCGCTAATATAGCATACATTATGTTGTATTTTCTTCAAATATGGTTATTCAATCCAAAGGAAATAAGCAATTCCAGAAGAACTAGAGTTAACTGTAGAACTAAAGCTACAAACTTCACCTATTCTGGCCCTCAAGAAAGTTACAGTACAACTACAGCAGTCATGAAAATTATTCTTTGTCTACTTTGCGTAGTTGACTCGAACAACCGGTTACCGAATTTCTCCGACAGATGTCGCAAGCAGCGCCAGAAATACTCAAATCTTTTTCGTGTCTAAATCTGCTTTCTTTCTCTTACTAACACTCTTTCTCTCAGTAGTATCTCACTCATTTGTCCTCTCTTTCTTCTCAAAAAGCAGACGCACATCAAAAACCAGCCTACTGCATTTTGGCGGAGGCAGAGAGCCTCTCTCTCCGGTTTTGGCGCGAAAGGGGAATTGATGGGGATCGGGGAAGTCTGATGAGGTGAGTAGTGGGGACCCCAACCAAACCCCCCAAGGGGAGGGGAAACAGCCGACACAACAAGGATGTTTCTGTTCTTCCCCCATATTGGAACACATAAAGATTATTAACAGCCGGCTGAAAGTTGTCAGAGTGTGAGTGAGTTGCAGTAAAGTCTCTGCACAGCCTAAACAAAACTGACCTAGCCCAATATATTGGGGTCATTGAACCGCCCAAATCCTTCGTTTCAGTCCTGACTGCTCCGATAATTTGCAGGACCACTTTCACATTAGCTCTCCACGTCATGTTTTAGAAGGTGAAACACTGCTATCGCTGATGTTATTGTTACTGTTCTATTATAATGTTGTTGAAATTCAAGTTGATAGTGATTTAGGCCTATACTGTGCAGAGAGTTTAGAATTACTTTCTATTACCTACTCACTCTATATATACATGAATGTTGCCCATTAAAATTTCAATGAGATTGCTATATCATTCCAATACTGATTGTAGTATAAACTTGAGCTACACTAGTGGCAATTTTTATGTATTCCTTTTTGTTTTTAAATGAGAGTTCTCAATCTGAAAAAGCCTTATGAAAGTATGATGATAAGCAATGAAGCAATGGAAGGTATTGATTGATACATCATATACCAATTCATCATCATAATTATAATTTTATATGGTCAGGAATTTTAAACATTTTATACCGTCTTTCAACTTTTCAAAAATTTCCTTCACTGTAATATTTCGGAGTACATTGCAGTACATTTAATACTACGGTATAGAAATAATATTATTCAGCATCCCTGTGTGAAATTTCAGATTGGATATCATAAGTGTCTCTCCTTTTCCTTATAGTTCAGTATAATTGAAATTCATCAAACTTTGACCATTTGCAATTCGATTGTTGATGGTCAGTTCTCATTGAAACCTTTCTCACTGTATTTGACGCTCAGTAGTTTAGTAATTTCCATTGATAATATTGTCTACTGAATTAATTTTAGCTCTCTGACAAGTAACAAGATTTAGGCTTATCGCAAATTGAGAACTGAAGCGACATGAAAAATGACGTGACGTGAATTTGCTAGATGAGTTAATTTAATCATATTTCAATGTTCACACGTGCTAGATCTATTTCATGTGAACATTATAAAATGATTATATGATATTAACTCATGTAGCAGACTCATGTCACGCTATGTCACGTCACGTCGCGTCTCAATTTGCGACAATCCCTTAGTGATAATAGATTATACAAAAATCACGTCACTATCATATCCATTTGTTATTGCAAAATGTTTTATAATTTTCACTTCTTTTTCATAATTTTCTTTTGACATAGGAATATTTATTAATCTATGAATCATTGATTTGAATGCTGCTGTTTTTTGTTGCCATGGAAGGTTAGAGTCGTTTGGAATTAGAGAATTTGTATGTGTGGGCTTCCTAAATATATTAAAATTATGTTTCTCATTTATTTCCAAATCTAAAAAAAATAATTCTATCTTTTTGAACTTCCATAGTAAATTTTATAGATGTTTAAATTAGGTTTTAATATCCTTCTAAATCTTCATGAGTGTTTCATCATCATTATAGTATAAGCATATTATGTCATCGACATATCTATACCAATAAATTATATTTTTTCTCAAAGGATTATTATTATTCATTACTTTAGACTTTTCCAAATTGTTCATATTATATATATATATATAATATATATATATATATATTATATATATATATATATTATAAATATACATTGTATATATGTTAGCAAGATTATATCATTTTAAATCGAAAAAAACTAATTTCATCCTGTTCCCTTCTTCAAGTTCCATCCCCCGTGCCTTGTACCTACGAACTAAGTTACACTGATATAAACTTTGAATAAATTTCAAGTGAACCATCTGTGAATTAAAACACACACAATCTGACTTGGCTTCCCAAGCCTATCGCAGAATGTACTTGATAGACCCAACTTCTATCAATATACTCATCATCAACTTGAAGAAGGTTCATCCTGTTCCCCATGCCCCTCTCCTCTCACACCCAACACCCACGGCTACTTCACACAGCACTTACTCAAAATAATCAATCACAATTGCACCAGTCTGATTTGTTGTACATGGGACAAATATTTTCCCATGTGCCTTAATACACATCACTTATTTAAATTGAAATAAATTGATCCGTACCAGACGAAAGATTATTCGCATATCCTGTCATTAATAGTTTTCAAATCGAGTAGAGTATCAGTCCTATCCCAGTGTAACCTCGATATAGTACACCCCTTTATAGTGAATGTTTTCTGGCCTTGAAACATCCTTATAGCTTTCAAACTTGCTGAAGTACATCCCGATTTAATACATACCTAGTAATAGTACATTTTTTGAGCGGTCCCTTGAGATGTACTTTATTCATGTTCTTCTGTATTGTATTAACTTGCATATAGCCTGTAGTGTACTCTGTTAGACTAGGACGTCTAGTATCTAGACTAGTTGTTATCAATCAATAACTGAATGATATCAAATATTATTCATTGAGGGAAAAGCACTAGAGAAATATTCAGTTGTTGCTAAATTGATACTATCTAGTTTATAAGTAGTCTAGTTTTAGAAGTGTGAAGTATACTAATCATAATTATATTGAATCTGGACGTTATAACGGGACACTGTTTCTCTTGATTGAATGATTTTGATGTGAGATTATGGCCGTATTATAAGATGAACGAACACTGTTGTGATGTTTTGTGTGTAGGGGGACTCAAATGAGGTGATTGGGATGGTGTTGTTGTGGGTTGACTGCATGGTACTGTGATGTTGTCGTCGTGTGGTTAGGGGTTTTTGGTGAGGGGGGTGGGGGTGTAATCCTCCCCCCCCCCCAACGACAAGTGACGTGCTTCCCGTCTAGACAGCAAATGTTTCTGGGTGGTTGTTGGTAGGAGAGGGGTGGGAGTTGAGTGCACTGTATGAGAGCGAACAGAGCGTAATTTGGTGGTTCAACGGCCCCTGCGTTGGGGTAGGTCGTGCCGTTTTTAGGGGGAATGGAATGGCGTCCGAGCCATATCTATAGAATCTCTGATGTGTGACGTCGTTCCTCACTCTCTCACTCACAATCCTTCGAATTTCCTGTTTCTCCCTCGCTATTCCTCTTACTCCCACTTGTTCTCTCTCATTTATAAATCCCTATCCTATGACCGCCCCATCACAAGCCACAGCACTCATCAACGATGAATGCGTTTCTCAGCTTCTCATTCCTTCCGAATGGCTTGCTCGAGAACTCTGAGAGTTGGTGGTAGATGAAGGAATTCAGATTGAAGAATGTATAATTATTTGGTTATTTCTTCAGATGTTCAAAATCTGCAAGTGATTCAATAGTTCTCTACTATTCTCAATGTTTTGAGATCAAAATTTTTAAATTGTCATGGTAATTCTTTACCTTCTCAAAGTTCCGACTAAGACAATAGGATTAGCATATTTTTATCTATTTGATCATGATTCTACTTTTGAATATCTTGAAACTTTGTGAAGTTGAATGAAAGTCAGTAGTTCGACTGGACTTTCTGTTTAAATCATGCCAGTGGAGTTTGGTGTTTTGGTCAAAAGCTGAGCAAAAAATATCCAACTCTTCCGAGAGCTATGATTTCGAATGCAATGTACATAATGGCACACCGTTTTCAGGAATACGACATGTAGAGAATTATTTCAAAATTGTGAATTTTCAAGTAAGTAACTGTCGTATCAGTGACAAAAAATACTATGGAATGGTAATTCCAAAATTGGCTTGGTACTCTAGTGATTTTCATTCACAATAATAAGCCTGTCCTTACAATTTTGATCTGTTCTGAATGGCGTCTAAACGGTGGAAATAGGAGGGATATTCACCATGCTATTCCGAATTTATCATGGATTTTGTTAGTTATTCATACAATGATAAATATAAATAAGATAGATCCCAGTATAAACTACATACTTGGTCTCTTAAGATTGTAAGTATAATGTCAACTAATTCCGACTTCTACAAGAAAATAGAGTATAGACATTTGAATTACAAAGATCATTTTTCCTGCTTTCCCAAAAGCATCAAGGATTTTAGAATGGGAACTTGAATAGATGTCTATGTAAGTTGCGTACTGCGGATCCTGAGGTTGTAAGTTCACTGCTAACCGATTCCCATCACGTGCCAACAATTGAAATGTCTATTACCATCATTAGTTTAGTCTGCGCGTTTTCCATTGCTGACCAACTATCGCACAATAGATTAAAGTGAACAGCCTCGTCTACAAATTTATTCGGAGCTTTCGAGCGCGCGCGGATTGATTCTCTCGATGTTTGACCTTAATTCGTGCCCAATTCAACTCTACAGAATCTAGTACAAGGTAGTACCTGTCGCCATGTTCCTCTCTTTTAACGGAAATTCGCACTTGTCCTGCCTAAAGAAGACTGCCATTCTGTAGAGTAACCGGACTACGGCTGATGGCTTAGGCCAACAAAACCAGAACCACTTCTGTATGTCTTTTCAAGAATCAAGCTGCCTGCCAAGCCTTCTAAGGCTTACTTTACATTTATCAAGTGTTATCTATACATAGTTTGCTATGATATAATTCCAGAGAATGTTTCAAATTTAGAAACATCAAAAATGTGAAATATACCAATTTAAATTTAATACTTTACATTTCTAACTATTTCTGATTTCTTTTCTCGCTGATTAGATCATATTCTGGATGAAAAAAAAATATTTGAAATGAGATTAGGAACTTCAGATTTTCAGGGGTCTTCCGTATCAACAAGCTAGTTCCCATCTCATAGCAATGTTGAGGGTTCTGTGGTAAAGAAGACCTGGAGTTCTATCTTCGCCCTTAATAAATGCAAACACTCAATCCAATGTGGAACTTCTAATACAATCTCACTGCATACACTCTATAAGTTTAATGCACTCTAATTACCTTGCAATCCAGTGCGGGCTTTAAAGCTGAATTCCAACGCATTACAATTATCTCAATTAACATTTTCTGGTAAGAAGCGGTTCCAGGTTTTACGCTAGGCTAAAAGTGAAAATCGTCTTCCATATGCCAAAGTGGATGGAGTTTAATTGCTTGATACCATCTGCAATTAGAGGAATAATGGAGGTTTAATGTACTCTGCTGAAATATGAGAATGGAAAGAGACGAGAACAGGAGGAACAGGAAAACTCTCATAAGAAGAGGAGAAACGAGGAGAAGAAATGATGAGGTGAGAAGATTAAAAAAAAAGAAAATTAAGAAGAAGAATGCAGTAAAAGAGTTACCTAATCCAAGGAAAACTCGTGCTCTAAACGTAGAGGTACAGTAGTGGAAGGGGAAAGTTCAGATAAAAAAGGTTAATATTTAATGCAATTCTGTTGATACATACCTAAATATATCTTATTATGAATCTGTAGTGAAATTAATTGAGAATGGATTAAAAAGATGAATAAAAAAATTATTAATAAAAAGATGATACCGTGAAAAAAAAGGCCAGGGGAAGTGAGCATCGAACTCATGAACATATTAGCTATGTTAATTACTCTCAATTCCCCATTCTAATGTTAAAAATAAAATGATAGCATTGTGCAAAGTGGCGGAGGAAAGTGCTTCTTTCAACCGTCCATGTAATTGGGCTACTAGAGCAGAGTACAACATTCATTTTTGTCGACCATTAGTTTCCTGTTAGTCAAAACATATCTACTTGGTCTATTACTTATGAATTACCGGTACTAAACGAATTCTCCAGCAAAGTTGTTGTCCTTGATGACTTTTTAGTGGAGAATAGTAATTTTTCAATTGTCGACCAACCTTCTGCCAACAAATTTTTATAATTAAAGGTACTGAAAGGAACTAAAACTGAAATTCTGCGGGTCTAAATGGACAGCACGGCCAGCTGGCCAGGAAAAACATCTGTTGCTCGTTATTTTGTGCAACCAGAAACTTAGTACTGCAGTACTTGGCTACCAGCATCTATAAACGGTCTATTTAGCAAATGCCGGGCTGAAATAATTATTTTGGATTTATATATTTTCCTGGAAGAGGGAAAATATTTCAATGGCTTTCGCAAGCCTAACTGGGTCATCTCAATAGAATGTTTTGTAAAAAATGATGGCTTAATTCATTCAAATTCCTTGTTATAAGATGTTCAAAATTCGTATAAGATCATAATAATTAGAATAAAGATATAATTATGATTATAATCACCAGAATTCAACCATTGACTAGATTTCTAGAAAAACTTTGATTTTGCATTTTTACAAGTGTCGTGTTTTTTATGCTTTTTTTCAAATCTATAAACATGTGAATGCTACTAAATTTTAGAGAATATCCACAAATAATAATGCTATAATTAAATCAATAACGGTAATGAAAAATGATCTTGTCGTGTTCATCATAATAATCCTAGAATAAATAATAGTTAAATTTATTTCCTTAAAAAAATACAAACAAGCAATTGAAAACATAAAAAGTACAAAATATCTAAAATACAATTACAATAGGTCTAAAAAAAATATGGAATTCAATTCTATTGGAAAATAACCTACTCAACTATGGGAAACCCATTTACTAGAGTAGGTGTTAGTAGTAGTAATAAATTCTGGGTGTGGGTGCAAACTGCAAATATGTTGGGTAAGTGAGCTCACGAATTGTTTGAGATTATGTTTTCTATATGATGTCTTCCAGTTGAAATAATCCAGTTATTAGCGGCAGTTTTAAATCTTATTGGGTTTTCTATTGTCTTGATTTGTGCAGGAAGTAGTTTAGTCAATAATCATCATTTGTTCATGAATAACATGAAATCAAGCAATGGTTGTTTATTTTACAGGAAATTTGAGAATTTTGATTGTGATCATGATTTTCTAAACTATTGGAATATCAAAGTGAAGGTAGGATAATTTAGCCAGCAGTGCATTGCGTTATAAAAGGAGCAATTAGTGACAGAATTCCCCAACTCAAATCTAATTCTCTTGACCTGTATAATGAGGGTGAGAACAGAACTACTGTGGAGAATAGATTTATTGTAGAATAGCAAGAGGGTGAGAATATATAATGAGAGAATGTTGACTCTAAAAAAGACGGTGATAAAGTAAATTGAAGTAGTAAGCAGAAGCTTTCCTAAAAAACGAAGGGGAAGGACTCGGGCCAATGACCTACCCCAATGCAATAAAGAAAGGTTGATATAGGCTAATACAAAAACAAGAGGCTTTGCTAACCTATCCCAAGCAGACCAGTATTGGAGAGGAATGGCTTGCTGCTTGCGTGCCTGAATTCGCAGGCGAATGTTTTAATGTGACCGAGCATTGATATGCAAAGAATTCAGGATCGAAAGGTTTCAGGATTGTGTGAGTGTGGTAGTGTTTGGGGCGCACGTACGCACGCACTCACCCCATCCTGTTCAGGTCACCGGCACTTGAAAACATTTCAAAGAAAAAAACAGCCAAACGTTACGAGATAGCCATCCAGTTAGCATTTCTTTGTTTCCTTGACGCGGTTTTTCTTCTACTTCTTTATTTCACAACGTCGAACTGTTTATTCAATTCACCTCTCTTATCTTTATCCTGCTCTCTTATTTCTATCCTTTCCACTCTAAGCTGCGGCTATCAATCTCCTCCAAGCAACATTATCACCTTCGTTGCCCTCACACCATACCTCTCACTTCACCAATAGTTTCCTATAGCTCCAATTTACTGGCCCCAATCGTCACGTAACAATTTTTGATTTCCACTCTATATTTCTCCAAGTTTTCCTCTTTCCTCTCTACTTTCTTCCCCCGCTGCTCCTCTTTCCCTCCTATTCTCCCTCCTCCTCCTCCACCATCTCCTTGTACCGATCCATCACACCTCCTTCTAACCCCTACTTGTTTTTCTCTCCTCCTCCTCCTCCTCTGCTCACCACTTTTATCATTCCGCCTTCAACACCCCATTCATCACTACCTTCACCTCCTCTTCCTTCCTTCCTTCCTCTATCTTCACAAATTCCTTCCACTTTTTCATCTTCCTCACCTCCTTCTTCTTCCTGATTGTTTTTTCTCCCTTTCACAATATTATTGGGAAAGGTTTGATTATACATTGGAACCTCAATATTTAGAAACTTGATTTGTTTAAAACATCTTATGTGTCTTCATGAATTTATCACATTTCATTTTCGGTACTTTTTCTGTCTTCCTTTTTTGATCCTTAGCTTATTGCTATTTTATTCCATCACATCACCTTCTGTTCACCTTCAACTCCTTTACAATGCTTGCCTTCTAGTTTTCTTAATGCTGATCTTCTCTTCCTACTTTCCCTCAAATTCTCCTACTTTTACCTCTTATTTCCCAGATTCCTCGATTCCCTTCTCACTCACCACTACTCGGAATAGTCAAGAACAACTTTGCCGTTCGGCAGAGCTCTTCGATGACTGGTAGTCCTAGACTACTGGTCCTATATTGCGCTTATTAATGTCGTTTGATCGTTGGCAATTATCTCAGCGTTCTGACGTTATTCTTTATATTTAAATAACGATTAGCCTCCTGCTTGGCATCAGTCGGTAAAGCATGAGATATTCGATATAATCATATATTTAGGTCGTGGTTTTTTAATAGGATTCAGTCTCATAAAAATCTTTCTAGGCCTAGGTATGGGCTTCTCCTATAACTCTTATAATTCAATAAAAAAAATATATATAAATATGATACTTATACTATAGTGTTGAGGAATAAAAATAAATTGCACACCATAAACATTTCATACATATATTAAACAAATAATGCAAAAAATAGATCGAGGCAAAAAATATATAAAGAGCGATAAAAAATATAATATAAAACTAGAACAATAATTGAAATCAGTAAAATATCACAGGCTAAACTTTATATTCTAGATTTATGGCACGAATCATTACCATGTGCCTTTATCTTAAAATCATATGCATTCCTTTGCATGTAACTGCGATATACGCTTGCTAATACTTGTCGACTTGGACAATTCAATTAAAAAATATGTTCTTTAAGATCAGCTTGATAAATTAGCCACTAATAATCCAAATATATATATATATTAAAATCTCTAGTACTTAGCAGATTTCTTTGTATCGAATATATATTTTATCTCAGGGTGCAAGATTCGGCACCTGACGGAATAGGTAGAGCCATTCATCTAGTGAATTAGAGCTATAACAAACTATCGCAAATTATATTGCAAAAATTGAAGAGCATATTAATGTATTTTAATAGCCTAGATTTTATACTTCTTTGATTCAATAGAAATTTCTGAAATGTATTGATCTATCTTTTTCTTTTAATAAAATACCTTTAATACTAATTTTACTTGCGCAAGTATTACTCTTATTGATTTCTTAATTTATAATAAAAACCCTTTTGACGAGCTAGCTTTGATTATTAGATTAATTCGAAGCACTAGGGCGCCCATCACTAATTCAATATTTATCACTCACGTGTCGAAAATCTTCTTGTAAGCCGCCGATGTCGATCCAACTCCATGTGGTCCTGGAATATGGTAGCCGGAATCGTCTCTTCCAAGGGGGTTATAAATTTATTTGAAATTGAAAATGACTTCTGCTTTACAATAGCATCACGAAGTCTTTTAAGAAATTCAATAATTTGATTTAACTTTAACTTTTACAAATTTTATTAGCAAGGTACTACGCTCTAAAATATTTGGGGTCCTCTCATGGTGGCATTTGGCTGGCGAGTGCTGGTTCTCCTTTCTCAAGTTTTACAAATCTCATTTCCGACTTTCAAATTAACATAAAATTTGAATATCTTAGTCCTCCGCCATTTAGGTTCAAATAGATCGTACAAAAAATATCAAATTATTACTTAGGTTGTGCGATTAATAATTTCTTTGCCTTCGAGCCATATCGATAACATAGACTATACAATGTGTTAACACAAATCCAGTACATTTATATAAATATATAGAAATATTTTTGAATTGGCCTACAGTTGCCGCCTATTAACTGCCGTTTTGCTATTGGTGCATGCAAATTTTATTCGGTATTCATGCGCCTGGTACCTCCTATTTCCTGAATACACTTAATTATTTTTATTTGGTTTATTGGTTATGCTCTCTACATGCTAGCTAATATTCTATACACTAATATTTGTTTCATGCTACCTAATAATTAGCCACGTGATCATGTTTTTTCACATTGCATACTGTTTGATTGCAATAGAGCTCTGCCAAGGGGTTTTGGTCAGATTCTACGTTGCTCGATTTGATCGATCTCTAGGTCACCGATCCTGAATACATATACCTAACCTCAATCTTCAAAATATTTTATATAATAATCTATTTATTAGCAACAAATTCCTTCAAATCCTTTTTAGGTTTTTTTGTACCGTTTAGCCAGAACAAGCTGATGCTATCTAATCTTAGTTATTATCTATTTGGCGATATTAGCCAGTTACTTTATTTTCAGACCTATTACTATTTCGGTTAGGGATTTTTATCTACCCAAATTCAATGCTTTACACGCGCCCCTGGTTTTGAATTCAAAATATTTGAGAATCACAATGTTTTTTAATGAAAACCCACCCTTCAATACATCGATATATACTAAACTTATTTTATAAATTATACTCTCAGACTTCTATCACAGTTCGCAGACATATCTGCTGCATCTCCTTTAGACCTCTATCAAATACAATAACAAATTCTCCTCCTCAACACACATAAAATATCATAAATATAATCTTCTAAACGCACTCCTCCTGACAACACTTAAACATAATATTTTTAAATTCGCCGCTCACAGGGCCGCCAACCTAACTACACACATTTCATGATTCTCACAATTGATTCCTTTTAGACAATAATTTCGATTTACAAAACTTCTGGGCTTATATCTTATAGTACTTCTTAGGTCTTAATATAAATAATTTTCTATACATCAGGTACAATACTTTTCTTTTGCTAATGACTCTTTGGTTTTTTGGTAGCTTGCATTCACTTTAGGTTTTTTCAGGTAACAAACGTGGCATAACTAAAGGTAATAAATATAAAACATATAAACAAATATACCGACATTAATAAATATGATAAATAACAATAATAGATAACTTTTTGGGTACAGTGCTTCTTTTTTATAATCATGTGTTTAACAGACGTTACATTCATTTGATTCTGGTGGCTTTGGCCAGCTGATTGTTGGTTCTACGTTTTACATTGCTTACGTCAGAACTGGTTGTTGAGTCTTGCCAAGTAACCTAGCTTCTACATTTTTCCTCTTTAAAGGTAATTAACAATTCTTAAATATTTTATCCCCGCTTGTGTCCTTTTTTATTTGATGTAACTAATTTAATTACATATTTAAAAATTACTCCCTTGCTTGTTGCAGGTTTTGATAGTTGGAAGGAAACGAAAAATCTGATTTGTTGACACGAGGTGGCATCACCAATATTAAATTTATTACGAAAGGTTAGTAATTGGCTTGATAGTGGTGTTTTCTTTGATTACTTATCATATTTATTTCAAATTCGATAATATTTCATGTAGAATTGTTGTGGTTTTCCCGTATCTTGGCTTTTGCTTGAAGCTATACTGCTGTAGGCCGTTCGGTTATCTGCTGTCCGGTTGTTGATTGTTGAGGCTGTCCTATTATTAACTTATCTTCATGAATATAAAACCCCGGTATCTTGTGTATTCTTTCAAACAATTCCTTACTTCATTTATGATAATTCCTTTTAATCCATTCTTTTCCCAATCATCCTGCACTCTTAACTCATCCTTCCTTTCTTTTCGTTTAAAATTCTTGATTTCAGTTCTTTATAAATTAGTAGGCTCACAACAACAAACATTCTTGTAATATTAAATTTCCAATCATCAATAGTAGATTCATTTAACAACAACAATACAATATTTTTCCTCTTATCCACAACACAGTCTTTTATTAATATCACAGCCATAAACAACATTACACACAATATCAAAACATTTATTATCTTTTTAATAGCATAATCTCTAATCACATAGCCAGGTACTTCCATTTTATTGCCATTATTCCTTATTTCTTTTGATTTTATTAACCACCTTCTGTCCATCAATATCCACAAGTAATCCATTTCGTTGTTGCCCATGCATGAATCCATAATAGTCCTTCCAGTAGCTCCGTTTTTATCCCATTTATTACGTCCATTTTGCCGGTCACATAGCTGGTTATCTGTTTTAAAGCGTATGTGCCGCGGATGCACGCCGTCGGTCCGCTCCTGTCCTCCTCGGTGTCGGTCCGGTGTCCTCTTCGGGCGTTTGAACCGTGCATGCGGCCGGTATGCGCGCGCGCGGTTCCTCCTTCGTCGCTTCTTCCGCCTCCGGGCCTTGCGATGCAGGTTCTTCATTCGGTTCTGTATGCTGTCCTCCTCGTCCTGATACCGGTCGGGTGTCCTCGGGCGCCTCCGTCTCCGGGCCTTGCGGTGGTCGCTCCTTTTGTCCTGGATGCCATCCTCTCGTTCTTCCATGGGGTCCTTGGTTTGCCGTGTGGTGGAATGATGCGCGGGTGTAGACTCTGTGTGCGGATGCATGGTGGTGGTCAAAACAGGTAGTATGGTGACGGTCTCTGGATATGCGGGCTGCTCTTCCTGCGGTGATGGATCGTCGGCGGGGAATATAAGGCTCAAGAGGGGTTGATGTTTGCGGCTGGTTTTTGGTGGTAGGCTGTCTTGTATTAACATCTGTTTTTCTAATAATATTTTCGGTAAATCATTTCTAAAGGTGGTGTATGATGTTGAAATATCTGGATTTTCTTTGTTTGTTTCATGGAGCTTGTAGGTGTTATATCGGGGGTATCATATAGTCCTGGTTATTAGCTGTAGTTTTCTGTATATCTGGTGGCGGGTCGTTGGGTGCTGGGTTCCGGGTTTTTTGTTGATTCAATCCTATGCATGCGCTAATGTATAATTTGTGCTTACTTGTTGAGGTGGCGGTTTATAATTTCTGTTGTAATTGTTCTGAGTGTGATTATTATTATTATTTGAGTTTAATCGATCACGGCCATCATAGTGATTCCTACGGTTGCTCAGCTGGGTATAGTGGTTGGTTGTGCGATTTTGAAATTTTTCATTATTCCAGTTACCATTTTGCTTGTGCTCATAGCGGCGTTCAAATTGAGGGGCAGATCGGTAGCGATCATATGATACCGGTTCATAATTTTGGCTGTTATACTGATTAAATTTTGAGTTATGTTGATTTTGTGCGTATCTCTGGTCTGAACGGTGGTTTGATATTGCCATCACAGACTGTATGCCATATAAATGATTTATCAGCTGTTGCAATCAGTAATGGGTTGTGTGGCGAGTGCCATTCTAACTTGATACGGTAGCTTTTTTAAAATAATACTTGCTAATGCCGATTCATTAATGGGCTCGCTCAATTGAGAATTTTTAAACTGTAGGGCAGTGACGAAAGTGGTACATGCACCGTCTAAGTTAGGGTTGAAATCGCATGATATAATGTCCGCTAGCACGTCCAACTGTTTACTTCTGCTCCAATACTGTTCCAGGAAGACAGCTACAAACTCATCCAATGATGTAAATTCATGGGCTCTACTCCGAAAGAACATCAGGGGTTCGCCAATCAATAAACTAGTCAAACGAAGACGCCACATGCTCCAAGAGGTAGGTGCAAGAGTTTGTACTAATTTTATCTGATCAATGAATGGTTGAGGTTGCAAATGGCGATCAGTATTATCAAATTTGCCCAGTCCTTGTAATATACTATGTGCGTTGAGGTTGTCTGTTTGAATCCCTTGGGGTCGTTGTTGAATATGATTTTCTAATGCTGTTATTTTTTCCTGTGTCATCTGCCATTGACTATTATGTGTAATTTTATTAGCGTTTATTTCTTGATTTAATTGAGTCAGAGTGGATTTTTGAATTAGTAGAGTTCCGTTTAAAGCTTTACAGGTTTCTGTATTTTGATTGATGCTACCTTGCAGTTGGTTCATTTTTGTGGACATATTAATCTGTTTATTTTGTGTTTCTTTAATACTGTTAATATTTTTGTCAACTGTAGTTGTTAAATTTTGATTGGCAACGGTAATTTGTTTGTGGATTTCTTGATGGCAATCGGCCTTAATGTTATTGGTTATATCCTGAATGGGTGTAGTGATTTGTGTGGTTAGGTTATCTATCCTTCCGTTGAGTTCACAGGTAACCGTATCCAACCTTTCCGATAATCCTGCCGTAACTTTATCCTGACTTTCTTTCTGTAGAGTTATCATTGCTTTTAATTCTTCCCTATGATTCTCTACTTTAGTCTCAATCTTATCCAACCGTCGTTCTACTGATTTTATAGCGCCTGCTGTTTCTTTCATGCCCTGTTCCACTGTTTCTTTATTTGCCTCTTTTATTGCAGCATTCTCTTTTTTAATCTCCTGCATCATATTGTCCATTGTGTTTTGTAACATAATATTGAACATACTGCTAGTTTGTTCCATTATTACCTTTTGAAACGGATCTAACTCTGTGACTGAAAATATACTTTGTTTGCCCAGGTGTGACTCGGCCTCTGGGGATGCGGGTTCTGCATGCTGCTCCTCGCCCCCTTCAAAGTTGATCTCTGCTATCCGTTGATTCAATGGTGTGTCAGCGGCGTCGATTCGAGTGGATGATAGAGGTTGCATACCTTGTGGATCGAAGACTATCGACCCGACGCTTCCTGGTTCCCTTTCTCGTGGCGTATTGGCATCTACCGTGGTGGGGTTTGATGTGCTTGGAGTCGACAAAGTGGGATCTGTGCAACCGCCGTACATATATGAAACTTCAGAGTTTGCGGGAGTGTGATTCATTGTGTCAAGTATGATAAATGCTAATTAAAAAAGTGATAAAATGATAAGCGAAAATGCTTAAAAAAGAGACACAAACCGGGACTTACAGTGAAACAGTGATGTGCAAAGTGTTTGGATACTCAAAGACAAAGTATTTATACTTAAGTTTTTTATAATGCTCTAGCGCCCCCAATGTTTTGTTTAATTATTCTTGGCTAGTTTACAGGCTGTGACTTATTTTCCAACCGCTTAAACACATAATATATTTTTGACTAGAAAGTAATAGCAGTTTAGGCTTATAAATATAATCTCTCTCTATAAACATGTATTTTTTACAGTACTAATATATAAAATTTTCTTTAAAACATATAATTTCTCTTTATTTAAAGCTATTGATTCCCCAAAAAGTAATACAAATTTTACTTCGCCAGTTTTCCTCAATACTCGTATAAGTTATCTATAATTTTCAATATGGTTATTGACTTAATTTCAAATAATTATTCAATGAGCTCGGCTCTCATCATCAGTCCCACGTTGGTACATCATGTTTAATGTCACGTTATTCTTTATATTTAAATAACGATTAGCCTCCTGCTTGGCATCAGTCGGTAAAGCATGAGATATTTGATATAATCATATATTTAGGTCGTGGTTTTTTAATAGGATTCAGTCTCATAAAAATCTTTCTAGGCCTAGGTATGGGCTTCTCCTATAACTCTTGTAATTCAATAAAAATAAATATATATAAATATGATACTTATACTATAGTGTTGAGGAATAAAATAAATTGCACACCATAAACATTTCATACATATATTAAACAAATAATGCAAAAATAGATCGAGGCAAAAAATATATAAAGAGCGATAAAAAATAAATAAAACTAGAACAATAATTGAAATCAGTAAAATATCACAGGCTAAACTTTATATTCTAGATTTATGGCACGAATCATTACCATGTGCCTTTATCTTAAAATCATATGCATTCCTTTGCATGTAACTGCGATATACGCTTGCTAATACTTGTCGACTTGGACAATTCAATTAAAAAATATGGTCTTAAGATCAACTTGATAAATTAGCCACTAATAATCCAAATATATATATATTAAAATCTCTAGTACTTAGTAGATTTCTTTGTATCGAATATATATTTTATCTCAGGGTGCAAGATTCGGCACCTGACGGAATAGGTAGAGCCATTCATCTAGTGAATTAGAGCTATAACAAACTATCGCAAATTATATTGCAAAAATTGAAGAGCATATTAATGTATTTAATAGCCTAGATTTTATACTTCTTTGATCAATAGAAATTTCTGAAATGTATTGATCTATCTTTTTTCTTTAAAAAATACCTTTAATACTAATTTTACTTGCGCAAGTATTACTCTTATTGATTCTTAATTTATAATAAAAACCCTTTCGACGAGCTAGCTTTGATTATTAGATTAATTCGAAGCACTAGGGCGCCCATCACTAATTCAATATTTATCACTCACGTGTCGAAAATCTTCTTGTAAGCCGCCGATGTCGATCCAACTCCATGTGGTCCTGGAATATGGTAGCCGGAATCGTCTCTTCCAAGGGGTTATAAATTTATTTGAAATTGAAAATGACTTCTGCTTTACAATAGCATCACGAAGTCTTTTAAGAAATTTAATAATTTGATTTAACTTTAACTTTTACAAATTTATTAGCAAGGTACTACGCTCTAAAATATTTGGGGTCCTCTCATGGTGGCATTTGGCTGGCGAGTGCTGGTTCTCCTTTCTCAATTTTACAAATCTTATTTCCGACTTTCAAATTAACATAAAATTTGAATATCTTAGTCCTCCGCCATTTAGGTTCAAATAGATCGTACAAAAATATCAAATTATTACTTAGGTTGTGCGATTATAATTTCTTTGCCTTCGAGCCATATCGATAACATAGACTATACATGTGTTAACACAAATCCAGTACATTTATATAAATATATAGAAATATTTTTGAATTGGCCTACAGTTGCCGCCTATTAACTGCCGTTTTGCTATTGGTGCATGCAAATTTTATTCGGTATTCATGCGCCTGGTACCTCCTATTTCCTGAATACACTTAATTATTTTTATTTGGTTTATTGGTTATGCTCTCTACATGCTAGCTAATATTCTATACACTAATATTTATTTCATGCTACCTAATAATTAGCCACGTGATCATGTTTTTTTTTCACATTGCATACTGTTTGATTGCAATAGAGCTCTGCCAAGGGGTTTTGGTCAGATTCTACGTTGCTCGATTTGATCGATCTCTAGGTCACCGATCCCTGAATACATATACCTAACCTCAATCTTCATGATATTTTTTAGAATAATCAGCAATTTATTGAAGTTTGAGAAGATTTAGATAGAGCGCTCAGGGAGTTTTACTATGACATTATCAGTAATAGCACAATTTATCCTACTGAACTCCACATACAAAAATTGAAGCGGGAACGGAAATTAATACCTAATATTAAAAAATATTTTAGGTAAGAATTGGCTTATACACATACGGGATAGAAAATTCACGAATGACGAATCATCACACCCGAAGTACTGGACTGACTAACTTGAAATTTCGCATACACATTCTTAATTCTCCGAGGATGGTTATAGGCCTGTTATGAATTTTTCGAGATCTCAGTAGGTCCAATTTGTCAAGTTTTCAATTGGACTCTTGCGGAGCTCGGGTTACCTGCTAGTCTCTAATCAAAGTACCTTTATCGAAGAAAGTACAGTATTCTTATTCTACAACAATCTCAGTCTTCCCATTATATTCAATGTTGACAGTTCTATTGGCAGTAACTCAGGAACACAATTATCATCACGCAAAAGCGTTTGTAAAGCATTAAATAACTCCCCCAGTTAGCTATCACAATGAATGAATCTCCCTATAAAGCTGCAAACCCTATGCTAAAAATTAATAATGAGATCGTTTTCGTAGGTAACGAACAGTTCGAGAGAATAAAAGTCCAGAGTGGATGGAAAACATCCCCGAATGACGTCTTTTCAAGTCTGTTCAAGTCCTGACCTACGACAACCCAACTTCCATTAACCATCCACCTCCTACACTGTTATATTCTAGGGAAGCGGTTTCTGGCTATGTTTAAATATCACCCCATTCAAGATGTAGCTCCCACATTGCATACATTAGCTGAGCACTCACACACATACATTGACTTACTAACTATACGCAAGCGAAGACACCATTTAGCTCATTTTCTGATTCTGTAGTTGACAGTTTAGTTATTAACGAACGATACTTGTTTTTTGAAAACGACAACTAGTTGACGAAAGAGGTAACAACGAGACGAAAATTTATCTCAATATAAGTTGTAAAGTATTGGAAATTTGGGTAGATAAAAATCCCTAACTGAAGTATTAATAGGTCTGAGTAAAGTAACTGGCTAATATCGCCAAATAGATAACAATAAAGATTAGATAGCATCAGTTTGTTCTGGCTAAACGGTACAAAAAACCTAAAAAGGATTTGAAAGAATTTGTTGCTAATAAATATATATTATATAAAATATTTTGGAAGATTGAGGTTAGGTATATACATTCAGTGATCGGCGACCTAACGATCGACCGAATCGAGCAACGTAGAATCTGACCAAACCCTTGGCAGAGCTCTATTGTAACAAAACGGTATGCAATTTGAAAGAACACATGGTCACGTGGCTAACTATTAGGAAGCATGAAATAAATATTAGTATATAGAATATTAACTAGCATGTAGAGATAATATTTAAAAAACCTAATAAAGATAATTAAGTGTGTTCAGGAAATAGGAGGTACCAAGCGCATGAATGCTGAAAGAAATTTGCATGCACCAATAGCACAATGGCAGTTAATGGGCGGCAATAGTGTGCCCATTCAAAAATTATATATATTTCTATAAATGTTTGGGATTTATGTTAAATTATTGTATAGTCTATGTTATAGATATGGCCCGAAGGCAAAGAAATTATTAAACACAAACCTAAGTAATAATTTGATATTTTTTGTACGATCTATTTGAACCTTAATGGCGGAGGACTAAGATATTCAAATTTTATGTTAATTTGAAGGTCGGAAATGAGAATTGTAAAATTGAGAAAGGGGAACCATCTCCAACAGCCAAATGCCACCATGAGAGGACCCTAAATATTTTAGAGCGTAATACCTTGCTATAACTTGTAAAAGCTAAAGTTAGATCAAATATTAAATTTCTTAAAATACTTTGTGATGCTCTTGTAAAGCGGAAGTCATTTTCAATTTCAAATATTTTTGTAACCCCTTGGAAGAGACGATTCCGGCTACCATATTCCAGGACCACAGGAGTTGGATCGACATCGGCGGCTTATAAGAAGATTTTCGACACGTGAGTGAGAAATATTGAATTAGTGATGGGCGCCCTAGTGCTTCGAATTTATCTAAATCAAAGCTAGCTCGACGAAAGGGTTTTATTATAAATTGAGAATTTAATAAAAAATACTTGCGCAAGTAAATATAGTATTAAAGGTATTTTATTGAAGGAGTAAATGGATCAATACATTTCAGAAAATTCTATTGAATCAAAGAAGTATAAAATCTAGGCTATTACAACATATCATATGATCTTTAATTTTTGCAATTATTTGCGATAGTTTGTTATAGCTCTAATTCACTAGATGAATTGCTCTACCTATCCATCAGGTGCCGAATCTTGCACCCTGAGATAAAATATATATTCAATACAAAGAAATCTACTAAGTACTAGAGAATTAAATATATATATATTTGGATTATTAGTTGCCAATTTATCAAGTTGATCTTAAAGAACCTATTTTTAATTGAATTGTCCAAGTCGACAAGTATTAGCAAGCTCATATCGCAGCTACATGCAAAAGGATGCATATGATTTTAAGATAAAGGCACATGGTAATGATTCGTGCCATAAATCTAGAGTATAAAGTTTAGCCTGTGATATTTTACTGATTTCAATTATTGTTCTATTTTTATTTTATATTATATTTTTATCGCTCTTTATATATTTTTTGGCCACGATCTATTTTTTGCATTAGTGACATGCATCAAGAAGCTTCGCCTTGCTGCCCATACAAACTTTTATGTTACCTCGTAGCAACAATAAACTTCGTATATTACAGTTGATAAACTAGGCATTTTTCATCGAAACAGAACTGTATCCTAATTTAAAACAATCATCAGTTTTTTGCTACTTGGGATGAAAACATGTTTTTCAACAACGAAGAATGTTGGTTTCTATCATTCTGTTCTATATTTTTTTAACATGTGAACTCTCAGCTCGTCACATCAGACTCCCTACAGCCTACATATTATGCAGCGTCCCAACTTCTCGCAAATAGGCCTCAGTTTCAATGCTCATAGTTGGCCCATTCGATAGTCAGCTCAGCTACTTTAGACGATTGCTTCTACATAATCTGTGTGGGTGATTTAGATGGGTCTTAGACAATAATGGTAACGTGTGGAGGAGGGGTCATCACTATAAAAACTCACTGAGAAAGTTTGATTAGTTGACAGGAAAACACTTTCGTTGACGGTATACGTAATAATAGACTGAAATATAGAAATATCAATGAGGACGAGATAGCACTAAGCTACGAACACTTGAAATTGCAGTCTGCATTTGATTCTACTGATTAGATGTTTGATAAAAAACATGTAATAATAGAGTCATATTATTTCTCTCAACATATTCGTTGAACCTTGCATTGAACCTCCGTTTATTTTCAATTTGTTCCATCAAATTCTTTCAAATTCGCCTCTTGTTCATGATCAACTAAACATGGATCAATTATAAAATCATCCATATGCTGAGAATAATTAGTGTATGTACAGTAATTAAATTGATTAACTATGGTTAATGAATTTTGTTAACCAAGTAGTTATTATGAATTAAGTTATGTTGGTTATGAAAAGTGGATTGATTCAAATCAGGTTGCAGGTTGAATGGGTCAAAAGCTTTGTTTAAGCATGTAATTGAAGTAGTATGTTTTCGAATTATGATTTCAGCACTCTTGCTTTCGTGAAATTACTATTGAACTGAAAAGGCCAACAGAGATTATAAGTTCCAATTTTGAATGCTTCTTTTACACTTTACTCTATAACCCTGCTTCTAGAATTTTGATTGACAATCATTATTAGTTTTCGATTGTGAAAGTTTTGAATGGTTCAAATAAGAATTATAATGATAGCTTTCATCCGCTTTGAGATATTTTGAGAGTCGCTCAGGTATCCTGATGAAATTTTCAATTAATCATGGAAAACGTAAATGAGGATTGAAATAAATTCACGTGTTGGCTTTCTTCTCCTTGAGCAACTTGTAGAAGTTGAATTGATGGAACAGGCCTTCGCAAATATATAAGTACTGAAGTACTTCCAATTTTGATTATCTTCAATATTCAATTCCTAGTTAATATCGTGAAAGTTATTACAGTGCTATTACACTCATGTATTATTACTAGCATAATTCTCTTACCCACAGAAACTACTAGATTGAGATTGTCGATTGTTGATTGGTTTCAGCTTTCAAAGGTTATCCTTCTATCTACCGGAGTTTTTTCATACCGGAGAATTTTCATAAAATCTAGAGTACTTAGAATGCATAAGTACTATTTAATACTAATCTATATATATAAAAGCGAAATGGCACTCACTGACTAACTGACTGACTCACTCACTCACTCACTTGAAGAACTAAAAATCGACCGGACCAAAAACGTTCAAATTTGGTAGGTATGTTCAGTTGGCCCTTTAGAGGCGCACTAAGAACGGATTTGGAAAAATTTCCAAAAATACGCCCAAGATCTGCGTTTTTCCAGCGTTTTTCAGCGTTTTCCAGCGTTTTTAGCGTTTTCTCAGCTTTATCGAGAACGAATGAACATAAATTTTTCAAATTTAGTACAGAAGCTCAGCTAGGGTGTAATAATGTTGTGTTAGAAGGAATTTGCAAGAACGTCAAAGATACGCCCAAAATTAGCGTTTTCCAGCGTTTTTTGAGCTTTCTCAGCTTTATCGAGAACAAAAGAACAGAAAATATTCAAATTTACTACAGAAGCTCAGCTGGGGTGTAATAATGTTGTAATGAAGGAATTTGAAATAACGCCAAAGATACGCCAAAAATTAGCGGTTTTTTGCGTTTTCTCAGATCTTTCATCAAGTCATAGACAGAAAGTGCTCGAATTTGGTACAGAGGTTAGCTAGGGTCTAAAATTTTGTGATGAGGTGACTTTAATATTTCATCAAAGATACGCCCAAAATCAGCGGTTTTCTCAGCTTTTCTGCGTTTTCTCAGTACTTTGACTTTCTGATGTAATGAAGCATGCTCAAATGAAAATGCAGGCAAGCGAAGCGAGCCCGCTGATCTCATTTTTGGACGATCCAGTCGGGGGTCCAGGGGGCGGAGCCCCCTGGCTAGAGACTGATGAGGCGAGCGAAGTTCATAATAAATTTAATACAGGATGTCTTAGAGAAAAATGTAGTATAGGCTCGGCCCAATGAAGGAGCCTCGATGGAGTTCAACTTAATGGTTCTTAATCCTCAGCAAATTGATATAAAAATCAATCCCCATAGCTATAAAATCTAACGAATCACTTAAATTTTCGCCATTATCCATCACTAATAGAATATTCTTTAATGAAATAAAGGAATTAGGAATAATTCCAATGGAATATCATTAATATTATGTCTTTTTATTGTTATCCTAGAAGAATTCCGACATGATAATGTGTTAGCAATTCAGTTGTGATCATTTGAATTATATTCAGGTCAATCAATTATGGATATAAGCAGTATCAGTAGTCCTTGACCTTCTTAAAATTACCCATAAATGTTTTGTGCGCCCCTATGATCACATTACCTGAAGTAATAAACCTACATCGTACAGCTTGATGTCAGAAATGATGGATGTCATTACTGTTGACACAGATTTTCCAGAATCATAGAACATCGTTAGTTTTATTTTCTTATAATTCCACTATTTAGTAGTCTATAATAACAATTTCAGTTCAATTTCAAACATAATTTGTATTCAATTTAACTTAAAATCTATTTTCTCAGATTCACTAATGATTTCTTCGTTCCTCTGCTATTTGGACTAGGACAGTCACATAATATTTCAATAAATTATGATATGATTAATTCGTTATCTACACTACTAAAATTACTTGGTATAAGAAGCAATTTGGGGCAAAAGGGGTATTCACAATGTTCGAGTTAGTTGGCTAAGTCGAGCTATTTGCTAACTCCTGCTATGTGCTAAGTCTGTGTTAACTCAATGCTATAGTAGTACTTAAAAAAAATTAGCAGATAGCGCAGGTTTGAGTCCACTAAATCTAGCTAACTCTGTTAAAACGGTGGCCATATTTATTTTGATCATATTTGGTAGCCAAAGTGAGGTTATAATATTTGAGTACCGCTTGGAGCGCTATTGCAGTTAGCTTATGTTGCTTTTAGATGGGGCGTTCACAATCCAGAGATAGCAAATAGCTCTTTAGCTGGCTAAAACAACATTGTGAATACCCCTATAGATTGAATACCCCTGCATTTATCGCGTATTTATTGTCAATAAAAAGAGAAATACAGGATTGATGAGATATAATAAGATGTTCGAGACATCAAACAAAAGAATAACTGTTACTCGTAACTATGATTGTGAGTGACTAATAGCAATGAGAATGAGAATAGAATAAAGAACAAATACAACAATAGTTATTTGTATGTCTAGAGTGGAAAGTACTGTTTTTTCTCCCTGAGGGAAAAGTTTGAAGCCCGAGGCGAAGCCGAGGGCAACAATTTTCCTGAGGGAGAAAAAACATTTTTCACTCGTGATAAACACAACATTTTTCCTCCACCTACATTTTTATAAAAACTGCAAATAAAATAATTTTTAAAAACGTACTTGACCAAACAATGTGCGCTATGCGCTATCTGTTGGCAAAAGTTGTAACAACAATGGCAGCTACAACTACAACTATGATAAGGTTCCCGTTTCAAATTGATTAGTTAATGAGGAATATTCGTTGGCTGGTATTCTGAATAACATGAATAAAATAAATTTTATACATTTTTTTAGTGTGTAATAATTTGAAGTTGTAATAATTTTAGCATGAAACATTTATTTCATATATTGATAAAAAAATGTCTTGTTGAGGTATTGAATTTAGTTGGTTCACTGACTACTCTATATGCTCCCTCATCTGAGCTTAGACCTTCTAACCTATTTCAAATGTAAGTTTTTAAAATAGAGATGCTTCCCTTGTTATCTAAATGGAGTTACTTTTACGCTCTAGGGTGTTTTTCTGTTTTTTCCTCCCGAGATCGAAAAAGTGACACTTTAGTATTATGTTTCAGGGAGTACAGTAGGCTCTTTAGACAGTAGGTGGAGGAAAATTATATTTATATCTCCTTTGGTAATAGTGATCGATGATTAACTAATGAATGTGACTATAATTTTATTTCTAGACATCTCAGCTCTAATATAATTATTCGAGTGCAGTGAAATACATTATGCATGGATCTTTTCAAAATGCATGTGATGAAATCGTAGTATCACCAGATAGTACTAAAACAATTTGAATTGAATCTTCAAATGCAGTATTGCTTTTATAACCTCACAAATTTACATCTGTCCATAATGATCTTGGAAAGATTCTTGAAGATGAATGGTATAAAGCCTCCTGCTCAATATATAGCAATGTACGTAGAATACAATGTATTCTAGGTAAATTGTTTTATATAGTATAAATTCAATTCAATTCAATTGAATTAATAATATTCTACTTTTAATTAATAATATTCTAATATAATTAATAAATAATATTCTACTTACCTTGTTCTCTAGTCTATTCGAAACGAAGATCTTCTCGTCTGAATGTTTCATAAATTTGAATTTTGTGCGACAAACTCCAGAAAACGATGTATCCCTCACGCCTGCATAATATTTGAGCCGAACAATTTGTTGCCAAGAGCTGAGAAGAGAAGAAATCGCCCGGGGCGGTCCAGCCATAAAGCCACTCGTATCGTGACCAGATGATAAACACTAAAACAATTACCAATTTTATTTTCCAGCTTATCATCTGACAATCATCTAACAAGGGCTCCCTCCCCTGCACTGCACACTTGTTGAAAAACTCTCTTGTTGCATCGCAGTTGCATGACAGATGCACTAAATTCATTTACAGCTATTTCAACGTCTGATATTGCCATCATTATTTTTCAGCAAAATGATCTGCTGTCGTTTTCATTACGATCATCAGCAACGTAAATCAGCAGCAGCAGCATCATCATCAACTGCAATAACATCAATTTGATGGCTTAAGTTTCTCTGCTATGAGGTCCTTATCCCAACCATCATCTACATCATTATAGTCATCTCTATCATGTCTCTCTATCATCTTTCAACTTGCTCTTATTCCTCTTCCCCCTTTTGCTTCTCCCTCTGTTTCTCTTACTCCTCGTCCTCCTCTGCCTCCCACTCTTCTCCTCATCTTCTATTCCTCTATATCTTCATCCTTCTTCTAGGGTTCTTTTGAACTCATGCTCCTCCGTATATTTTCTATAGAAAATATGAAATTTTCATACTTCTCTTTTCTATTTTAATTCTCAATTATCCCTTTCAAACCCTATTCTATTATTTCTTCAACTCCTTATTATCATATTATGCACAATTTTTTCATCCAGTATTTTTGTCTATTTCATCTCTTGCCTCAAATTTGCATAAATCAATTATTTCTCTCACTCTTCATTCTCTTCTTTTCTCTCTCATTTTTTTCGCACTTATGCTTCTGTTCGTACTGCTCTTCTTATCCTTGGGTACATGAAGCTCCTTATACTCCGTGTCAACACAATAAGCATTCAATACTTATCATTATTTCCCCTCCTTTCTTCGGCCTCTCCTCCAACTCTCTTATCTTCTGTAACCTCTTTCCCTTTATCATCGTTTTACTTCTCTTTTCTATTGTTTTTCCTCTCCTACATTCTTCTTCTTCTTCATCTTTTTCTGATTGAGTTCTTCCTTGCCTATTTATCGAAACATTTTCGCTGTATAGTACTTCTTCCTCATTCTCCTCCACCTTTACTTTTTCATCGTCTGTTTCGTATCCTTCCTTCGAAGATGTTTAAGAACGGTTATTTGGCCGCTGTGTAAATCATCGTCAGCAGCCAACTGAGACATTGTCACGACCAGACAATCATTGCATGGAAGGGTTCTTTCCTGAGCAGTTAAGGGCTCCACCCCACGGGGCCCCACGAGATCATAACCTACCTCAAATACTGCTGCTACAAACAGGATAATAACTCTCAAATAATTGTGATGATGATTTCGACGGTTATAGACTTGTAGTGTTTCTATTTTCCGCGTCGTATAAGTTTTTATTAAATTCTCTCCTTTGGTTTCTTTTGAAGTGCTCATTCCCTTTCACGGCGTTTATCTTTTTGGTTTTCGATATTCTTTTCGGTCTCAAGGCATTCCCCATCGCAGTCATCATCTTATACTTTCACGTTCCTCAAATTGATGCCACCTTCTCACCATCCTTTTCCTCGTAAACAAGGTGATCAGAAACTTTGCAATGTGCAGAGCAGCACAAATATGTTGAAAAAGGATGTTATTATATTATAGTGGGGATTGAACGAATTGCTCATTGTCTTTCTATTGCTCATTACTCTCAAGACAAAAGCAATAGAATTAATAACAATAGAATAAAGAATTGGATTCTATATAACATTATCATGCACACTACATTTTCTACTCATTTTCTGGCTCTTTTTACTATTTTGTAAGCATTTTCTCTATAGTCTCTATTGTGTTTCTCCTTTTATTTCATTTTTTTCAGGAATGTAAGAGCCTCTTGTACGAACTCTTCTATTATTCAACAGGTCATACAATATAGTTCACTTATCTTTAATGTCAAATTTTCATCAGTATTTCTTCTTGTGGAGTCAGAATCTTTAATGAAAACAAAATGTATTCATTTATCAATATACTGTATTTTCCTGTCTTCCCATTTCTCCTACACCATATAACAATAACAGTAGATCTAACATAGACTTTTATTCTTCCAACTATTTTCCTCCTTTACTTGTGTTTTTCCACTCCACCACCTTTCCTTATTTCCCATTGTCGTCTCCAATTTCAATTATCAAATGGTTGCCTGTTCGCAGATTCATGGAGATCTGTATCCTAACCTATTTCCTCGTCTCTGTCATGCTTCTCCATCTCTTTATCCTCTTTCTCTTCGTCCTATCACTCTAATTTTCTTACTTCTCCCGATTCGTCTCTTTTCCTTTCAACCCTTGTTATTCCCTAAATTTCTTCTTCATGGAGTTATGGTGAATGACGATTCTTATATTATCATATCTCTTTAAAATAATAATCTTCTTCTTCTTCTGACTTCCACGGTATAGGCATGATTGCCTGTTCCGGTCTTTAAAATAGCCTTGGAAATTAAAATTTATCAAAAATATAATTGAAATTTAACTTTAAAATCATGTCTAGTTTTAAGACCACCTTTTCCTTGGTCTTCCAACGTCTCTCTTACCTGCTGGTTTATAGTTGAGTGCTTTCACAGGGATTCTTCCGGTTGGCATTCTGTCGATGTGCGCTTTCCATCCATTTCGATATTTTTTAATTTCTTCATTCAGTGGCTCAACCTTAAGCTCCTCTCGAATGTCTTCATTTCGGAGTAGATCTAATCTTGTGCATCCCTTCACACTTCTTAGAAAGCGCATCTCAGCCGCTTGGATTCTGCTGATTTATTTTCTACTTAGTACCCATGATTCGCTTCCATATGTCAACACTGGGATAGCCATGGTCTGGTAGAATTTCAGCTTTGTGACTCTCCTTACCTTATTTTTCAATGTTCTATGAATTGTTCCACAAATATATTGGATTTTTTTAACTTATTGAAAATATCTTCATCTTTTTCGCAGGTGAGAATACAACCCAAATAAGTGAAGGCTGAAACTTGCTCCAAGATTGAATCTCCAACCACAATTTTTGTTCGGACTGGCCATTTTCCTTTGAAAGCTATCACTTTTGTCTTTGTAGCTGGAATTCGAAGGTCATACTCCACACATATTTTTGTCAATTAATATATGGAGTACTGCAGGTCGTCCTCTGTTTTCTGTAAATAATGCAAATGTTCTTCAAAATAATGCAAAATCAATTATTATTGTGAGTTATGAAGTGGCGCAGAATGCTTCGACACAGAATACAGCATAGATGTTTCCTCTGGTTTTGGATACTCCACTCTTGCCACTAACAACAGCAACACGATCTTATCCTTCCGAAACGGAAATAATAATTGACAAACGGTCGGTTACTAGTAAGTAACGTTGCAGCCATAGTCATAGTTACAATCTAGTCAGTTGGTATATCAATTTTCGACGACCGCATCTCTTTATTTTCGCATTTCAACAACCGCTACTTATCAAGTCTTGGAATGCATTTTCTTTGCTTTCTATCTTTCAATCTGTAGATGATGATCATCTTCAAATAACCAGGTATCATTTACGAAAAAGCGTGCTTGTGTTTCAGTTGAGACTCAGCAAATTATAGCCACGACCTAGGTTATTCTTCTAAGTAGGAAGCCAGGAAGTCATTTGGTGCAGAGCCAATTTGTTTGATACTAGGTACTTCATCACATAAATAGTTACCGGTAACGTAAAAAAACAAAAACCAATTGACACTAATGATATATATGAATAAAAATGAGGGAGAAATTAATGGATTGATGTATAGAAGTAAAAATGAGGTAGAATCAGATTGAATCAAATTTCAATAAATATGTTAACACCATATCAAATGTGATTCTCTGATAAACTCCGATACATCAGAGAGTGTGTTTGACCGAATTTACACTGTTCACTCGACTTCATTTGACGTATAGCCTCTGTTCACTCTGAAAGGCCTTGTACAATCACTTTTTCTGCAACACGAGTATTATTGATGAACTATTAGTTATCGAACCAATGATAATGAATTATTTCGATAGTATCTGCCATTATGCAACAAAATAGTTTCGAGTACTCTTCAGGTCACTCATTGAGAACGACTTATTTTGGAACGTCATCCTCTTCTAACCGAAAATGTCCCATTTTGAATCACCACAAGAGCAACTCTTCTTCACCCTTGTAGGCCTACTCTTCAATATCACAGAATATATTTCAAGTGTTCTATGAGAAACCAGTAGCCTAAGCCTAATTTTGAAAAGTCATCCCCATGTAACCGACAACGCCCATTATTGCAAAACTGATATGGAAACAGGTTTACTGAACACTTGGTGATTAAACTATCAGATGATAATTCGATAGTTTGAGTGACGTTTGGTCGACCTAACAGCTAAAGCACGTGACTGGTCATTCGTAACAGTGTTACTTATCTATTAATCAAGTCCAGTTAAGTTTTAGCTCGGACTTCTCAGCCGTCCAAAGCATCTGTCATGGCAAGTAGCTCCTAAATGCTTGTAATCAATTTCAAGCAAAGAGGATAAATAGAAGAGCAAACTTGAGAAGAAGGAGGAGGAGGGGAAGAGGGGACAAGCGCTGATGCTCGCCGGAGCGTGATGCTGATCATTAGCGAATAAACACAGTTGGAAAAGGATGGAGAAAATAGTGGAACAAGAAGGAGATGAAGATGGAAAATATTGCGGAAGGATGTCGTTTGCAGATGATTAACGGTGTACAGGAAGACAGAAGAGAAATAGGATAAGGACAGAGGTAGCGTAGAGAAAGAGTGAACGGGAAAGAATTGAGATGAGCGAAAGAATGCGAGAGCGAGATAGAGGTGAAAAATTATGAATTAGAAGGATGAAAATGAGAGAAATCAGGGGGAAAATCTGGACAGAGAAATGATAAGAAAAGCTTGAATCCATGAAATCTTCAACTCCAATACGATAGTCAATGAAAAGAGAAGAGGGTAAGAAAGTACTGGAAAGGTTTTTCAGGAGCATTCTAGGGGGAAGCCGAGAAATATCGACAAGAGAGAAAACTTGAAAGCATCAAATAAAGAATTGAGTTGATGATAGTGTGAAAGAGGAGAAGAGAATGAATGACGTCATGGTAGTAGGGAGGACGATGTTAGAACTGAGAACAGGGAAAAATGTTATAAGGAATGAGAAGAGGTCGAGATTGAAAGAGAACAACAGAAGAAAGAGTGAGGAAAGTAAGTGCTTTGAACTCCTGAAGATGAAAGATATTTAGAATAAAATGATTAAGAGATGTAGAAGTGATAGGAAAGGGAGAAGAAGATGAAAAATAGCCCTGAAGTTGAAAGAGGTGACGCTGAAAAAAGAAAATGGGGAAGAAGATGTAAAGAACATGAAAAAGTGGAAATCAGTACGAAATGGGATACTATTATAGGTTGGTAAGGGATCTAGACTAGAAAGATAGTGGATGAAAAATGATAATGATAATAAGCAGAAAAAGGTCGATAAAATGAAAATTGGAGACGAATACTGGAAGAAGGAATGACGAATAGGAGAAAGGCAAGTTGACACCATGAGATGGAGAAATAATTGACAGAATGCAGCTCTTGAAAACACATCACCGGTTTGAAACCGGCTTTAATACTTTAATAGACGGTGAACTCTCTCATCCGAGATTTGGCAGAATGGGAAATGGCGCTGACCTGCCCCAACTTAATTGAAGTTGCGCGCTGTCAACCGACCAGTCAACAGTCAACCAGCTGATGTCAGTCACTTGCCCTTTGAGCACCTCCAACCGGTTGCATCTGAAATTAGAGGGGAATTTATAATGAGAGTATATTATAGTATTCAAGTATATTTATATATACAGGAATGAATGACTGCAGGTGTTGATGTTGACGTATTTTGAAGCTATCACTTGAATAAAGCAAGTTAAAGTTTTTTATTCTTGGTTTTTCTTATAATATGAATTATAATAGTTCGTCTAACTCAATTTATATGTGACAATTTAACAGCAGATATTTGAGTTGTGAATAGAGTGAACTTTAAATTAATAAATTACAAGCTTCATGCGTGATTTTACGAACCTCAGTAGTTTTTAAATTAGTGGGAAAGAGTATTTGGGTGAAAATCTACTTCGGCTTGGAAATTGTTGCGGAAAATAATAAAATAATCCTCTTTCATCAATACTGGCTATCAATTCAAATATTTAATGGATTTTTCTCTGTTTGTGATATGTTCGTTCCTTATTATATTTCCTGTAGGTATAGACATTTTATTATTTATCATGTCTTCGAGGGCGATAAATCCATTGAATTCTAGTTGATAAAAGTGTAATCAACATTGCACATGATAATAGTTGATTTATTGTGTAATTAATCCATAAAAATATGACGCTATTCATAAAAGGATCCTTTTTGAGGTTATTAGACCGTACGATAATGATACATGCTATTAAAAAATCAATCATCATTTCAAATAGTATCGCAGTAAAGTTAGCGGAAGAAACTAGGATTTATGTTTTACCAGAATTTAGTTTACCAGATAGGATTCGACACCACGATATTTGAAACACCATCGAAGGCACGTTTTCGTTACTACTACACCATAGAAACAATTGCAAATCACTTTGCTGTTTATATTTTAGAGCACGGAACTTCAATCGAGTTAACCAAACAATTCATTGCTTACAGGAATTTTAACCTTGAATCGTGATTTAATATTATTGAATTCTCAATAAAAATGTTCAATTTTCATAAAATATAGAATACTATCGATTTGAAAAGTCATAGAGAGTGCTTTTCAAATTAAAAAAAAAACATGCAGTCAGCTTCTCGACTCCAAATTAAAAATGTTTCCAATATGGTCTGTGATAAGCCATAGAAGTTGAGAGTGGACAGTGAAAAATTTGTGACATTTGAACTATCACGATTGAAAACGAGTTTATTTCATGAAGGAGATGACGCAGCACGAGATTTAGGCTCAACACATTCAAAAGCATTTGAAAATTGGACAGTCATAATCTCCAGAGTAGCAATAAGAGCAAAAACATAAAAATCAATACATCAGTGTTATAAATTAGCAAAGTGCATGTGTGTGTATGTGCATGCGTTGCATGTGGACTTGGGAATATGCATTTATACAAATGCATTTGGTCAACGACCCATCCCGAGGCCCGAGCTTGACTGTCCATTGCGACAGATAAGATACTGTCGTTGTTAAAAAGAGTTTTTCTGCATTTGACATCGTTCGTTTCTCATGACCGCAGCTTAATCATGCATGCGCGTGTCTTCAAAAACAGAGAAAAAGAACAGGAGAGAAGGAAAGAGGAAATGGTAAAGAAGAAGGAGAAGAAGAAGAAGAAGAAGAAGAAGAAGAAGAAGATGATGATGATATGATGATGATAATGATGATGATGATGATGATGATGATGATGATGATGATGATGATGATGATAATGATGATGATGATGATATGATGATGATGATGATGATGATGATGTGATGATGATGATGATGATGATGATGATGATGATGATGATGATGATGTGATGATGATGATGTGATGATGATGATGATGATGATGATGATGATGTGATGATGATGATGATGATGATGATGATGATGATGATGATGATGATGATGATGATGATGATGATGATGATGATGATGATGATGATGATGATGATGATGATGATGATGATGATGATGATGATGATGATGATGATGATGATGATGATGATGATGATGATGATGATGATGATGATGATGATGTGATGATGATGATGATGATGATGATGATGATGATGATAATGATGATGATAGAAATGAGAAAATAGAACTGGAAAGTAGATGAATCAGAAAAGAAAAAGCGGTGGAAGGGAATAAAGAGATTTAATACTATTAAAAATATAGTAGTTTCAACCCTCAGAGATTTTTTTGCTGAGTGTAATGCCCATTTGAGCTCTAGGCTTGAGCAACGATCTATATATACTAAGTATTTATAGTTAGTATATATAGATCGTTGGGCTTGAGTGTGGGTGATGAGACGGATGATGATGATGAGAGATGAGTGGTCTTACAACCTTTTTGACCTTTTTGTTTGATGAATGAATGAATGTTTGTTTCCTGAATTACGTTTCATAATGAGATATCCTTTATTATCCATATCAACATTCTTGGATTTCCAGAGATGAAAACTTATTCTTCCTCCACATAAATTATCGTTTACTGTTTAATCAATACATTAAACATAATTAAGGTAAAGGTAAAAATAAAGAAATTAAAGTACCTTGCTTTCAACTTATTTTATTTCTCACAACATGTTTCAACTTAATTGCCCATATGAATAAAGTTGAGCATTTGCTCATACTTCTAAAATATGGAGCATTTGCTTCATTTTCTATGAATAAACGTGATCAAAACCTTTTGCTCATGCTCATCAAAAAAATAGTTTGAGCATTTGCTCAAAAGTAAAAGCTTTTGCTCAAAATTAAAAGCTTTTGCTCAAAATTGTATGAATAAACTAGAGCATTTGCTCAACTTTTGAATCAAATGCTTCAAAAAAGGTGAGTCTAGTCTAGAGCAGCTTATCACCTTTTGCTCATAGTAAAATGGCTCAACTAATTCGTATGAGGAAGAGGACCAATAGTTGAGAACTATAAAACTCTTTTTAGATTCAACCATGATATATATCACCATTATCCCTACAAAAGAATAAATACAAAAGATAGCTACCTGTTATAAAGATAGCCATCACAAAATAGGAATAAGCATTTAAGAATATGAGAGTGTAGACGACGATTATAAGAAGGCTATTGATATTATAAGAATAAGCTGAAGATTATTGTAGAGATGACATTTTTAACGCTATCATTTCAAAATTCTAAACTCAACTAACCTAAAACTCTATTCATAAATAGAAAACAGAGCAGACGACGCAAACACAAGCGGTGCACCTTACTTGCATATTTAGCGCTTCCGTGAGCTAAACAAATTAAGGCTACAAAATCAGCTGATGAAAAATCTTTAAAATACGTGAGCATTTGCTCCAGATTTCAGGAGCATAAGGTAAGAGTATAAGGTAAAGCTTATTCATATAAAAATGAGCAAATCATTTGCTTCTATCTTCTGCTCATGAGCAAAACCTTATGCTCCATGCTCTTGCTCATGAGCATTTGCTCTGGTTTTATTCATATGGGCCATTATGTCATTTTCAAGTGAGTCACTCGAGAAAACGGTACTTTGATTTTTCAATTTTTACATAGAATACAAGTAGCCCTCACCAAGAAAGTGAATATGCAAGTTCATATAAGTTCATTCAAGTGAATATAAGTTCATATACATTACCACTGGAGAGTCATTACTGGTTGATTCAAACGATGTTAACAGATCTCATTCTCCTGTCATCTAAAGTAGAATGCTCTTTCAAATAAGTTTGGTGAGTTGTAGGAAGATCCAATCAAATTCGACTGCCGTAGAATGATGTCATCTAAGATCTAACGATGATGAGGTGACGTCATTTTCCGATGTTGAAAATCACTAGGGTTTTGTTGCAAGTAAATGTATAGTTAATGCAAAGTATAGTCAGTCAGTGGAATACAATGATATCATTGTATGAAATATAATACGTATTGAACTGTTTGAAATGAAAATTGTTTTCAAATAAAAACGTTTATAGTGAAAGTGTGCTAACTTAATGAAATACCTTGATGTGCACTATGCTAATATATTCGCTTGTAGCTCCACTTTGGACTTTTTATTTATTCAACATATTTCCGAAACTAGAGAATTTCTGAACCAACGTCGTTTCCCTCCCATTATTGTGATGCTCACTGTAAATCAACAGAATGAGATTACAGGGAGTAATTGTTTATGTAATATTAACTTGATACAAAATAGGAATAGAGGTGATAACCCTCTTCATTGTAAAAAAGGTTTGGTCCAGAAAAAGTGTTTTCTTGGAGAAAAATTGAAAAGTTGTGAATTTTGCAATACTGTATTTAGAATTTAAAATGCAAACTGGTTTACAATCTGACTTAACTGGCATTAATTGGACTAAAAGTTCTCACAAAACGCTTAGAACCGGTTACGGGGCACTTTCGAGCCGATCAAAAATTTAGCGACCGGTTTTAACGGTATCAATCCAATTTACACTAAAATAGAGTAATCAAAGTTTCATTGCACAGACATTTCAATCGTTAGACTAAATTATTAGCTGACATTTTCAGTCAATATAGAGGCTACTGTATTGCTCCATGATCAGTAGATTATTTTTATAGTTCCACTATCAAATTTCAGTAACCACATTATTTCATATATAGACCAAGTTATTAACTATGATTATCAGTCAGTATGCGTTTCATACAGTAGCAGATTTAAATAGCTTTTCTCAGTTGCTGTTACCCCTAATCACCCTAATGTTAAATTGATCTTTAAATACACATCTTGTTAACACTAGCTATTATTAGATGGCTAGGCTATTATGCCAGTTCCACTGAATATTTCCATCTTACTAGCTTGAGAAGTTGTGAGCAATTCTCAGGTTGACGTGCCTGTGGTCCTATATTAATTATATATTTATAGTGATAGATTTAGCCGTTCAATACAAGTTGCTGCACGAATTTTGATGACTAGCTATTGCTGTATTTATGAAAAATACCTGTATAGAGCTGTATCTACATTATTTTATCAGGGTTGCAAGGGTTGGTGCCCCTCCCCACATAAAAAATTTCTTAGGTTCCAAGCTTCTAAGTAACTCAAGATACTATGTGATGGAGGAAAAACGAATCCTTTTTGGATGGGCATATTTTAATTTATTCATTTACTCATGCTTTATACTGTTGTAGTTCTATCATATTTCAATTCATGATGGTCCAGTTAATCAGCCTCTAGAGACGGGTCATGAAGTACATTTCTATAAAATATACTACAGATTGAGCGATAATATAAACATTTTTTATAATAATATACTAAGAAAACTTTAGTCATAATTTGGGGCGTTTACAAAATTCTAAACAGAAATTACTATTAGGTTGACCTGTGTAACAAGTTTTGAAATGACGTAGGAAAAATAGACAAATAAAAACAAGAGCTCAGGAATGATTTAGGATTTATTGCAAACACCTCTGAACTGACACTCTACAGCCCTTAGATGAAAAGATCCAATAAGTTTGACAATCTGTGGTCTGTTTATTCGCGTGAGAGCTAAGAAGAGGCGAGACCATCGTGTGAATATTAAATAATACTGTATAACTGTTATAGTCCTTGGACATTTTTAAGCCCCTCATGAGCTCTTCAGCTTGAGCAGTCTAAGAGAAACCTATAAATCGAATTAAGAATCCGACTATCTAGTATTTTACTAATTAGAATAGGAAAAAATCGCTGCCTTTATTTTGACTATTAGTCTTACTGAGCCCGTAAAACAAAATCCTCAAGGAGCTGGAAGAACGCTCAAAGAACGCAAAAACACTGTAAAATGTTCGATTTAGGTTGTATTTTTGGGATTGACTAGCATTGGAAGAAAAAAGGAACAGAGATAAAGTGTTCAAAATACTAACCAATGTTGATTTAGGGTGTAATTTCCTAAAAAAAATTATTTCATTCGTTGGTTTATTCGTTCCTGAAGAAGCTGTATAACAAACGAAATTACTGAGAAAATGAATATAGATATCTTTTCATCATAATCTTGTGTCTTTAGACCTATATTCTTTACCTATTTTTAACCATTTTTTCCTGAGTCATACTTGGAAAACAGGGAAAATGTGAAAACTATCAATCTTGGGTGTATTTCAGAATAAATTTTTAAATACGTTCATAGCACGCGTCCAACCATAACGAACATTTTATAAACTGAATTATTGATGTATTCAATACTTTTGTAGTTGATAACTGCCATGAAATTAGAAGTAAAATTCGCCGTTATGAAATTATAGAGAGATGCCATCATTGTCGTGCCATTGCTTGAGCTGCATTTGTTGCATTCAAACTTATGTTGAAGTTTAATTAATTCCATTTTTAAGCAGTTTTATAGATGTATAGTGTGAGAAATTATCATTTGGTGCCCCCCCCTCCAAATCCCAGCGCCCTGTGTACGAACACCCTTTGTACCCCGCACTACCATGGATCCCAGATCCTGCGGTGTTGTCAAAATATTGAGAACTATCGTATAATGAATATCTAGAGTAAAAATATATTTATATTGTGATGGTTCTCTTCATTTCAAATTCACTAGTGTGAATTAGAATAAAAATGAAAATGTTGAAGACTGAATTCCAATGAAACTAGATGAATGTTTGTTGCAAAACTAGTTGAATGATTGTATCGAGTTGTAAGTGATGACTGAAGAGCCTTGAGTCGTCTGTTGTGTGTTTGTTTGAGGGATTGTGGGTTCGGCGATTACTTTCGTTTTATTTCATCAATCAACTTCAAATTTTCAACACATAATCTCTGAAAAAATTTATATTATGGACATATTCATTATATCGTTCACATACATAATTATAAATAGAGTTATACATAATATAGTTATACATATTAATTGAGTTTGTTGGTCAACGTAATTGACACACTCCTCGGCCATTTTTGGATACAACAGGATAAAATTGAAAGTGCACAAGATATAATATTATACTAGCTTGATGATAAGCTGACTGCTGTCAGTCCTTTATGCGCCGACACGTGATTTCAGCTTTCTTGAATTTTGATTCTGCCTTATTCACCCATTCGTAAAAATCTTTGTAATTCTATTGATTCACATAGCCTATATTTATTTATTTATTACAAAAACAAGAAAGACTATAGGCTTTAAGCCCAAAAAAGTCTTCACTACTATTTACAATCATAAGCAAGTTACTAAAAAAAACTAAGAAATACAGTACTATACATGCAATTTACAAAATCAGAAGAATATTAATAAGTAAAACAAAAAAATAAGTAATAAAAAGTAAACTAAGTATAATTAATAAATACAGTATGTTGATTTAGGTACTCACAAGCTACGGATTTCAAATTCAGAACATGAGCAACTGAGCGAGTTTTCCAGCCCGAGGGGCTCATTAGTTTATTCAAATAAGAATCAGCGTTCCGTTTTATGTAATACATTTCAAATTTCATTTTATTTTCGTATGTTTCATGTTGGGACTTTATAATAAAGAAAAATGAACTTTATCATAAAATGACGGGAAAGGAAAAACCCATTACAGTATTATTATATTATAAGGCCAAAAGCAAAATTTTCACTTTCGAATGAGCAGTGAATCGAGTATTGATTAGTTATCAGCTCAAGTTCTTAACTCTGCAGCTTCTCGTGCTCTGCGACTACTCATGCAACATGCCTGACCGGCTGCATGGCTGCATGGTGGTAGCAAAGCAATTTCTGCAGGTCCGAAGATTTTTACCGGAGTAAATTTTTACGACTGTACAGAGTACGAGCTTCAGACCAAATAACGAATAAGTTACACAGCCAACAGTCTTCTTTTTCACGCCTTCACCATTTTTCTGTTATTGTTTTCCATTTCCTCTCCTCTCCTTCCATCTCGACTCAAGCGCGGTAAGACAGAGACAAGTCGAACAGAAAGAGTTGATAAAAATGCTTGAGAAGCAAGAGAATAAAAGATTATAGTCTGAGAAGCAAGCAAATAGAAAAAGATAGTAGGAGAAGCAAGAAGAGAGAAAAGTTCAACAGACTTTGTGCTCAGGCCGAAGAATGTTTTCACACATTTTAATGCTTCCAAGTTGATGACTTCGAACGTGGCTGAGGACTAAGCAGTGAGCTGATATTTCGGAGGCAACGCAAAAGGCATCATCAGTCGACCTTGAGGCAGGTCGCAAGTCCAAAGAGAGTGCAACAGAGAAGGGTACCAAGTCTGCGAAGAGTGAGAGGAATTTTGTGCATGGATGGAAGGGTGCTGGTGTTAGCTTAGAGGAAATAAAAAGAAGTTGGGTCTGAGTAAATTGGTCTACATGAGACATTTTTATCAACATGTTATACATTTCTTCTACCCGCACACATTTATCATTATTTTCACTAATTTTCTTCACTGTATTATTTGGAGATCATTCATAATCTTCAATTCCTGTATGAATCAGTATTATACCAGTGTATGTAATCAATCATTGGTATCACAAATAAGAGATAAACTTATCTACTGGTAAATTAATAGAATGCTTTTCTAGGAAAGAGAGCATGATTCAATTAACATGCAACACTGAATCAATTCCCTTCGCAAGTTTCAAGGGACGTAGAGCATAATAGTTGAAAAGTTACTGTCTATGATTAATAATATCCAAACAATATAAATAATTTATAGTCTACAACAGTTGTCGACTGAGGATACACGAGCAAAAATTGTGTTATGTTTTTTCCAACAATTTTGGAAAAATACTACATCTAGGCTATAACACGCCTTAGTATTAAATTTTGTATATCATGAGTGTAAATTAATATTATTGAATGATATTTTTCCTTGTTTCAGGATATAATCATCAGAGTTCTTCAACATCATTGACATCAGAAAACGGAAGAAATGAAGAATATTAGTGAACGATTTTCGGAATTGTGAGACTTTGGTAGGCAGCTTCAAACCTTCAAGGAAATTCAATCCAATATGGCGTCTCGGTGGGCCGACGATCGACTTAGTTCATCTACCATTGATATCGGGGACATGATATAATAATCTGATTCTTTTTGATCGGAGGGGGCCGGTTATGAGTATTTCGTTTAATAAAAGCAACATAAATCGGTTTTCCGCTCTTACTTTGGCGTTCATTGTTCGGGCTATTGCTGTTACATTATGCTAATTATGTGGATGGAGGAAAAAGAGTGAGACAACCTGCTGAAGAAGAAAAGAGACCGCTGAAAACAAAATTCCTGCCGGCACTTCCATTGTCTTATTACAATAATAAATAAATCGGCCAGACCTTTATGCACTTGTAAGCGGATTGTTGGGGTGATTATCATAATTTTTCTCACTGGCGTTATGCCCGACAAGTTGGATTTGATAATAATTATGGTGCTTGACACCGCCGTATGAAACTGGAGATTGCTCTTTATACGTCTTTGTTTAAATAAGATGATAATGCGCCCAATTCAGATTGTCTAATGCACTGCTTACACGCCTGCGCCAGACCCACCTCTATTCAAACTGCATTCGACTCGGCTGTGATAGAGATAGAGCTCATTAGAAAGAGTGAGAGCGAGCGAGAGTATTATTATCATAGGTAAGTATCATGGAATGATTCCAGAATATCAAGTAGATATACATTGATAGACTGGTTGGAATGGTGACAATGTATATTCATTACAATCTAACATTTTTCATGATCAACGAACATGATTATTTTCTTTATATTTTTGTGAATTGCCAATATGAATTACTGATAATCCATAATCTGAAAGTGATTTGAGAGATCAGGAAAGTATTTATTTGAAAAAATGATTTGTATCATAATTAAAAGAGCCTCGCAGAAGTCTTATGTGCTCAGCACGCAGAGAATTTTTATACTAGAATTTGCTAAAAATTAGTATTGAGTAATAATGATTGATATAGTATTTTAATCCATTGTGAAACACCTACTGGGAAAAACACTATTCAAATTCCTTGAAAACTTCCATCCTTTTGGTATCATATCTAGGAAAGATGAGCGGACGTATCTCTCATTTGGGCTGACTTATCTTCCATATTATGTATGAAAGATACTGAACATCAGGAGGCTGTAAAGTATAGAAGAATAGAATGTTCAAAAAGCTGATAATTTAAAAGTTGAACCTTTAATATTTTTATAGGAAATTACTAATAAAACTCCTGTTGATTCAAAATCATCACACAGCACTGATAATTTATGAGATTCTTATGGAATCGAAAACGCAATATTCATTGAAGATTTGGCTGAAATGGAGGTAAACATTTTTTCCATGAATTCTTTTCCACTCCTATCTCTTCCCTCCTTTCTCACTTCTCTTTCTTCTCCCCCTCTCAGTTTGATCAATTACATATCCTATTTGGAAGCAGGGAACTAAACGAGCATGTTCTGTGGGCCATTCATTACAATCTCTTATACCCAGGGCGATTGCCGACTCCAGAGCCAACTGTGGTGCAGCTCTATTATTCCACAGTTGCTTTGATTGCCTCTGGTCAAAGTATTCTCATAAATTGGAGTAGGTTACACTCTTCGCCCATTACCCAACATTATCCTCGAATATAAATGCAGCCTCTTTGCAGAACCTACATATCAGTGCGAGATTTTTCTCTTGAAGAACCACTATTACAACGTATCGACTTCACACTTTTATTTTACTCTCAGATTTTCTATTTCAATTTTATTGAACTCATTTTTTTCTCATTTTTCTGACTTGAAATAGTTCAATGAATTGTGAAATGGATACTCAGTACGAAATATGCGATTTCAATTTCCATTTTGTATCTTTGGAAAATGTTAAATGTTTCTTTTTAATGTTGACAATAAGAGTAGAAAAAAACAGTTTTATTTTGTCACATCCAAATTTATTAGACATTAATACAGGACTGCAGTTTCGTGTTGAAACCACGATTTATATGTTGAAATTACATATAAGATGTGACAAATAAAACTGTGTTTTTTCAATTATTCAAAATTCCACAATATCAATTCTCATTCAACAAATTTTATCAATAACCTGTGTGTTGATTATTGTTGATAAGTGTTGCTCTTCTCATAATACTTCTTTCAGTTGATCAGAATGTGTGTGAATTTTAAACTTATTTTTTTCTACAGCTATCACTAGTTGCCATCACTCGGAGTCTGTCATCTGTCATCCTTGCTCTGGTCATACATTTATCTTAATCGATTGTCTTTTGTCATCAAATTTTGATTTGACATCAAATTTAGTCCAATATTCGAAGGAGCTTGAAAAATGTTCGTTCATTTGTTTCTGATGAAAGAGCGATTTATAGAGATTTATTTATTCATTTAATTGACAATCACAAATCATAATTATATGATTGAGATTGAGAGGATACAAGAATATATTCACTATATTCATATAAAAATGATTTTTCTGTATTTTCATCAACTCTTTGTTGTGTTGCTGTACCAATATCCTAATATTTGGCTCCTGACTTAGAATAAAACAATCTGAAGTATAAGTTCTCTTTGCTCCCAATCAAAAATCTTCCAATGCCTATGAATGGGTTTAGATGGCTAGAGTTAGTTGAACTAGGCTCAAGAATGGAGAACAAGGGAAGCAACAATTCATTTCAGAATTAATGCGTTTCATACTGGTGAGTAACTGATGTATGTAGGAGGTGGCGTTGCTAAAGGTGTGAAATGTCAGCTACTGTTTGTATTTACGGCTTCACACAGAAAACTCATATTTGTTTTGTTTGGCGAGCAAGAAGATTCAAGTAGATTAAGAAAATACGATAGCATTGTTCCTGGTCTCACCTCTCTCATATTTGTCTCATATTTTTGTGCGCGCCCGTTTGATTCCTGGAATTGACAGCCGTCTTTCTCACAGCAATGAATCACACACAAACATAGGATGATGACCCTCTCACCGACTCTTCCTTCTTCTCCTTCTCTTTTCCCTCCTCCTTTTTCTCCTCCTCCTCTCAAACCTCCTCCACCGATAGTGAGTTGATGGGAAGGATATTATGTTATATCCTTCTCTGAGAGTAGACAATTATTTGTTGGAACACCGCCGATTTATGTAGTTACATTACAATATTATATTATCAATATTCAAATCTCATTCAATATTCATTATGATTCATGATTTTTTATGCTTTGATTATTATGCTCTAATTATTCGTTGAATAGTTAGTATAGGGATACTATTGATTGTGGGGATACTATTCATTGTTAATTATAGTGTGTAAACCAGCATATAATGTAACTTACATGAATAATCTAATCTAATCACCACCACCTCCTCTAAGGAGAAGAAGAAAAAAGTGAAGGAGTATCCTCTACTTCTCCACTCTTCACCTCTTCAGATTTACCTCCTCTCGAATAAGGGACGTTTGAATTATCCCCTTGTAGGTAGCAAATTCCTAAATGTAGCAGACCATGAAGTAGCATTGCTGCGATGATCTATGCTGAATCCTGAATTCGCAGAGCACAGCGCAGATAGCAGCCCTTGCCTGTTTCAGGAGTCCTAATGAATTTTACATTGGTCTTGAAAGCCGAAGGGCTTCGGCTACTAGCTCACTGCAATTCCACTCCTGGGCTCGCAGTCTGCCTCACCCAACAATAATGTCTCTCAATATTCATAGAATCACAAATCAGTGAATTCATCCTTCTTCCAAATCATGGTCAAAATGAAATTTTCGTATGACGAACAAATCAACCAAGTAAAATCAGTACAGCCAAATGTAGTTTTTTAGACAAGCAGAAATAAGATATGGTAGCTTCACAGAACATGGATCAGTATTATCCATTACAGACAAAAGTATTTTTAAAATGTCCGTAGACCTATAGGACAACTTCAAAAGTGAAGTGGATTCGTTCACAGAGTTTGACTGGCACTCAATTCTCAATATGAAAGTTTCTTTGATCGTCACGTAGAGTTGGATTGAAGCTTCAATTTTGTAGCTATAGTTCCAATTTCTCTATCTATCATGCGACCAAAGAGCAGCCGTTCGCTTATGCATGTTCATTCCACTCATTTTTTCCTCCTTCGCTTTATATTTTCCTTTTTCGCTTTTTGTCCAATTTCACTTTGCAGGCGTTACTACTATCATTACTTTGGTAACGAAAATAGGCCGATGGTCGCTTGTGCTCTAATTGAAAGGGGTTGAAATTGTGTGAAAAACTTGAAAAAGGGGAAAGAGCGGCAGTTTCATACTTCAACGACGACCCTTCAATATTTTTGAAAAGATGGCAGAGTATGAGAATATTGCTTTTTCAATGAAAATTCATGTGTGTGTATGTGTAACACAATAGGTTTTGAGACAATAATTGACGAGAGACGGAAATTTTCTACTGAAACTTTTAAATAATTGGGATGTGTTCAGCACTGGACAAGCTTTTTAAATAAAAGATAAAGGCCTGCCTGAAGTGTAAGGGCGTTCACAAGCGTGATGCCACGAGAACTTCCCCTTTAAACAATGAGCATGAGGATGGCACATGACTGGTAACATTGTTTGTTGGATTATCTACACTTAAAATGCGTGAGTTCATATCCCGTTGTTAAAATGCGTGAGCTCATATTTCTGTACGTTACAATTTGTTCATGCGTGTGTGGTTTTGCCTTGAACGTTGCTCATTATGGAGCTTCAACCCTAAAAAATATTTAGAATACAGTAATGAAGAAGCAGATAACTAACTGATTTTAGGGACTAGTTTTGAAGAACGCAAAAAGAGAATGTTTATGTTGTAGACCCACGTTAAATCAAATCTATGTTGAACCATCCAATCGAACAATATTTTACAAAGTATAATTTGTTTCTAAAATGAAAAGTTATTCTGAAATCTATACCATGTCTATCAATCTTTGGAACTCGGTATTAATAATGTAAATCGACTATCTAATGAAGGAAAACAGACTAATCCAGTACAAATAAGAAAACTCTTCTCCACTTGTAGCATGGAAAGTGCAATTTGAGAAGTGCTATTTGAACTTGTAAGTGTAGTAGAGTAGGCGTAAATTGGCAAGTCGCATTAAAAATTAATATTTCAGATCAGTTTCATCGATAGAATCAGAATGAAGATAGTTAAGGGCAAGCTTTTTATTTATAAATTATATAAATATAGAGGATATTCAGGATTTGAAAATAAGTAGATCTTCATCAGTTTTGTAATCCACCGACTAATCAGCATCAAACAAATTTCATTCTGTAATCAATAAATAAATTACATAATACAAACTTGGAACATTCAGTATGCTCATTTCACTAATTGCTAGCAATCCCTGTAAGAGTGTATTGTGGACAGGCATTAAGAGATAATAAATGTGAAATACAATTTTCGAAATTTCCACAATTATAGATTCACACAGCATTTAATGTGATACATGGATGTTTGAACAATGCCGCCTCTTTATTCATGAATGATTCCCCCTTTGTTGTAGGCTTGACTTACTAAACTGACCCCTGCTTGTAACAGACCTCCTATTATTTGTTACGATACACAAATTAATAATGCGGATTTGTTCAGCTGATTCGAGGATCGAATAATAATCCAATTGGGATAAATTTGATACATACTCCTCTCATATATTCCTTTTAATCAGTAGTGACATAAGCTGTGAAAGTTCAAACGGCACATTTGAATTGCGTCCGAATTCAATTCGATATCTACTTAATATTTGTTGACACAAATAATGGAATTTGTCGTGGAAATTAATAAAATCTCATATCGATATGACATTATGAAAGTAATTGGATCGGCATCGGTTTACAATATTGTTGTGTATTGTAGTCAGGTAGGCTAATTCTTCCGATATTTAATCATATAGATTTGATATTCAAACTGATTCGAATTTAATAATAGAGATTTGATATTTAATTTATGCTTTTGAAATTCATATCCCAAATGATCAATTTGCTAGCTGAGCTCGGATTCCATATTGGAAGCAGGATCTCTGGTTTGCTCTGGACTGAAATCAACTGACATCATCTTTTCGCCAGACCAGACCAGCTCAAATCAGCTTTCTTCTACCTGGGAGAGGAATGCTGCTGTGGAGTTGGGAATCTGAGGAAATGTTTCTAGACTCAAACTGGTAAGATTTTCCTTTATAATAAGATCAATGTAAATAATCTCTATCATCAATGATGCTGATACAAAAGGTCATTACATTATATTATATCAATTTATCAAGTTTATTTGTCATGATAATATTGATTATGTCAGGGATCGGGCAATAGAATAGAGAGGAAAATATACTAACTTAGGTGTAGACGGACGTCTTATAGAAACGAGGGATGGTGTTGGTTTGGTGAGATGGTCTTGGTGGGTTTCTCTAACAACCTCTATTCAGTCTCCACAGATGAAGTAAAAATCAACATTAAGTTAAAGGAAGATAGGGTGAGGTAAAGATAAAGATAGGTTGAAAATAGTTTGCAATCTGGAATATATTTTGCTTATTATTCAAGAAAGCAACTCAAATTTCAAATTCAAATTTATCTATTCCACACTCATAAATACATAATTATACATAAATCAAACAAAGCTCAACATGACAATACAATCCAACCAAAGTGTAATAATAATAAACGGTAAGTGAAAAAACCACTGGCATAAGATGACTCTTCTTCGCCAGTGGGAATCTGAATCTTTTGTTATTCGGAATTCATAATTTTCCAAAATATTTTTCTGTGTTTGAGGTTTTCTAATCACTTAATGCCGGTTGAAGAAGAGTAATCATGAATTTATTTAATTTATTTATTTGATCATTCAGAATTACACAACTCACAGAAAAGTACCACACAAGCTTATAAGCCCAAAACGGTTCAAATTCTAATTTATACAACAGTCCAAATGTAACCAGGTTATGTGTCACTTAACATTCTTCAATTACACATAAAGAATGAGAATATTATTTATCATTGCCTACTACTCCAATCAAATGTACAAAGTTCATTACAAAAATAAAACCACATTTATTTTGGTTAATTATTTTTCCAGATTATCTACTATTTCGTAAAATATTTCAATAATCAACAGCGAAAATTCTCATAGAATATAAGCTGTCAATATGAGCACTGAAAAGCTCATAATTATAATATAGTCACATATTATTTTCCGCTGTGTAATTGGGTGAACTAAGTTATATTTATTTATTTGAAATGTTGGTACGTAGCAAATTATGATATCATCGTATTTTTCCTTATAAACCCACAGAATCAACACAATTTATAAAAATTTAGTATACCAGAACAAAGAAATTCAAGTCAAAGATCAATGCTCGTCTTGTATGAAAGGTCAGGATTCTTATTTCCTTTGGACCAGTTTCAGAAATAAAATAATTCCATTTCGGTCGAGTATCAAACCTGACGCTTCCGTAGCTTGCATTTCCAGTTTAATTAGTTGACTATTACTTATATCTATCTCCTACCGATACCTATATACAATACCCAGTAGTACCTGTAATAATTCTAGCATACATAGTCAATTAAAATGAAGGTGTAGTGGAGGGCAGGAAATGAGAGAAGGCTGGAAGGAGAGAGAAAGAGAGAGAGATCGAAAAAGAAAGATTCAACTAACGATTCTTTAATCACATTAAGTTGATGGAAAATGTTTTTACGTTTTCGCTTATTATAGTTGGTTTGTTGGAAATGTCGGCGGCGTATTTTATCCTTGAAAGTATCAAAAGTAACTCTGGTGCAAATGGTAGACGGGTTGAATGTTTTTAATTGGCCTTGGAGGAATTTGGGGTCGACCAATGACACCGGGGACTGGTCCTGTATGGTGAAGGGAGGGGAAAGGTGACGCAGATCTTCTTATCTTAGAACTTCTTATCTTGGATTCTTCTATTTTTCGGTTCTTCATCTTAGTTTGCGGAGTTTTATCCTCCATCTTTTCGATTCATCCTCAACTTATTTATCTCTCTTTTATTTTCTGTTCTTTCTCTTATTCTTCTTGCTGTTCTCCTCCTCATCCTCATTTTCGTTTTATGTCGTGAAAATCACGTAACTTATAACTTCTTGAAATCAGCAATGAGTTTGCTGGGAAAACCCGATTCTATTATTAACAATCGAATCCAGGATTTTGAACGGACGTGTTTCTTTCAGAAAATTTCATAGTAATATAAAAGTAATTGTTCTGCTATTCTAAATCTAAGCTTTAATAAATTCCCAGTTGGAGAGTTATTCACTCAAATCCAATTGTTTTCATGATTGTTTCTCACAAACAATATTGGTTCCAAACATTGAACTTTTTCTGGAAGTCAACAAACTCGATAATCCGATGAAACTTGATAGTTCATAAGAAAGAAGGCAGAACAAAGCGGATTGGTCTTGCTGTTGCAAGTGAATAATATAATTAATACAGTAATAAGAAAGTTAATAAATTTATTGATATTATTATTATTACTAATACGAATTAATAATTTATACAGTACAGTATCTGAAGCCAATCAATATTGGATTTGAATAATTATTTTAATATAGGCTCATCGATTAGTGATTGTTTTTGGCTTGTACCACTTGTATAAAGTATGCATATTCTGCCTCATTAGAAACAGGCTGAATGAATCTCGACAACCTGAGAGTAGTATATTTTCATTCCTGTTCGATATTTCTTAATAGGCTATACTATGATATTATAATAATTTTAATACTATGACTGATATATTCTGAACAAAAAGACTAGACGGTATTGTTCAACCATATTTTATCTTATTTATTTATTATTTACTCTTATGGCTTTTATCGGCAGAGAGATCCTTTCGAATGTTCTGCCTTGCCGTATTACACAATGTCATTTTCTATCAACACTCAAGTTTATAGGTTATGTCTTGGGTTCTTCATTTTTCTCACTAAAAATTTGCACTTTCACTTCCTGACTTCCTATTTTATAAATTTTAAAATCAATAAAACTATTTTCAAACACTTGATTTTATCTTGATTTTTGATAAATCTGTGATTGGATAATATATTGTATTTTTTTAGTATGGATAACAAATCACTTTCACAACTTAGTAGAAAAATAATTATTTATTGATAATATTAATACGATATAGGGCTTATCTTATGAGAAACGACGTAAGATATTCTCTATTACAGGTGATTCTCCAAGGAAAGATATTTGGAAAGAGGGGCCCAGGTAGAAGAAGAATTTCTTGGCTAAACAACATCCGATCCTGGTGTGGAAAAAGCTCCATAGAAATATTCCGTAATGCCGTGGATAAAGTGAAAATCGCCATGTTGATCGCCCACGTTCGTAGCGGACAGGCACAATAAGAAGAAGATAAGGCTATGGATTCTATGATAAATGTGAATTGAAGGATATGAAAATCTGAAGTTTCAAGTATCTAAAGGCAAGGCAAATAAAGTGCCCCATTCACACTAGCATAAAAATATTCATACTATCAAATTGTCTCAAAATATTGAACCAATAAAACCGTGTGATTGATTTGCAAATTCAATTTTTGATGGCAGATGGATGAAAGTCAATGAAAGCAGCTTGAATAGAGTGCATTATTTCATGTCTGACGAATTTAAACTCTTCTAAATTCCAGAACAATGACTTGCAAGCGAAAATGTATTCATCATTCCCTTTCTGGCTCTTTTTGATGCATTTCTTTAATATGACGTGAGAACGTTTCACATGCAATCAAATTGCTCATAACTTAAATGTGAGCTCACGGTCGACTATCAAAGTATATACGACGAGCAATAATCAAGTCACTGCTCTACTCGATTATTTTATTTCCTTTTCTACTAGGAATTGCTAATATAGATAGAGACAACAGGCAATCACAGAACAAGGTCTTTTTCGTTTCTAGAAGAAACGGATGGAATATAAGAGAATGGAAATATATGGGGAGGAAGGGAGGATAAGAGATGAGGAAGAGTTTGTTCAGAATGGGAGAAGTAAAAGTGAAAATCAGAGTGATATGGATATTTTTTTACTATTGAATACATACTGCAATTGAATAGATGATGATCGATAGAGTTTGTCAATATATGTGACTAGTGAATAATATATGGTTATGATTCCCACACAGATATATAACTAGTATAATGAGATAATTCGATGAATGCGAGTGCCAGAAGGAATTCTAACGTAATGCTCCATATGACCAAAGCAGCAATACCAGACACTGTTCTGCCGCATAGGATGAGCGATTCATATTTTTATATTAGCCTATATTCATGTGTCTGATAGAAATGGATTCGATTAAATTTCTAATGATCGAATAGATAAAACTGAAATTGAATGTTCTATTCAAACTCCGAGGAAGCTTCTAGCTTCTATATCACCAAATCTTTGATTCATATTCCATTCTTCTGTTTCAGTTTTTGCTCTTGTTCATTTATTCCTTGTCTCTCTTATAAAAATCTCTTCTCCTACCAATTCAATATATCTATCTCTTTCTTCAAATTATCCCCAAACTTTTTCACTATACTCTTATAATGTTCTCCTTATCTCCTTTTCTCATGCTATCTTTTCCATGTTCTCCTTTTCTTCTTTACTATCTTCGAAATCATTCTCCCTCTTCCATACTCTTTTCCTTTTCTCATTCCGCCTCGGTTCGTGAGTCCATAGTAGGCAGCATTATACTCCTGAAACCTGCGAAATAAAACGGTTTGACTCATTCCACTTTTTCAACCTCACAGCATTTCCCAACTTTCCATAAACACGTCGGACCTCGTTTTCATTATCTTCATCTCTGTTGCCTGACATTCTTCTCCTTGTCATATCTGCATCGAACTTTTTTTAGCCGGAATAAATTTCAATGTTGTTTTTAATAACAATGCATTTGGCATGGTTTCCTGGAGCATTGAAACTTTTTATAGACTGAAAATGATTGTTATTCGTCACGATAGCTGACGTCGAAAACTTCTAAAATATTCAAATACACAAAGACTGTCGACTTGCCTGCCTTGCTGTGAACATTAGAGGTCTCCAGCAAACGTTCTCATGTTTATTTGATTCCTGACAGTTCTCTTCTTTTGTTTTTCGTCCGTTTTCATTATCGCTTTAAAATATGATTCAGCATGCTATTCTATTCTCCTTTATGTGATTCTTTCATACAATGAAGGAGTATAACCTAATAAACGGTCAAATGATTAATTCAATCATTGCTTCAAATATCCATGCGGGCCATTCACTATCCGATTTCTTGTCCAGCTTGAGGTCCAACATTAAATGTTGGATTCGACGTCTGACTCTGATTGTTGATGTTGAGTCGAATGTTGGATGTCTACCCGGACAAGTTGGATAAACTGGAGGTCCAACACATTCGACATCACATGGTCAGCCGCCTAGTCAGTCGAGTTGGAACGTGAGTGTGGGTGTTGTACTAGAATCCGACTAGTGGTCCTACTACTATCGGTCCAATATTGTTTGACCAGCAGTCGCATGGTGAAAAGCAAGTGGTTCGCTTTAGCACATTGCAAAAAAATCCACGATTCCATTTCAAATATCGTATTACAGTAATTGATTTGCAATATTATCTGAGCATTATCACCTTATCAAAATCATACAATTTTAATATTCTCTTCGTGGAATGATCCATATCGTAAAATTGAAGATGAATGCTGTCTGGTTACTCAAAATTACGGATGATTTTTTCCGACAAAAACAAATTTGTATCAACCAACTAGTAGACAGTAACTAGGTTAGCGCTGCCATTGAAGGACATCTTGAAGAATCATGATTGTGCTTCAGTCTATTGTGATCGGATCTGGTATGCGGCCACGACTTATTTATTTGGAGACATTCTGTGAATTGATCAGAGTCTGACAGGTTTTGTGAGCAAACTTTTGTTGTTTACATTGTGAAAGCCCAATTTTCAGGAGCAAAAAACAAAAAAAAAAACAATTCACCTATTCTATTTAATTTCGAGTCAGTCACGAAATACACTGAAGTACATGAATGTGATAAGATTTAGTAGAGTTCATAGAAATCAAAAACTGTGGAGTATATTTGTTCGGTATCAGGCTCATAGATTGAGTGCGAAAGTTCAGGTGAGTTTCAGCATCGATAAAAGATGTGACAAGAAGATGCTCCATGATATAGGCCTAGGTCGTTTATGTTCCAATTTCCACTGTTATCTCAAGCCAATAGTCATAGTAGTTATTTTGCTTGAAGATAATATGTGACGCTGGTAGTCTTTCATACTGTGCTGTTCTCTCACCCCAACAAAACAGTAATAATAGACAAAAATCGACTAGAGTTAACAGGAAATCGGCTTGAAATTTGGAACATAAACTACCTATACCATTGGATATTTTCCTATGCTGTCTTTTCTCAATGGTTTTAGGTATTGGGTGCTTAGGTTCCAATTCAATGCTTTATTATTTTAGTGCACATAAGGGCTATTAGGTGCATGGAGAGGTGAGGTTTTACATTCTTTGTGTGGCATCCAGACATGCAGACAAGACCCATAAGATTCGGATTATGATGGTGCTAAAACGAAATGCGGGCCTTTGATGGTAGGGGGAGGGAGGGGGAAAGATGCAGCAGGCTGTGGCGATTTAGGGGGGCAAGGAGAGAGGGGCTCTGACAAAGCTGAAGATTTAGAGGTCTGGAGACCAAGGCCGGTTGTAAGGGGACGGGATGGGACGGGACCCGGGGACCGGGCTTTCGGCAGACTTGACCTGCCCCAAGGTCGAGCTGCGAGCTCCCGATTCGGTCGATGAACTGACTGGCCAGCCAGACTCAACTGCACAGTCGGCGCAAGCCAAAAAATACAAATAAACCGCAGCCACCAACAAAAGAATCTCTGTCGCTAAACCTACACTTAGCCGGCTATCAATGAGACAGACAAAAAACAACTGTAACAAGGCTTTGCAATGGTCATTTCGGTGCTTGTAGACAGGCTTTCAGATCAATTGATTGATTAGCACATTTTTCACTGGAACACATGAAGGTGTACAAATATGACCTTGTTGATACATGATGGAATTTTTGCAAGAAAATAACTCCTGTTATACTACATTCGAAGTGACAGCCTTCACCCCAATTTGATAAAACAGAAATAATTATTTTTCCACTTCTCCATCAATTGCACAATATTATTGTAGCTTCATTGCTGATTTATGAAAAATACATGTATCAAGTGCTCGCCCAAAAATAAAATGAAACAGACTGAGTAAGGTGTGATTTAGGCTTATTCAATTAGGCTTATGTTACCCATTTGATAATACGTTTTGTTTCATTATGTAAAATGTGAACTTGTATACTTCAGTGTTTATGCATTTCTAAATCTCATATTATGAAGATTCATGATTTGCTTTCTACTGTGAACCTCCTGAGCGAACTTACCGATGAAAATACGATTACTTTTCAATTGGTGAATAGTCCCAACATGCAGAAAGGAAATCCATCCAATCAACAAAGTAATGCCTATTTCTGTCAATTCTAACTCATTCGAATCCAAAATTATATCTGTTACATTACAATTAATTTATTGACAACAGATTTGAGCATTTGAGTGGGAAGCACTCTGACAAAACTAATTGTATGAGTGGAGCATTTGACAGAGTTTGAACCAGCCGGTGTTGGCTGTTGCCGCCAATCAGCAATTCAGCCAACCACTCAACAACGATAAAGTTAGCCGCATGACGCTTGGTAGGTAATAGTTGAAGCTGAACTGATAGATAGTGAGCAGAGTTGATGAAAGAGGCGTTTATGCCGGCGACGTAGACGCTTCAAGTGACAACGCGCCGCAAAGGAGCGTCAGTTCGGTACGCTTCCAATTTTAGAAATATATACAGAGAGTATGCCTGCCTACTTGCGCCGCGCTACTGGGGAAACGAATTTTCCACATCGATGGATGGTTATTGTGCGAGGAGGTGGTCTTAATAGGGGAGGAACATGTAGCTGAAAGTGTCGGGCTACACATTTTTCTGTGGTACGCTTTTTCGTCCCCACAGTTCATTATAATCGTGACACCTCGTTTATACTCTCCCTTCCTCCACCACCTGCCTCTCCCTTTTATTGGGAGGGTTGGTTAGTGCTTGAACAGGGGCGCTAAATCGGTAACTGAACGCTACTGTGTGCTGTGTGCATTGTGGGTAAACTTCTTTTACACCCCTCTCGGACGAACATGATCGCAAACAGGTAACGGACAAGTCTTCTTTGTTCTTATTCGCTCTCCTCTTCCACCTTTATTCTCCTCCCCTCCCCACCCATTCGCCTCAGTGAGCGCCAAACGACGCCTCTCTCCTCCATCGTCTTCTATTTTTGTCCAAGTAAATTCAATTTTCAATCATCCGATAATAAGGTGTAATGACCCGTAACCTCGCACACTACACACAGGCGACATCGTATATTTGCTGTAATATGGTATATAGTGTATATTTGCTCGAATTGCCATAGCTCGAGCCCTCTCTCTCACACACACACACGTAGCCAACCTCGGACCAATACCAGCACACGAACATAATTCATTGCACGGCTCCAGCGGCTTCATCAAAGCACTGCTCTTGTCACCTGGACAGAGTTATCTTCCTTTGTAAATAAATACAGTGAAAAATTTCCACCCTTCCATTAAATATTAGCGTGGCCGGCTTGAGGATGCTGCTTCGTCCGTGAATTATTGCTGCTTGAATAGATAGTATGGTATTATTTATGGTGTTTGAATTGGGATGGATTCGAATTTGAAGGTGTGTTCGTATCAACATTACGATTGTTGAGTATGTTATTTATGTTTCCTCACATGGCTAACAGCGAGCTAGAATTACTTCAAAACAGAGTGCCTATCAAGTTCAGCAACGTTTCAAAATTGGTTTGTATATTTCTGGACTCGGAATTTGATTCAAAGTGAAGCAACATAACCTACCTTTTAAACGTTGGCTTACTACTATCAAAATTCGAAAGGGAACAGTTTTGGGCTAGGCTTTGTACATTGGTTAATGTAAATGTAAATGAATAAATAAATGTAATAAAATACCTTTCACATATCGGAAGTTCAATATTCATATCAATTCATTTTTATACTAGTATCAATAGGCTTACTTGGAGAAAATACAAAAAAAAAAAAACATAATTCAATTATTCTTGTCTGAAACACTAAATTCACTTGTTTGATGGAAAACAGAACTTCGCTCTCTTCATTTTTCCTCTATTGTTGTCATATTGTTTCTTCTTGAACCCTTGTCCTGTCAACAAAGCTCAATCTTGAACACCACTCAGATCATTTACAATTAATTAATTATCCACAATAAAGCAACTGGAACAATTCAAAACTCAGTATACTGTGGAGAATAATCCTATTTTGATTATAATTCGCTCATTTTTAAGTAATATTTCAAACTCTGTCAAATTTTCAATCTGAATGACAAATGCTTACCTGATTCTCCCTTCAATTTGTGTGTTAAAGTACTAGATCACCAGGTCAAGAATAAGACAAAGTGAGAGAAATAGAAGATGTGAATTCAATGAATGAGGAAGGAGTGTGGTTGAGCACGTGCCTCACTTCTAATTCATTTCTCAAGCCACTGATGAATAGAAGTCGAAAATAGAAGTGAAGAATCCGCAAAGAGAAAAAAGAGAAGTGAAAACCACTTTATGTTGTATAGTGTAGGTATAGGATGTTATTAGGAGGGCAATTGATTAATAGTAATCCTAATAACAATATCGGCGGTCATCTATTGAGAATGAGTTGGTAAATGAATGAATGAAGTAGTAGCAAGGATGGATTAGCATCGGTGTGATGTGCCAATTTGCCACTAGACACCTCCCTATTCAATAGCAAGGTGAGGAGAAGAGTTTCTTTTTCACTATCGCCTTTGGATAGAATTAAAGAGTGAGAAGAAGACGGTGATGAGGAGAGAGTAGTAGTGCTTGTAATGCGCGGGAGGTGTAGTTAGAAGGTAATAAATCAAAACTAAACAGCTGATGTATATTTATTGCCTGGCGCAGGCTCTACTATACATACAGTACCACTCTGCTCGTGCCTCATACTATCTCCATTAGTATCCCTTGCCATCAACGATTTACTCTTATTTTACTTCTTCTTCTTTGTATTCATCTTTATTTTTTTCATTTACCTGTTTTTCCTTTCACTTTTCTTCTCTTGCTGATTCTTTCTTATTATTCACATCTTTTTCTCAGTGATGAAGCATTCTTTGCTTTTCCTTCATTTCTATTTTCCGTATACAGCTTGACCTGCTACATCAACCTTCTCCCCTCGTTTCATGTTTATCTTTTTTTAAATGTATGTTCCATCTCATCTTAAATTTCTTATTCTTTTGTATTCATCTTCTACTCACTCCTCCACCCTTTCATAATGTATTCCTTGCTAATTCCTCCTGGATGAACATCTACAGTATTTCCATTATCTCCTTCTTCGTCATCTTTCTCTTCGTCGATTCACTCAAAGTATTTCATTTTCTTTTATTAAACTCCACATCAAACTATTTTGTCTTTCCTTTCTCTCCTATTTTTCCCTCTTCCTCTCCTTCCCACTCTTTTCTCTTCCTTTTTCTCTTCTATCTCTCCTTCTTATACTCATCCTCTCTTCATACGTTATTTCTCCTCCACATTTTTTCATATCCTCCTTCTCCTTTCAATTCCTTATTCTCCTAACCTCCAGCTCATCATTCTCTTTCACTTTCTCCTTCTCCACCATCTCCTCATCATCCTCTACCTCTTTCTTCTCCTTCACCTCCGTCTTCTCTTCCATCTCATCTCCATCTCCTCCTCCTCCTATACTCATTTTCTCCTTCTTTTCAACGACTTCTTCATCCTCTATTCCTCCTTCACCCTCCTTCTCCTCCTCCTTCGTTTCCTTTTTCCCCACCAAAACTCATTCAGAGTTTCTCAACTTTTTCTCCTCCCTTGTACCTCCCTTTTTCTATTTCCATGCACCTCACTCCGTTTTACAAATTCGCCATCCACCTGGATGACTCGTGGCTTGCCTGCCTGATGATCTCGACCAGTGGAGGAACAAGAGGCTAATCGACAGCAGCCACCTCTACGCCACCCACCCACCTTTCATAATACAGTTTCGCCCACTCCTAGACCAAAAGAGAGAACGCTAAATAAATAATGTGAACAGCAAGTGGAAGTGTCTGCTGTCTGCCTCCTGTCAAATCATCAAATTGCAATCTTTCATCCTCATCCTAATGTTCTTCTCCTTATTATTTTGCTCCGCCACCGCCCAGCCGTCAACGCTCTAACGAGCACCTATTTGTATTTGGTATGTTTTGTTCTTTCATATTTCCTCCCAGTGTACAAGATTCACTGACCTACTTATGTCCGTTATAGCAGTTTGCTGCAATCACTTCCCACTTTAGAGGAGTAGGCTACTTAAGTCAAGTGCCAAAAATCTACAAGTGGTAGATAGAGCTGATAAAATTGAATTGATAGATCTATTTATTACAATGAATTACATGTCATCATAAAATCAGTTTCTAAGAACGTGATGACGGGATTAGTAAGGTCTCCAAAATTCCTTGATATCAAACGAACAAGTATTCGTCATGAGGGCACTCTGCCATGAGGAAATGTTTCGTGTAACAATCATCATTTATTGTATATAACTTCATATTGAGTGATCCTTCATGAATCAATAAACGCAATTATCTATTTATTACGCCATTTCTATTTATTAATTATTTATTATATTATAATTTTTCGAAGATGAAATCTTCTTTTAAATTCCATTGAATTCATTCCCAAGGTTCACTTGTTTTAATTTCTAAATGCTGATTCATTCTTAAAATCTTATAGAAAAGCGAATAACGGGCTTTGGAAGAACTGAAACGAGGAAAAGGCTATCACTAATAAGAATTCAATCGTAAATGATAATAAGATTTTTTTAATTTTAAATAAAATAATCAAATTGGATGAATTGTCATGGTAGTTATTGGTCAACAATAATATTCCAAAATTGGAATTTATCCATTCATCAACTTTTCAGAAGTTATTCTATTTGAATAAAAAATTATTTATCAGTTCCTATCAATTTATTCATTCATGACAATGAATTCTTCAAATAATAAATTAAATCGAATTAGAACAGGCCTATATTATACTTCTGTATTCATGTTCGCGTGTTTTCTACTTCTGATGGATAGCCAAAACTGAACAGCGAACGACACGGTGAATTCTCAACGAGGGCTCTGATTGGCTTAGAAGTTCAGCATTCGGCGAGCGGTACGGCCGATTTTTAACATCATGAAACATATGCTAACGTTCGCTGCACGGCGCGATGTACGTGGATGGCGCGGTTTGCTGCGCTGTTCGAGGTTTGGTTCGGCATGTGTGGATATTCCGAAGAGAGTAATCATGTTGTATTATGAAATGAGTATTGAGAGGATCGCGAAATAAGCTACACTAAATAGCGTTAAACTGGCGGTCCCGGCTGCCTAAAAAGCAGTCGTTAGGTCATGTCAGAGGCCCTGAAATAGATCAGTTGCGACATCAAAACTCTGACACCAGACCTGAGCCAGCCAGGCCACTCGATATTATTATTATTACTATTAGAAGTAAAAAATATATTCTAAGTATTTCCAATCAATGATGGTGCTTCAACTCGCAAGGCGCTGCTGTATGACTCACCAATGAGCTAAACACTGAAAATAATTCTTTTTTATTTCAGAAGCTTCGTAAAACATCCAAATAATGGTTGTCTTATGAAGCGAATATGTTATAAAATGATTAAAACTTAACATAAAAAATTAGTTAAAGAGAAATATGAAATCTCTGCCGGAATGGATCTGAATGTGTAAAATAGCTTTAATAAATTGAAAGGATAGGTAGTCAAACTGATGGGTTGTGTGATTGACATTCTTATTCATTTTTCCCCTAAATTGTATTAAATTTTTTTTTATCAGCTCACTACATTTTTCCAAATGCTCTCACATGATGGGAGCTTCCAGACAATAGAAATGGAATGCCGCAGTGTGATATCAAACAATATGTTTATGTAATATTTTAATGTCCACAGATTGAATAAAGGCACAGAAGTGAACCAATTCATGCTTTCCCCAACCGATTTTTTCCACCCCATTTCTGTTTTGTTTTAGTCTTGCTCTTCCAATCATCTTTACAATACACAAATCACTGCTCAATACTGTTGATTATCCATTTAACAATAATTGAATTTCATCCTCTTTTCTGTTCGTCAAAGCCAGTTTCAATTATTGGCTGACAAGTGTACAATAACCTTCATGTGGTATGGCCTAATTAATACATTGTTTGTAACTGATATAATGGATAAAACAAATACTTGCATAACAACCCAATTCGTCAACACATCCTTATACGTGTCAAACACATATATTTTTCCACAATGCTCTATCTGAACAGTTAATCTTATCAAATGATAAACAATAATATAGAGCATACACTCTCTTGGCAATGCTCACAAGCAAATACTCTATCGATTTAAACGATGCAATCATTGATTATATTTTCATATTTGCATGAAAAATTTCCTCAAGGGTCTTGTTACATTGTCCAATGAATATATACATTTTGCCTATAATGCTTGTAGTACAATTCAAAGTAATTATTATCAATATGAGAAAAAAAATCGTATTTACATTTGACATTTTGCCAGTTTTGTACATTATCATTCATCCTAGACGTCATATCAAAAGGACCATAGGACCAAGGACAAAAGGAATATTCATGTACCATATTGTTTTATTCTACTTCATTCCATTTTGTTCACTTGATTTGTAATTTTATGGCTAACAATAAGAAAAAATTCAAAGTTGGGAATATCTAAGATAAATTTTATCTTCAAGACTCATAAACGTAAATATTACTTACAACAATACAACTTGAAGTGCACCAATGTCGTACAGCGATCATCATTTGCAAATTCTTTGGAAGTGGTATTTTCGAGCGAACATGAATTTATGAGCCAAAGTAGGAGTGAGAGCCGTGTAAGGAATTTGTCACTGAGCTGGATGAGTAGGCATCTTCGTTTCCAAGAAGCATTTGCCCTTCTTCCCACTTACTTCTTCCCAATTTTACTATGGTTTTTCCACGTTATCCTATATTGCTTTTTTCACCTTCCACTCTGTTTCTTATTCTTTTTCTCCGTTTCATTCCTTCTCACATCATCTCTCCTCATCTCCATATTTTCCCTCTCCATAATTTCTTAATTTTGCACCTCATTCTACTAGCTCCTCACTTTTCTATCTAGAAACCTACTTCCTTTTCAATGTTCTTCTTTTCTTTCCTACTCACAGTATGCTCATTCATTGCAATATTTTTCCTTATCCAAGTTGGCGGCCTTCTTTATCATATAATTTCCTCGTCAGCTCTATTTTTATTTCTATATTTTCTGTTCAGCTCCTCCGACATCGTCCGTCTTCTATCTTCCCCTTGTTTTATATTCTCTTATCCTCGTTCTGCTAGTTAATTTTTCTTTATTTGTATTACCATTCACCATTGGTCTTCCTTTGTGTACAACTTCTCCATTCTTCTCCACTTTTCTCCTCTCACTTCAAGTATAACAGATCTTCATGATTTTTCAGTTTCGCTCATTGTTGTTCTTCACATTTTCCATCTTCGCACTTTAGAGTAAACATTAATGATGATTGTGTTTATTCCTCAAATAAAAATTTATCAAAAATAATATATTCATCCATGATTCTACTTTCGGTCTTGATTGAGGCAAACCTTGTGATATCATTTGAATTATTATATTGTGATATTTGCACAACATCAGATACAGAAATCTTCTCATTACCATTGTTGCGAGGAAGGCACTATACCAGAGACATTTCAATCATTTAGCACCAAAATTATATAATCTACTTCCTGCAAACTTTAAACAGATTAATCATCATAGAAAGTTCAAAACAATAGTATACAATTGGTTGGTGAGCAAAGGAAGACAGAACATAGAAAACATTATTTCAAACAACTTATCACCTAATGACTTACTTTAACACTAACTAATTAATAATCCGCAAAAAAAACATAACCTACTTTAGAACATGGTGTGCCATAGTGGAGTAGGTCAATTTACACACAGAAATCACTAAACATGTAGAGGACATACATTATAAGAAATTTTTATTGTAACTAACTATTGTATGTAATTTTAATTTATCTAATATTTTCTGTAATTAATGTAGTAGTTCTACTTTTCTTGGGAAACAGACATTTATTTATTTCATAATCAACGATTTTATTTTTCAAGAAAAGTATTATTTCACTCAATCATTTTTCATTTTCCTGTTCTCCGTACTTTCTCCTTTCCATCCTGGTTGTCTTCAAATTTCTCCATCCTTCTTCTGGAATGAGGGTCTCTAAGAAGATGGTGCCTCTGGTAGAGATTCAACCGCAGGTGGGAAGCAGCGAAGGAAGTTTGAGCAATGATGAAAGCGGGAGTGCAGGCGGCAGCAGCAGCAGGCAACGAAAGGTTTATCGGGTTGTTGCTCTTTTCTGCGAAGAGGGTATAAAGAAGTCAGTCGGGCCTCCTCGGCTCACAGCCTCCTCCTGGAGGAGTTAGTTGGGCGGTCCCCAAACAAGCCAGCAACTGACCTTGGTCAACAATCTTCCATTTCTGTCTGTCTTTCTTATTTTCTTCTTCCACCTTCCACGCCATTCTCTCCAGCTACAGGCGCCGCCAATAACCAATGCAATCCAAAAATATTTTCTGCTCTTTGTATTGACTGATCTGAATTCTTGAATCCGACTTCTGCAACCAAAAATTGAACTTCCAATTACATGAACTTCTCCATTGGTCTACTTGTAAATCCACATTTAAAGCATGGTCGGACAGTAATAATTCCAATCAATCGTTCAATAATTTTATTCAAATCAACACAATACAATATACATAGAAGAAATCAAAACAAAAAAATTCACAATCCAAAATAAATCTCTAATAAAATACAAAAAAGGCTTCATGGCGGGGTGTGCTGAATTTAATTTCAACTTTGGATTCACACAATACTACTTCGAAATAGAAAAAAATGTACTAAATTATAAAAAAAAATTATAACATTATCCCTTCTAGCTCCAGATAGAGGATAAGAATAGCACATAATATGAAAAATTATGATAGATTACAATATTGGTACCGTACATGTATCGAGATTCATGATTCAATGCTCGAGGCTTATGTTCAAGTTATTTCATAATAATTAAGCGGTTTTGAAACCTACTGATACTACTGTCAAGTTTTTGGGAAATAAGAATCTTCTCCCAATCAAAGTTCTAAATATTCAGGTCCTTCACCTGCCAGTAGCTCATCTCTAAATAGATAGCTGGCTTCTTATTAGTCAGGCACCCATCAATGAAATCGATGGTGATTACCCTGGTTAGAAATGATTTATTCCGCCAGTCATTTGATTGCTGACAACAAAATTGATTTATGCGTTAAAATAAATGAAACAGTTGCAGACGGCTAATCAAATTTATGAATAAATTGGCCAGATTGAACGATCATTTATGAAACGTTACCTTCGGCGTGTGAAAATTAGCATGATTTATGTAAATGAATTGCACAGGAACGAGTTTCAAGGCTAGGCTACTGTTAGGAATTGAGAGAAATCTAAAATCAAACTAAAACTTTTGAATGTCTATAGATAGAAATGCAGTGTACCTTTCATAACCTGTTGAATAAGAAAGACGGTTATCCTGATAATGACGGGTGTTTTGAAGGGAGATGGCGAGCGAACTGATAGATAATATTTCAGGAGGGATCCGCCCAGCTCGGGTTGAGTTCACGATAGCGAAATTATTTCGTGACTCGTGACCTGGTTGGCGAAATTCCAGTTCTCCATTTCGGACTCAAAGGTTAGGTTATGTTTGGTTTGAAGGAGCAGCAAAATGTGGAACGAGGTCTATGCGCCCGAATAACGCCGACTTGTTTAAAAGCAAGCTGCCATGAATTTTTCAGTCAACCATTTTCGTTGGCACCAAATTCAATCAAGTTTTCATAACCTGTCAGACAATGTCCAGCCCCGATCGCAGGCTGCTCACCTGTTGATTGTGAAAAGTGTTGGATTGCAGCGTGGGTGAAATTTTACTTTGAACTGGTCGAGCAACTTATTGATCTTTGGGGTTACTTTCATGGAAACGTGATGATTAGGACTTGATTCTTATCCAGTCTCCATCATCTCTCAAAATAGTTAACTTTCAAACATTTTGAAAATTCAGTTCATTCAATGAGAAGCTGTTTTCGTGGTCCGAAGCCGCAAATAGGAATCCTCTAATGATATGAAACTGATATCCCCTGATCAGAGGATTTTTGGTACGCTATATTTTCCATATGCTCTTTCGAGGTTGAGTGGTAGAGGGAGAGAGAACTCAAAAGTCTGAAAAATTTCTCTTCGAAAAAGTCCACAAAAATTCGCTGCTAATATTGCAATTTTTATACTTTAGTATACTCCCCTATTAAACTGTTATTAGTAAAGCTACTGAAACCAAGAGTTACAGCTACAACTGTGGTAATATGGGAGTTGATCTAGTTTTTGAAATTTATGATGTGTGATATGAGGTGTGCGGAACTGAGCTGGAAGTGATGGTGGGTGAAGGCTGTCGGTCATTGTCAATGATGTTGTCTACCGATTTAATAATATTACATAATCAGCATAAGAAGCTCGACAGTAATGCATGCATGCACCGGTTATATTACTTGAATGTTATAACGGAAACATCCACACGACTGGCAGAGAAGCAGTGGGTGAAGGAAGCTGAGGAGAGGCAAGTCAACGACTATTTTCTACTCGACACTACACTACTAGCAAGTAGCTGCTCGTAGTAAAAGTAATACTACTAACAATGTAATGCTTGCACTTGATGCCGAGGTAATACCCTCTGGATGAACGCCAACTTAATAACCGACCGTTTTCTATTCGCTTTTACCCGAGAACTGCCACTGATCCACTGACTCACTCACAGAGAGACAGCTTCGTCAATGACTCGTCAAATCTTCTACTATCACTTCTACTACTACTCCACTCCATTCATCAATGAACCAGTGAATAAACAGCATATCATTGTAATTGACATAGCTCGGATAAGTTGTTGTTTTCTGATGGCTTACCCAAGACTATAGATATAGAAATAACTGGAAAAATAGACCTAACGTCAACTTCAGACTACAGTTTTCCGAACAATCTACAAAAATTCATTGCTGTCCACTGTTTTCTAGCATTAACTGTTCTCACGTGGCTGATTTCATACATTTGTTTTAGTTATCGGCTCCATTATTTTTTGAGAGAGGTAAATTCAATGAAGAGCCTCTTCCACTTAAAAATGTACTTTCATATTGTGCTCCAATGCGTGAATTGTAGATGTCGAATGTAGCTATCCAAGTGGAAATTCAAAACATATAGTACAACACATATATAGTAGTTTATTAATATATTTTGTTATCTATTATCAGGAACTCAATGTATTGTATGATAATTCACTGTAAAATTCAATCTAAAGCCTCATCTATAATATTCTGTACAATTCGAAGATCGAACAATTAAATTTGCAAATTGATGAGAAAATATGAGGTAAATTTTTCTTTTTGATTGAGAAAAAGATGGATATGGATAGAGTAGATAAATGATTCCTCGCAAATAACCACCAGTGATCAAATTACATTTGTGATAACTCCCTCCCTAACGTTGTCGGATTTCTTGTGTTATAATTCCAGGCTGTTATCTGAAGTTTCACCTTATCAATTCTATAGCCACTCATCGCATGATTTATTACCACTATTACTATTACTACTATCATACGTACACTATCATCACACCATCTCAGCATCTCCTGGTTTCATTGAAATGAGTTGTTATTTTCTGTCAACGTCATTAGGAGCGCAAACCGTTTGTAGACGAAGGAAGAGACCTTGAACTAAGACGACTACCGTTTGATAGAGGCTATTGTCCCTGAGCTCCTGAGATGGAGGCCTTGACTTGAAGATACCTCGGAGATGACCTTGATTCGAGTAGTTTGTCACAAGTGAGATATGAATAGATGTATAGCAAAAGTAAAAATTTCAATAATATTTTATTAAGATTGACAAATTACATTGACCAATTTTCATTGAAGTTGAATGAATTTCATTTCAAGATCAAAAAAATTCAGTTCAAGCAAAGAAAAGACAAAAGAGGTCAAGGAAAGTCCAGAGAGTCGAGGTAAGTGCAGAAAATCTGGAAAAGTCTAGTTACTCCAGCAATGAGTTAAATTTTGAGTCCATTCAAGAATTTACTGTATGAACCCCTCCTAGTTCCAATAATTATTCGATTGACGATTCTCGCCAATCACTCAAAATTGAAAATATCCACTGTTTCTGGTGTAGCCGATTTTCTGTATAATGGGAAGTTTGAAATACTTAAATAAGCGGTGTTTGTATTTAAGTGTTTAAATTAGGGATGAATGAATTTTCAATTCAGTCTCCTTCTTCTCTCCCACAGAGTTATGTTATTGTGTCGATAGGAAGGATAATCTTCCTTCCTTGTTCGACAAGAGTCGACATTTGTCGAACCACCACCGATTTATGTTGTTACATTACAATATTATACCTCACATACAATATTATATTATTGTATTATCCAGAATCAAATTGCATCCCATCTTCATTCTGATCAACAATTCTTCATATTGTAGCCCAAAAATGAAAAAAAATTTTTTTCATTTATTTATTCAGTATTATTTCGTTGAAATACTCATTGTATAAATAGTCTGTACATTGTCATTTATTGTGAATTATTGTAAAGTCAGCAAATATTGTAACTCACATGAATAGAGAAATCTAATCTTATCTAAGTTCAGAACCAACCTAAAGCTTTGGGTCCACTTTTCCCTCATCATCATCCGTTTCATTACCCACGCATAAGCCTGAGTCTCATACGGGCATAACACTCAGCAAAGAAAGGTTGGGTATAAGATTTGATTTGGTAAATAAATCCTGAATTCCTTTGTGAGTGAGGCTGAGGAACACTACACTTGTTACTTGTCACATTATTTCAAGTGCACAATTATTTTCAGGTACAGTCGACGGTTTTAGCGATACCCGATCTTCTGTTAGGAGCGACGATCGCCCCGAGCCTCAGAGCGGTCAGCGGTGCCGCACTCCCAGCAAAACGCGGCGCAATTTAGCTGGCAACAAAATTGAGTATTGAGTAAGGTCGCGTCGCTTTTTGAAATAACTCAAAGTGCTGGCTCGCTCGCTCGGCCATCGGTCTCTCATAACAGAGACGTATATTTCTGAGTTTTTTTTTCACTCCTTCTCTTCGTTTTTTCTTCATCCTCTCCTCTCGTACCTCTTTTTTCCTTACCCTGTCTTATCATTTTATATCTCCTTCATTCCCAAATCCTTTCCTCTATCTCTTCCTCCCAAGAGCACCATCGTCTTCTCTTTGCATTTTATCTTATACATATCTCATCTTCATATTCTTTCTTATATATCTCCTAAACACTCCCTTCATCCTCACCCCCTTTCTTATATTTCCAATTATATCATAATTTTTTTACTGATTCAAATTTCAATGTTCCTCCTCCTATATTTTACATTTCCTCCATTCGTTCACCTCTTTCCCAAAGCAATTTTGTATTTATATCAATTTATATGAAGCTAATCATTATTATCTTGAATTCTCTCTCCCATTTCCTTTGTTTCCTTGCTTGATGTTCTCTTTTCTCACTTCTCATTTGATCCTATTCCAGTATACCTCTACCTTATTTCTTACATCGACTCTCTCATCGTTGTTCTTGTCACTTGGTCTTGGACCCAGTACAACCAACGAATCAATGAATCACTATTCCAAATCTTCCTACTCATTTTATTGAAGCTTCAGTTACTTTCTCCTCAACCCTACCCACATAACCTTCTCATCATTATTTTCCTAATTCTACGTTTTTCTTCTCCTTTTACATCTCCTTCTTGTTATTACTTCACCTTTCACTACTCGAGGCTTTTTCGTCAACATCTCTAATTCTAACTAGTCCATCTAATGCTTCTGTTCCTCCTCCTCCTTCTTTTCTTCCACGTTTCCTCCTAAATCTCTTGCACCTCCTTCACCAATTCACTCCAATAAGGTTTCTCGACACCTTCACCTCTTACACCATCTTCTGCACCTTCTCTTCCTCTTTCTTCTCCCTCTTTTTCTTCTACTAATCCTCCTTCTCCTTTTTCTCCTCCTTCTCTTCTCAGTCCTTTTACTTCTCCTTGTCATCCCTCTCCTCCTACTCCTCCATCTCCTTCTTCACCTCCTACACGTCGTATACTCCTTTTCCTATTACTTCTCTTCTTTCTTCTCCTTCACCTCTTCTTTCTCCTCCCTCACATCTTTCTTCTCCTCCTTCTTCTCCTCTCCCATGTCTTTCTTCTGCTCCTTCTTCACCTCACTTTCCATCGGCTTGCAGTTGCCTAGGTGCCTTGCATCCACATCCATAGAGTGCGGTGGCTGCGGCGTCCAATCCATGCAATAACAGACCGTCATAACGATAATAACCGTCATCGCAGCCTTCCTCGTAACTTTACCCCTCCCCACCTCCCTGCCACCCCACACCATTCCCTGCTACGTTCCCATTATTTTCATCTCTGGCAAAATATCGTTTACAATAATTAATAGCAGATGAAAAACACGGTGCGATCTATCCTATCCTATCCTGGTCCGAGACCTTCGATCGGAGGCTAGTTAAGTCCCCCCCCTCTCCCAGGATGGGGCCGTACCCACTCCTATAATTCACAACAGTTTATCGTCCATCCCCGGGCACGATATACAAATTTCATATTTTATCCACCCCTGCACCCTGCCGCCCCTCCACCCTACGCTGCAGTTCGTTCACCGCACTCCCGAACCAGCTTCGTGTGTCCTCTTTTTTTCTTTTTCTTTCATTATCCTTTATCATCATTCCAATTATTGTTTTTGTTTTGCTTTTGATTATTCCTTCTCCTCAATCGTCATCCATCCTCCTTCATTCATTCTTCTTCTTCTTCTTCTTCTTCTTCTTCTTCTTCATCATCATCATCTTCTTCTTCTTCTTCTTCTTCTTCTTCTCCTTCATCATCATCATCTTCTTCTTCTTCTTCTTCTTCTTCTTCTTCTTCTTCTTCTTCTTCTTCTTCTTCTTCTCCTTCTTCTCCTTCTTCTCCTTCTTATTCTTCTTTTCCATCTCCTTCTCACCTTTCATCTTCTTAATATAATTCTACTTCCAACTAGGCCGTGTAGGCCTACTTGTAATCCACTTTTTCACACTGCCTTCCTTTCTTCTTCGGTAAATATTTCTAACTTACCACTTCCTCTCTAGTCTTTACTGTTCTTCATTCCTCATGTTTCAACCATCTCTCCGACCTCTTCTTCCAGTCCTTCTTCCATCTTTTCTCCACCGCTTCTCTTGGCCAGGGTTGTTAGCTCCTATCACGAACACATCCTCCTGCTCCTCCCACTATTTTTCTTCTCTAATTTATTTGTCGGATTTTCGCCTCGTACCGCTCTTTTTTTGCATCATCTCATCTTCCTCCGATCATTATAATGATGACAAAATTATTATCCATTACTCGGCCGGCGTGATGCAGACTGTACTGTGCCTCGGCTGCCTGCCATCTATCCTCTGCTCTGGCTAGTATCAAGTCTCAACTAGGATCTTCTGTTCTGTGTTTCCACGTTCATTGCACGACAATATCAGCTCAGTATCCTACATCAAGCCAATAAAAATCTTGTATCAACATTTCTAAGCACTCTCAGTCGTGAGAGCATGTAGTTGAGATTCGTCTATTTGAATTGAAAACAAAAACCCAAACAGTGAAAATGATTTTCAATTGAGACATAACAGAAATCAATGGGTCAACGGAGTTCCGCCTGCATTGAAAGCCGCCACTCACAAAAAAATGGTCAGTTTTTACGGACGCAACCAAAGTGGAACAGTGAAAGACAAACTGGGTCTATTCCTATTTTACATATCTATCATTTTTTGGCAGCAATGAACCTGTATTCCTCTTAGTTTGTAGTTACATGAAAAAGGCTGAAAAATAAAAAGGCCTATTGAAAGTGCTCATTATAGGAGTTATCCCTAGTTTTAGTGATATTCTTATATTGGGGAATTCCATCATATTCAGGAAATCAAATTTATGAAAACATAATTACAATATCATTTTTTCTTAAATCTCCTTCTAGTATTGGAAACAAACTAAGATATTTATAGGCTCAGATATAATATGCACAGATCAGAGAAGGTGGTCAATTTGCGTTATGTATTTTATAGGTTAGTAATTCTAATTTTATTTATGATCATCATCCTGGCTCTACTCAACAGAAACATTCTATTCACCGAACCGTTGACTGCTTGACCAGTTACTCAAAATTGACAGTTGAATATGATTAATAAAATGGAATACTATTTATTACATAAACAAACGTTAATATTATATTGAAATGAAATTATTATTTATATTATCTGCCATATCGGTATGCTATTAATAAGAAACTAGGTACCCTACTGTATAGGGACACCTTATGTATGAATGCATGATTAAAATGATGTAGTATGTTAAATTATTCAACTTTTCGAGTGATTTCTATCCTTCTATAGCAAAGGCAGAAGATGTATATGTAGTACCTTTTCCAGGAATAGTAATAATAAAGGAATGAACATTTTATCACTACGAAATTCTTGTTCAATTTATTGTGAATTTTATTGGAAGTTCGAGGTATCCTTTAGGTCAAGAAAATCCAATGCATTCAGATCTAATGCTAATGCAGTTTGCTGGATCGTGCAAGTTACATGTTGATTTTGTGAAATCGAACTTGGCGGTTAAACTGGAAAGAAGTTTGTACCGGCGGAAGTACTGTATCAGAAACCAAAAATATTTACGTTCAGTTATAACAGTTTAATGGCTTTAAAGCTATTGCTATTCAACTGAAACCCTAAAAATAGAATAAATGAATAGAACCCAACAATAGATTTCAACTAGTACAGTAAATATAAGTTATATACATAATAATTATGTCGTGTCTTCGAAAAATAACAAACAATATTTATAAATTATATTTGTGGGATCAGAATACTCAATGATTCTCGATAATATTGTCCTTTATAATATTCAACCAACAATATGACAAAATAATCATCTACAGCTCTGCTGTAGAAAGTTACCACTTTCGACCAGTTGGAAAACGCTTTACCTAAGTTTGGTCAATAGAATTCTACGGCCGGGGGTGGTGGATTTCCGCGAGTAAACCAAGCTTGTGGTGTGCGTGAAGCGACAAGCTGAATCGAAAAAATACCTATTTTGTCTGTCGTCATTCCAGTTTGACGAAATAGCCCAATTTGTCCCATTTTTTTGGGTTGTGGTGGTTTTAAGGGCAGGCGGTTCTCTGCGACCCCAAATCAATGATACAAAAATTTTGGCTCTATTCTCCCAAAATGTTTCTCTTGTACTCGTAGTTCACATACGTGACTCTCTTCAATCATCATATTACATGCAAGAATTAGCTATTGCCTGTTCCGACTTACAAACAGCTCAGTCTTATAACAGCTACAGTTCAGTTGAACAGGAAAGTTCAGATGTTGGACAGAGGGGTCGTGGGAGGCACCGGCTACAGTATCTGAGACAAATGACGAAGGATCTGGGAGCTACGAGCTATGAACAACGGAAGAGAGTAGCAATGGACAGATGGAAGGCTTCAACCAATTAATCAATTGAGCTGGAAGAAGAGGGAAAAGCTACATCTTAATTCAATATTCCAACAATGTATTTTGAGTGTAATCAAGAGCATGTTTTTGAGGGCAAGTTTCTATCAATGTGAAATCGAATCTACAACAAAGTTCATCAACCAACTGGTAATCATATAGTTTTAGTTAATACGCGGAAATTAAAGAAATAAAATACAGTGTGTTTAGTTGCAGGAGAAAATACAGTCATCAACTATATTATTGTATGATTAGAATTTGGAATCCAAGCCAGCCCTTGAGATGGTAAATTTTTGTAAGTTCTCATATAGAGGCCTAACCAAGCTTTGCCTTGAAAGTTTTTGCGAAGCGTTGAGGATAATGCCCGTGCCGCCGCAGACAACGACAGAACAAGTGAGAAGAAGAAAAATAAATTAGTCGAAGAAGGAGAATGAGGACAAGAGGATGAAGTACAGCAGAAGGAGGCAAGAAGTCCCAATAGGGGGCAAGCATGGAAGGAACGCAGCTGAGGTCCCAGGTCCCATCATCCCGTGTTTTATTGCCCTGTTCCCTGTTTGAAACAGAGTGGTCGGTCCCCTTAAACCTCTCTCCCCCTCACCCCTCTCCACACAACCTATTCTTCCTTCTCTTTTTCCTCTCTTTATCAGTGCGTTCTCATTGTCTTATTTTGTCTGAAAAATATTTTAAAACCTTCGGTCGCCTCCCTTTCTGCTCGGTCTTCCACTTCTTGAGTGCTATTGCCAAAGTCACCAATCCGGCTCTCTCGCTCCCCTCGTCTCAAAGCCTCAACAAAAACAACAATAATAGGGCCCTAACTCTTTTTCCTTCTACTTCTACTTCTTCTTCACCATCTTCCATTTTTCTACTCTTCAGCCAGGGGTCCAACGTCCTTTGAAATGGGATAGGTCAGGTAGGTCTGTGTTCGTTCGGCTTGCCTCCCCTTCTATTCGAACCGCGCTACGAAGACAAATTATGGAGACACTACGCCCATCCCTCTCCGGCGCACAACACACACTCACACACGCTCACTCACTCTCTCTCTCTCACACTCTCTCTCTCTCTCTCTCTCTCTCTCTCTCTCTCTCTCTCTCTCTCTCTCATACACACAGACATGCAATCCAAGTTACCAAACAACGCTGTAGGTGAGTTTGTTCAAATCAAGGTGGCAATACGAATAGGTTATAAATATTAGAGTTTTTCAACTTACCACATTCTTTTTTGTGTTGTTTCTTTCTGTTCATTTCAGTTCGGCATGCCTTTCTATTCTGGGAGTGCACATAATATCAGATAAATAATTCATTATCCATTGGTGTATTGTATTATTCCTGTTATTCTATTACTTGCCAATATGCCTGTGATAGTATTCCTCATACCATTCCAATTGCAATTATTATCTTTCACCTATTTTTTGTAGAGGTGCCATGACGAGAACTTCACAATGTTATGGGGAAAAATAACCATGAATCATGCATAGTGGGCCATTCAAATCCCTATATTATAGCAATGATCTGGAATAATGAATGAACGCTAATGGGAGAATTCTGGAACTAAAACTATACACTATATCAACATTTGTATATCTAGAGTGAAAAGTGCTGTTTTTTCTCCCTGAGGGAGAAAAAACATTTTTCACTCGTGATATACACAGCATTTTTCCTCCAACTACATTTTTATAAAAACTGCTAATAAAATAATTTTTAAAAACGTATGTGACCAAACAATGTGTTACAACATAATCTAAAAAGTAAACAGAAACAGCTGGCTTGTAATCACAGTTCTCCTCCGACAGCACTATCTGTCGGCTAAAGTTGTAACAACAATGACAGCCAAAACTACAGCTATGATGAAGTTCCCGTTTCAAATTAATTGATTAGTTAATAAGTAATATTCGTTGGCTGATATTTTGAATAACATGGAATAAAAGAAAAAAATATATACATTTTTTTTAGTATAGTAATATGAAGTTTGTAATAATAATTTCAGCATACAAACATAAATTTTATATATCGATCAAATGTCTGGTTGAGGTATTGAATTTCGTTGGTTTAATGACTACTCTATATGCTTCCTCATCTGAGCTTAGACCTTCTGACCTATTCCAAATGTACGTTTTTAAAATAGAGATGCTTCCCATGTTATTTAAATGGAGTCACTTTTACTCCCTAGGGAGTTTTTTCTGTTTTTTAGTACCGAGAGCGAAAAAGTGACACTTCAGTATCATGTTTCAGGGAGTAAAGTAAGTACTTTTGACAGTAGGTGGGGAAAAATTAAATTTTCCAATACGATGCTTAATTCTTTTAATGCTTCATTACTTTTAAAAGAATTAAGAATAATTCCTCATTATTAATCTCCATTGTAGTACTTCATACTTTACCAAGGAGGAAACGATAAGAAGTCATCATATTCCAGTTTATTAGTTTATAAGCTCTATTCTATTCAGGATGTATTTTCTTTCATTTTAGCTATTCCCTCTACTATATCAGCTAAGCCTGAGTGGGTCTAATTCTTATGTATGCGTCATCATCAAAAAGTTCAGGAAGGGAATATTCAAGAATGAATGAGTTATTCGAAAGTCTCCGCCCATCCTAAATCATCAATAGTTTGTTGACATTGCGTTGATTGACGAAACGTACATATTTTCCCAGACTTCACGCCCGCTGCTAAACCGTTAAATTGAATAGGAAACACTATATATTTTATTATTGATTGTGAGGGGGAAAGATGGAATGTTATTACTGGAAGTCACGTACTGGGAGCAGTTGAGGTTAAAGCAGCAGCAGCATAAAATCAGCCAGAAGACCAGAGGAAGGAGTCGAGGCTGTTTTGCAGTTAACGAAATTGCGGTGGTATTGGTATATGAGTTGAGCAAGAAAAAGGAAATGAAAATAGGAAGAAAAGGAAGAGGAGAAATGTGTATTGGTGGAGATTGAGGCGATGGTATGGGCCTGGGAAAGATTGGTTACTCCAAAAGCTCATTGCTTGATGTAGGCCTATACCACCAAAGATCGTTCTCAGCTCCATGACCTCACTCAACGCAACATTCATCGACCAAACACTTTTCGATGCAATGCTTTCGAGCGATGCAATCATACTTAATAATCAATATTTTCTCATCAATGTTTCTTCTATCCCGTTCTATTATTTGTATCAATTTTATTCCCATTTCTCTGTTTTTTCATTTCAAATACTGCTGTACTTCTTGTATTTTCTGTTGTATTTTTCATATCTGCTCCTATTTCCTACTACTTCTCAATTTTTGTATTTCCTTCCCCCATTGTTCTAACCACCTCTTTTTATGCTTCCCTATTTCACACTCTTCTCAACTACCCTCTCTACCTTCCGACTTACTTCTCCGATGTTCCGTTCTGTTATTTTATCTATTGACTTATATTCATTCCTTCAACCCTATCCCACCATTCCATTCTTTTCTCTTATTTTCGTTCTCCTTCCAATTTACCTTCGTTAGCTTTTTCGTTTTTCCTCCTTCTCCCTACCACCTCTCCTTACTCCTATAGATTCCTTTTTTCTCTCATTTTCTGCGCCTCCCCTTTCTCCTTCTTATCCCACTCCTCTTACTCCCTCTCTTTCATATTCTTGTTCTTTCCTCTTCACCTTCTCTACTCTTCTACTCTCCTTTACTTTTTCAATTTAATTTTTTCTCTCCTTGATGTCATTCTCAGACTCCAGATTCTATCATTCCCCTTATTTCTCGCTTGCACTCTCCTGTTCTTTTTCATCTTCTTTTCTCATCTTGAGTACTGCTCTCCTCCACAATTCATTCATTCTCTGTCATTCTCTTCTCTACTTATGCTTCTTCTTTTCCCTCCTTATCTTCTCCTTCTTCTTCATCTTCTTCTTCGTCTTCTTCTTCTTCTCCTTTTTCTTCTTCTTCTCCTTCTTCTCTTCTTCTTCTTCTTCTTCTTCTTCTCCTTCTTCTCCTTCTTCTCCTTCTTCTCCTTCTCCTCCTTCTCATCCTCCTCCTCCACCACCTCCTCATCCTCCTTCTCCTTTCTCATCACCTTCTTCTTTCCCATGTTTCTCCTCGTCCATTTGTCAATTATTGCGGAGTACTGTTTGGTAGCAGGATGATGTGGCTGTGCGATGGGGGGGTGGTGATGGTGAGGAGGTTCCGACCTACCGCAAGTCAAACTCAGTTATTACGTCTCGGCCGATATTCGGTTTGATACGTGCAGAATCGAATCTCTCCTCCGGATAAAGAATCAGCCTGCTAAACCAAAGCCAAAGCCAGAGAGCAGGACAGAGAACATTATCTGAGGTCAGTGCAGAGCAGTGCAGTCTCAGACTCCAAACTGTAATCCAAACGTGGTTGCTTTTTGCATTTCGCTTTGCTGCTGCTTCTGCCTTCTCTAAATCAACTCCAGCCACACCACTTCAATTATACTTACTCTTCTCTATTTCCTTTTTCCACGCTCTCCTTCTACTTCTTTTTCTTCTTATTCATCTGATTTTCCCCCGACCGTTTTTCGGTGGGTTTCTATTAGCTGGAACGCAATTTTGTCGAAACTCATACCTTGTCTTCATTACTCGTCATATTACTACTACTCAAATCGTTTTTTCTCTGTACATCAAATTGTGTTTCTTCCACTTGTACTGTACTCATTTACCTCTCAATTTCAGCTTGAAATAATTTTTGTTGCTTTTTTATTTGTTTCTTCCACATTCAATTTTCACCAATGCCTTTTCAAGATTGATTTATCTCATCCCTTTCTCCTCTCTTTCTTTCACTTCATCTTTCTGTTTCATATACTTCTTCCATTTAGTCATATATTTTTCCCTCTCTCTTATTGTACTTTTTCCTACTATAATAATTACAGTAATAATTACTATAAAAATCATTGTAATAATTTGTGTCCCCAGACTTATCAAAATTTTGTATTTCACTTATCTCGATTGCACTTTTTTATCCTCTTATCTCACTATCCACTAATTTTTTCTTCCAATTTAGGCCACTTATTCCTTACTTCTACCTCTCTTCTGTTCCACCTATCTTTCTCTTTCTCCTGGTGTTTTCTCTCTTCGAATCCTCCTCACTCTCTTCAACTTTCTTCTTGTTATACTTCCATGTATTCCTTCTTATACTTGAATCTTCATGGTTTTGCTACCTCATAAACTTCTTTCTTAACCCAACACCTACTATTTCAAACATTTGAATCCCATGCATCTTCCCTATATTCTCTTCCATTCCTATCCTATTCCATCCACACTCCCATAATACACTACTCTTTCTTCAAACTCCATCTCCTTTTCCAATTTCGAGAGTATCACTGTCTTCTTTGCACGTTGATTTCGCCAATTTCGACCCAATCTTCACTGCCAACATCTCCTGCCAATTCCGAGATTACCATTCGTGGCCCGACCGCCTGCAATTAGCCTTCTCGTCCGGATCCAATGCGCCTGCGCCGTAGCCCGCCCTCAGTTTCCTTTGTAACCGGCTGCTGACTATAATAACACACCGCGCAATAACAATCCAATCCCAGTTCGTTAAGTTACTCTTTCTAGCCCGCAGTAATAATTGTTTTCGGTTTTTGCCACAGTGAGAATTCCTGTCGTTTTTGATTGAAGAGTTTTGTGAAACTGGAAACCTGTTGATAGGAAGTCAGTGATGATGTTGATGATGATTTGATTAGCATGCTCTCTGGCAGTGAGCCATGTTTGATCGTCGATAAACTTCCAGTAATCAATGATCCTTTGTACCACCCAGGAAAGACGGAAGTGCTTCTGCACTGATGTATTTCTAAACGGTTTTTTATCAAAGCTTTGCATTCAACAACCAACAATCCGAAGATTTGATTAAACTGACGGTAATCAACAGAAATTAGGGTTCAATCACATTTCAAGTATTAATATTAAATACGTTGATTGTACGTCTTTCGGAGATCCAGCAGGAAAGTAAATAATGTTTTCACTTTTCCTATTCTTTTCACTTAGTTTAGTTTTCTGTTGGATCTCCACCGGTCAATTTATAATATTTGGACAATCACTGACAATCACAATCACTCTTCGCTTATCTTTGAAGTGTTGAATGTATTGCAACTGGGAAATTAGGTTTATTAATGTTTGTTCCAAGAGATCTTGAATAAATTAATCTAATAAATTAAGATTGCCTTCCTCGAATTCGTTAGAAATAGTGCTTTTGAATTTCCCTAACATTCATTCGTTATAAGCCTACGGACATTAGCCTTATTATATTAGCCTACTATTGTATTCAATCAATCATCTAAAACGATACTTTTGTGATGGAATGATGCAGCATCATTTTTGTCGAATGAAGAAGAAGCAACAAATAAGTTTTTAGTTTGATTATCAGCTGTGACGTTTCATATTTACTTTCCAGTTGTTTGGAACCCAACAAAACTAGATCTATTTATAAACTTATTTGTTTATATCAGTTTTCTTTATCAAAAACTTGTAAAGCCTTAGACTTGTAGTCTATCAAAGTGCATTTTATCTTGAATAATTGAGGAACTTTTGATAATTGAGAATGGATTTCGTAGAGCATACTCCTTTGAGTGGATGATATCTTCGAAAGTTTCAGAGTGAAGCAAGTCACTGAAATATTCTCGAGGTGTTTTCCTTTGTTGATTCCAGGCAATTTATCTATTTCAAAGTGAGCCAGAGCTGATGCTCCTGTTATGTGTATTATGCTTGGGACTGGAGTGGTCCCGGCAGGTGCAAGAAAGCCAATCTCCTTCATGAAACTACTTCAAATGCCAGGTGCTTGATTCCGTCAATTCCTTGCAACTTTTCACATCCCTTCTTCCTCCTCTCCTTCTCAATCTATTTGTTTTTCACTCTTTTGGTGAACTCTGCTGCAACTGAATGCTATTCTGCACTAGGGACAACTATCTGTGAGCCTGCTAGGTCAATGTCCGTGCAAAATAATTGGAAAATAATTATTTCATATGTGCTAGCTCCTATCACGTGGAGCTCAATTACTGTATAGCCATAGCTTGTTCACACTTTCAAAAGTACGACCCAAGAAGCTTGAAGATTCGAAAATATTATCGTAAAGGAAATGATAATCTCAAATTTTGAGAATCTGTAACATTATTTTTTCCTCGAAGAGTAACAATTATCCAGTGATTGCCGATCTTCCATGGTTCACTGGAGTAACCCTTTCAATCAGCCATACTGTCATATTGCGTTCAAAATACAAATTAAACTGAGAATCAAATCAACAGTTTCCGCATAGCAAACAAACCAGGCAAGAATAGATGTATAATAGGTGAATAATATTATGAATATCTGGACAGATCAGATATCTTCTTCAGCTTCATTCTCATCGGCAACAAAAAAGTTGCAAGATCAATGTATATTGGAGCGCACTGATGCACTCAACCAATTTGATTGATTAATACTGAGGAGTTCCTCAATACTGAGGACTGTGGACGAAGCGACAAGAATCTAAAACGCTTTAGATTCGAACCTCTGCTGTTTTATCTAAGAACCTCTGCTGTTTCCTATGCTTGTTGTTCTGTAGTATATGCAATTCAATTTCTATGAACACAATAATAATATTTAGTATAAAAAGTGTATTAGTTTGTAATATCTATGATAGTGTTTAGAATTAAAAGTGTGTATTTTGAACGAATTATGTACCAAAAGTGTTTTCGAGACCAAATAGTAGGTAGATTTAAAACCATACTAAGCATTATTATATGTGCAAAGAATCAAAGACGAACGAACAAAATCCTTCAAAGTTGAACAAAGAGCAGGAACTTCAGAGGGGGACATAGTTGTTGAAAAGTGGAGCCGAACCAGAAAGGTAGAAGGGGAAGTACAGCAAAATTTATTGAGACCAAGTAGTGAAGAAGAAAAAGTGAACAGGTAAAGAAGAAGAAGAAGAGGAATGAAACTTGAATACGACGACAACGATGCAATCCTCATCTGCTTTTCAATCTATCTTTTTCCTTCTCGCTCTATCTGCTTGGTTGTAGTGTTCTCTCTCTCTGTCGGTGTGCCATTCTGAATCGCGCCACGCCGTGCATTCGGATTCGTGGCTTAAAAAAGTTGTCGTAGGCCAGGCAGGCAGGCCAACGCTCAGTTCAGTTGGGGTTAGGTCAAAAACACATAAAACTGGTCTTTGCCGCTTCGGTCCTGCCATCTGATTCTGTGAACCCCTTCACTCCTCCACCAGATCTTCATTTCTCAAATTTTCTTCTTCTTCTTCTTCTCCTTTCTCTTTTTTTTTCTTCCACCTCTTCTTCATCATCCTGGGTATTTGTTTCTTTTTCTCCTTCTTGCTTCCTCCGTCTTCCTCTTCTTTTTCTTCCTCCATATTTGTTTCCTCTCTTTCTTCTTGGCTCCTTGCTACCTTCGTTTCGTTCTTCAACTTTTCAAATTTCCCACGTCTTCGTCAGCATCAAAATAACTATATTATTCGAATTCATATACTGTACTTCGCTTTTTACATTTTCAATTTTTCCTTCTTCCTTCTCCTCTTGTACCATCTCCTGATATTCACACAGTCATCTCTTTATTAATCCTCTTCTTCGAATTTTCACCTCTCCTCTTCCTTCATACAATTCCGTTTGCCATTCCATTTACTCATTTTTCCCTTTTTACATTGATTTTGTTCACATCCAACTTTTATTTACAGCTACCAAAAATTCTGCCTTCTGCCTTCTATTCTGTCCTTCTCCTCAATTTTCTCCTTCACCCTTTCCTTGTACTATAATTCATCCCATTATTCAACCTCTTCACTTCTTTTGCGCTAGTAAAAGATTTTTATACTTGTGCTTTATCCTTTCATCCTTTTCCTATTCTTTAATTTTATCCTTTTCCCTTTCATGTTATTCCATCCATGTTTGTTGACCTACCTTCCTTATTCATTGTTTCTGCATCTGCTTTTTCTCTTCTTTCTAATCTTCAATTACTTCCTCTCCATCCTCCTTCTCCGTTATCCTTCATCGTTCTTCTGCATCTCATATATCTGCCTCTTCTCCCTCTTCTACAATTCTTCTTTTTCTTCTTCTTCCACACCTTCTTTATTTTCTCCTCCATTTTTACTTTCTTCTTCTTCTTCTTCTCGTTTTTTTCTTCTCTTCTTCTCCTTCGTTTTAGTAAGATATTTTCTTATTTTGATTCGCCACCTCTCACCCACAATTAACAAATTCGAAGCAGTCGAAATCCAAACTGCATGAGCTTTTTCTTAGTAAACTCTCCCTCCCTCTCCACCCACCATCCATGTTCAGTTTCAACAGCTCTCCCCCACCCACCACCGAGCTTGGTAAAAGTCGACCAGATTCTGGATTGTGGCTGAAAGATGGCAAAATCAAGACCAACCAACCAACCCAAAGTACAGGTTAGAAGGAATCTTCGTCGAATATCTTTTATTTTCTTCTTCGTTCGACAATCCAGCATTCTCCCATTTGCGACCTTTGCGCTGCAGCATTTCTCACAAAGTGTCCACAGTACTCTCAAAAAGCATGGAATGGCAATGAAGTGAGAGAGAAACTTTGTTTTAGCCATTCTTGAAATTCCATCCCAATCGGTTATTACATAAATGTATTGCTTTCGTTTGGAAATTCATGTTTTTGTCATTTGACATTTAAATTTGGTTAAAATATGAATTAGAATTATTATATTTTTTCGCTTGTGAAAAATCATAATATGATTATCTCACATTAGTATCAGGCTTACTATCTTATTTAAGAGAACTGTAACTGATAAAATAAACAGTCCCAAAGGAAGTCCTTCATACAAACTTCAAAGCTATCAAAATCAGAATATATATGAAAAATGTAATTCATAACTAACCTACACTTGTATGATCTATTGATTCCCAAATATATATTTTCTATTTGGAAAAGAATATTGTAGTTATCCCTGTTCTGTTCACGTGTCATTTCAGTGACTATGATTCCTCGTAGTGGCTGATAAATCTTCGACCATATTTTCACTATAAACTCAAATTCGCTATTCATTTCAAAAAAATTCACAATAATAGAATAATACAGGGACACAATATTGTAAAGATTTTATTAGTTTTTGTGAATAATTAAAATCATTATTAAATTGATCATCATTCAACAAAGTAAAAATGCTTACTGAAAAAAACTCCAGTTAGTTTTCGGAAGAATGTTCCTGGAAGGGATTTCACGAAAGATATTTGCATGAATTGGAACGGTGAACAAAAACATAATTTGAAAGAGCATGTCCGTAATAATGGATGCTTCATTTGAGAAAGAGGCCCATTCATTAAAAAATACATCTATCTTGAGAAAAAAAATATGATTCTCCACTGATCAACTCCGTCAAAGATAAAAAAATGTATGAAAATAATGAAAGTGGAATTATATTGAGTATTGAGATTATAATAAACTTTGTAATAGAGCCTGAAACATATTTTTTAATTTCTTGACATTCCCACCAAAATTATTCCTTACTATGCCACTGATGTCACAGTCCTCTTGCTAAACTTTTCAGCGAAATAAATTAACTGAAAATGAAATAAACTGTAATGATAAACATTATTCAATTTATTCAATTGATGCCTGTAATCAATATTCTAAAAAAAATCCTATAGCTTGTGACTCTCGAGTCTGGTTAATGCTCACTGAGAAAACAGAACAGAGTAATATTGCATTTACTGCAAGCTGGAAAACTTGTAAGTTCCTTCGAACGTGGAAACTTTTCACTGGTTGATATTTTTCGTAGCTTACTTGAAAAGTTTTCAGACCGCTCGACATGCCTTGGCAATATTTGCACCAATTCAGAGCCGCACTGCACCAATTTTTCACCAAACTTTGTCATGCGAAAGATAGAAAACTTGAGAAACATTAATAACAACGATTCTCAACCAAACAATGACAATTTCGCAGTTTGCTATACAAACTCCATATTTTGAGTTACAATATTGCTTACTTGATTTGATTTATGTTCCCAAATATTTAATTGCCTATTCCCTTTGAAATGAATCATGATGATGAAGTTTTTAATTGAAAAATAAATAAGTTTAATAACGTTTCACTTTATGATATTATTAAATATTCAAATGTGATATACATCTAATATTAATATAGATTCTGAAATTGAAACGGTATATCTCTTACAGACTTGGCGTTTATACGACAATCAATCATTGATTGTGTATTTCAATTAGTTAACTGTGTATTTCAATTTGCTGTGAATATTTTCCTGAGTTCGTTTCAAGTTCAATTATATCAATGGAAGAACATCTTCGAGCTCAAGGATCAACATCAATAGAATATGAAAAATCTAAATATATAGTGATATTATTCATAAATTATACTCTTCATATAACGTATACTTGTTGATTCATAGTTCTCGGACTTGTGATGTAACGTGCTTCTGAATAGTAAAATAGTGACCAAACAGAAATGTACCTGAGATCGAGAGATATTTAATCTTCTATTGGAATATTAATATTAAACTTGAGTGTTGTTATGTTGTAAATTCGGACTCACTCATCAACCCCAAATTTGTTATTTCCATCTATATTCATATTTCTTTTAGTAGTATTCAATGATCAAAGTGCATCAAATAATCAAATTACGCAATATCATGCATACAATACATAATATAGTATTGTATATGCATAATATATGCATACCTGATATAGTATTATCGTAAAATTCAAATCAAGTTAATTTCATCTTTTTCACATTCAGTTCAGAGTGAAAAATTATCGAAAAAGCATCATATTTTGGAGTCTAGATACCGCATGTCAATGAAATATGTATTTTATACTGATAATAAAATCAAAACACTCTCACATAACTCAAATTTATGTAGATCTTTCACATTCTCACTCATACGTGAATCTTTGAGACAATACGTAAAAGTCGGGAAAAATATTTATTTATTCCAGTCGAAATTCAAATTCGACAGTCAGTCACCTTCAGCCGGAAAATGAAAAAAGATGTTATCAAACTGGTTGACTGTTCAATATTTGTCCACTCTCAAAATGCCGTCTATCGTCATCAGAATCCATGTTTTAAACATCAACCCTGACCTGGGGCAAGACCAGTGACCAGGCACCGCTCAAGTACCCCAAGCCCCCAACATATTTCACCGAGTTTATTATTTCAATTCATGTACCAGATTCGGATTCTTATTGACCAATCATGGAAGATCTGTTCAGCAATCTGGAAATAAAAAACATTTTCATTTATGAAGATCAAGTTTTTTAAGTGTTAGAATTTTCGAAAGAAACCTTCTCTTGATAATAATAATTTATCTAGATGAGGTTAATCATCTACAGTTTGCACGGGTCACAATAGAAAATAAGTTTCAAGTGAAAAATTCAAATTCACACAGAAGAAGCAAATTGAATTTAAATCTGAAAGAGAAATGATATTCTCTGAAATCTTGAAGTTCTTCAGAAGATCTTGTGGAATCTGGATGTAACCAGTAAGCTACTTCCAGCATCGAAAAAAGTCTGAGTACATTGTACAATTTAAAGACTCAATATTTAGTTTGTCAACATTGTGGCATGACCTATCACCTATAGGACGGAAAATAATAGTGAATAAACATAATAAATAATGTTCGACAAAGATAAGATTCCTCAATAGTAGATTCAGAGCTTAATTTGTGCCGGAACGCACCGGAACGGCGTTCCGGCACCTCCCAGGGCGACCGGAACGTAACATAGTTGCAGCTAAAAATATAAAAACTCGCGTCCACACGCATGTGAATGAGTAAATATGTCTGGCAATTTGAAGTATTATCCTTTACCATTTAATTTGATCAAATCCGTACTTGTTTCACGTTTGAAACTGGGTTTTAAGGCTAAATTTAGAGAATTTTTCCGGGGGTGTTCCCCCCGGACCCCCTTCCCCTGGAGGGTATTCCAAACCCCCTGTAGTCGGGCCAGCCAGAGATCCGGCACCTCAAAATTTACAAATTAAGCACTGAGTAGATTTACGAAAATGTATCAATTGCTCCATCAAATACGTTAAACTCCTTCATCAAGGAATAATATTTGATTTATCGGTTCATTTGAACTTGGAAAAATACCGAGTATGCTTACATATTTATAATAACTTTAGTTTAGAGTGGAACTTTGAATCCTCTTGTAAAGTTGGAATGACATAAAAATCAGAACCTCATGTCTGAGAACTTTTAAATTAAGTCTCTGTAAAGTCAATGGGAAAGTGATGACAATTTTTTCTCTAAGTTATAAGAGATCACTGTCTCAATGGTAGCCTATTCATTTGAAAATTTCTCAATCATATAGAATTTGATACAGTGGATAGAATAATGATATAATCGGAAAATTCCTTTTATTTCTCAAATTTTGAACCTGTACCCCTCAACGCATGAGCTAGTGTTGAACTATTTGTTTCGAAAATTTGAAAAACGATTTAAAATATGTAGCCTGAATCGCACAAATCCACAAATCCAGCTCCAATGCAGAGTAGTAATTGCAAGTTGCATGAAAGTATTAGCGTGATACTGATCACTTACTGTGCTAAATAGCATTCTGTTCAATTATGGTTGTTAATGAAAAACTCACAATGTCTCTAAATTGATAATTTATGGTTGTATATTTGAATAGCAAAGTGAATACATCCCAAGCCAATCACAATTATGTTCCCAGCGTCGGCTAGAAACTCTCAAACAGTGAAGAAGGTGGAAGAAGTTACATGAAATGAAAGGTTATGGTTATGAGGTCATTATAGAGCATGATTCGAGTACTTTTATGTTATTAGAAGCTGGTCAGCGCGAAACCGGTTGAATATTATGTGGAATAATGGTAATAAAAAATGGATAAAATCGCATCAGCCGCCTGTGAAGTGGCAGAGTGCTCTGGTGGAGTGGAGTTTCTATTCCAAACATGAATGTGATGTTCTCGATAAGGGATTCTTAAAAGTCATAGAAAGATCTTGAAAGACTAAAACACCATGTGATTAAGAAAAACCTAATTCGATGCATTTCTCAAATGAGGTTTTTTTTGTGTAGAGACATTCATTTATTAACATTCCATATTAAGTAGGTATTTTCTTATTCTCAATTCTTCCTATTTTCCTTCTCTATCACCTCCAATCTTTACATTTTCAATATAATCTCAATTTAATTTATATTCTGATAATTTCATAACTATCCACTCTCATCAATCCCTTAGCCGATGGATAAACCTGATAGGTCTACTTCGAATTATTATGAGAAATAACATACAATGTATGTGTATGTGCACAACGTATGATATTACTCCATATCACATTTACAAGGTGTATTGTAGTATTGAATCAACAATACTATAATATCTATTTCCAATTTTGCGCGATGGAAAATATATCCATGTTCTACAAAACCTAATCTACATTGGACTATCCCTAGCTTTGGGATGTTATTGGATTTACGTGTTATGTTAATGATCATATCATGATCGTTTCATGTTAATGATCAGCGAAAATCTTCGCTTTTTTGAGATTAGGTTATTGTATCTTCAATTTTCCATTGTTTATTATTTTCACCGCCTATTCATTTTATATCAACTTCATTAAATATAGGCTGGAATATAACAGTTTTGAGGCCTGTTGACGACTATATATGAATCAGGCTATGTGAGATTGAAAGAGACTCCTCACAAAAAAAATGCAAAAACAGTTTCCCGTTGCGAGTAAGATCAGTTTCAGAACTGGATATTCTGTTGGTAAATGTGAGGGAAAATCTAAAAGGGCAAGGAAAATTTCTCTCTTACAGTTTTTATATAATATTATTACATAGCATACACTTAACTGCCCAATTGCCGTACTACAGACATAGATACAATTTTGTCATCTCAAATCATAAATACATTATATTCGTCATGAACTATAAGTTATTATGGTTCCCCAGTTGATCAAAATAGATTATAATTCAATAATTCCTCATTCAAATATAAGTACCTACTCTAAATCATCACTTTATTCTCCAATAATGGCTAATATAAGCGAGATCATCAGGGTGAATCTGTACTGACTGGAGGAGTAGATGCTGAGCAATCAGAGTGCTGGAGCTTTTCAGTCTCCCCACCAGCCAGCAAGTAGAGTTAAGTACCTCTTACTCAAGAATTTTACTTGTTTCAACATCCATCATATAATTGAACACCAAAATTAATTAAAATGAAATACAATTTTCTTTCATATTCAATAATTGATGGGAAATCTAGCAAAGAATAAATGAAGTATTTTCATTTTTACTGTAGGCCTACATACAGGAAGCCCTAAATATAACAAAGTGAACATTTGAATAAATTTAACATGCAGGTTCAGAAACGTTTGCGAGTAGTTGAGCCGCGATTGAGAAGCGATTGGACGGCGAGTGACGCGACCAAAACGAGAATCCGAAGGGAAAAAGAAGAGCGAATGTGTGAAATGAGATAGGATGAAGGAGGTAGAAGTTTGTTGGGGAGTGGTAGAGAGGAAGAGTGAGAGAGGATGACAGACATTGAACAGCAAGCAAGCAATCTGGTGGTCTGTCTTGGGAGGGCTTAAAAGTTGGCGGGCCGCGGGGGGTCAGGTCTGCGAGCGGGTAAACAAAGGAAGGGCACAGGCTCCCCCCAACCCCCAACCACCCGTTTATGAGCGTGTGTGTGAGTGTGAGCGGTGTTCAGAGTTCGATAACCCAAACGCCGAACAGTCCTGTGTGTCCGTCTGTCCAGTGCCCCCCCCTTACCAACGTCACCCCTTGGAGGGGACCTCGAACCTCGACGTCCCGTGAAGAAATCCCCTGTTTCCAATTCAACAACCATCCCATCCTTCTTTTCGTGTGTGTGAGTGCGCGTTCGTTGTTCCGTCCGCCATCCGCCAAACGACCACCAAAACCCCTTACTTCCCCCCCACCCCGCTAAAAATCCCTCCCCCCAAAACCGACCAACCAAACTCGCCGCAAGTTGACCAAGGTTAGTGAAGTCTCTCGCCTGCAGCAGCTTCTTCCTTTTCCTTTTTCTTTCCTTCCACCAACTTCTTCTTCATCACTCTCTTCGTTTTCTTCTGCTTCATCTCCTTCTTCTGGTGGTCTCTTCCTCTTCTCCTGCTGCCAACATCCTCTTCCTTCGACTGTTCACAAGGACCGCATTCCTTCTATTTCAGCGGCACTGTTCAAAAACGAAGCCCTCCTCCATGTCTCTTTCTGTATCCGTCTGTTCCTTTGAGTTCCCAGTACGAGACACAGTGCGGTTTCTCTTGAAGGGTTCAGCAGTTTCTCGGCTTTATCGGGAGTAGAATGGTAGAATAGAAATCAGTAGAAAACAGATAAGTTATAAGATGTAATCTCCAATTCTTTTAGCTATCATTTTCGGAAGTGCGATCTGATCAGTGCTCGTGTTCATCGTTTCCTATCTTGAATAGGGAAAAATTATTTGGTTTATCAAGAAAAAATAGAATTTTGTTTCTGAATAAATCACAATTAATACGGTCTTTTAAACCGTATTAGCTCTACCAGTATTATTACGTATTTGGATTTACACAGTGAACGGACACGATTGAATAATTCAATCTCTTATAATTATAATTATCACGATGCCAAAACTGAAGTCACTAATAAAACACTGTCTATAACATGAAATGAAACTGAAATAGTGTACCTGTTCTATATCCATTCACAATAAATAATTTTAATCAATTGAAACTACCTTGTTGTCTCAACAAACATGACCATGCTGTTCCTATTCCTGCAGAGAACCGATCATTTCCCACTAATTACCTGTTCAATTATTTTTAAATAATAAATATTTGTTTGATTGATAGAGAAACAGCTTCCACGAAATCAATTGTATCATTTGCGGAAGTTCACGAAGAAAATGCAAGGTCTTGTGTGTATGAAAACTGATTATTCTCTAAATCCACTTTTATGCGGTGTCAGTATGAAGCAGACACTCAATTCGAAAGTGTTTATAGAGAAACATTCGTGGGTGGAGCTTTTAATTTATGAGACAGTGTTATCGCGAGTAACCAAACTGTATTCGTGAATAAATAATGTAGAAAAATGTGTGGGGGCTTGGAACACTTATTTTTGATAGTGAAGTCGTAATTTAACAGTAGGAACTTATTTTAATTAGATATCAGATTCCGATAGAAACCATACAACCGGTGTATATTCCCATACTATAGATGGGAATGATACACTGGAAATGTATTGTTGTTATTGAAAACTACGTATGCTGTGTAGCACGATTTCAAAACTATTTCTTTATTGATTTCCTATTTTATTTGTAATATTCTACTTGACTATTCTCGAAGATCATTCGATCCTACCTTCATTCTCGCTAGCTTTATTGTGCTCATTGTTTATGCGTTTTGTTCGGCATATAAACAGTATTTTAATGTACTGTACAAGTCTACTTTATTCCACTACTGATCATAGCATGCATATTTTCAATATTTACTGACGATATCTGCTTTCCTCCATGTTTTTGAGAGGACATCTGGTCAATCCATTCTCAGATGCAAATTTCAGTTTGGAAATATATGCAGTTTGGGAACTGAGCATGGAAATGTGTGTTTGTGAGAAAACGACTGTTAATAAAGCACACGAAAATAATGTGGGCTGTTAATTTTAATGCGTCCCACGCCTCACCTCAACGAAAACGTTCAATTGGGATTGGAAATAGAGAAAGAAGATTCAGTGAGCGGAATTTGTGTGAGGAAGTGGAGAGTGAGAAAGAGAGAAACGATAGTGAAGAGGAACATCACTTTGGTTGTACCTCTACTCTGCTGTTTGAAGTTGGAGTGATTTGCATATTTTGTGTGTCTCTTTTGGAGCGATTTAAGAGTAGCATTACGAACGTGGGAAGGCAACAGGCATCGGTGATTGGGCAAGAGGCAATGTAACCGAAATCTCAACGCTAGATCAAATTAATCCAGTTTTTTTTTCAATTTTGGAAGTGGGAAAAAGGGGAAATTCTAGTTCTTGAATCATGAAATGGAGAATGCTTCAAGAATTTCCAATATGCATTTTCCAATTTTGGAAATTAAGAGTAGGTGGAGGTGGAAATTCGAAGTTTTGAATGATGAAATGGAGAATACTTCAAGAAATAAGTCACTTTCATCACAATATAAAATATCATAATTGCAACCATGGTAAAACTATAATAATTGCAATAAAGCGATGATCGATTTTGAATTCAAGAGTAATACACTTTATATTCTATGACGAAAACATACACATTCTATGATTAATAATACAGTAGTTTGCAATTTAACATTTCAAGGAATACATACTTCACATATCATGTAAAAATACATTATGTTGTGTTACAATAACTAAATAGAAATATAACATATATCATTATGATAATAATCATACAAATATAATTCATGTGATGTTGTACAGTGACTTGGAGCATAGTTTGTGAAATGTACAAGAAGATCAGGATGATAAGTTCATCAACTTGTACAGGTTTTCGAGCTACTCCGTTCCGTTCACATTTTATAAACAGATAATTCATGATGATTTGATGTTTCTTCAAAGCAGCCCAATTTCAAGAAGATTTGAATCCGATACCAAAGTGTGATTGATATGGAGGAAAGTACAGAGTACGAAAAAGTTGATTACAATAATGGACTGCACGTTTTTCAGACGTAGATGATAATCTACGGCATGATAGATTTGAAATTTCAGCTAATTTTATGTGAATGCTACTCTGTAGAACGAGGAAGAAATAGCCTAATCATAGTTATCTTGCTCTTTGCGAGTTCAACCACACGAAATCGTGGCGGGAGGGGGAATCGGGAATGATCTGGGAAATAATGTGAAGCGATGCGACTTTTTTCAATGTGCTAAACCAAAAATTAGTCACGAGAAAATGTAGCGGCAAACTTGTAATTTTTCATGCTATTTATGAAAGATTTGGTTGAGACATTACAGATCAACTTTTTTGATTGAACCTTGAGTTTCAATTGGAACTATATCAATTGAAAATGGATTCTCAATTGAATATTGAAAGGGAATTTCAATTAAAAATCACCATCGACAATGGATTAAAACTGTCATAACTGGGAATTATTTATAACTAACCGGCAGGCTCGCTTCGCTTGCCTTATCCGTCTAGCCAGGACCCGAGCAGAATTGAGAACAGCAGCCTCGCTTCATTCTTCATTCGATGTTGCTTCTTCGCGACAAATATTCAGATACAAACTTTCAGGCTGGATTCACTCACCAATTGACTGTGACAATGTGGAAAAACGCTGGAAAACGTCGATTTTTGTCGTAATGCTGACGAACTTTTGAAGCACTCTCCACAAAACATTTTTAGGGACTAGCTGAGCCACTGTACGAATATGAACGTTTCCTATCCATTGGTCCTCGGAAACGTTGATATTAACTATGTTTAGTAGCCCAAAGTTGAAAAAATGTCTGTCTTTTTTGAATATGAATATCATTTCTCACGAACAAGTTATTAAGTTATGAGAATTATTGTATTTCTTCTGTCTAGTTATTTGAAACAAATAATGTCCTAAACTTATAAAGCATTCATATATTCACCCTTTCAAGTTCCAAAATTCTTGAAAGATCTAGAAGAACGCATTAAAAAACTGTAAAAGAGGATCCTTCTTAATTTTAGTACAGTCATCATCCAAATAAAACCTTTGTATCGCGTTTGGATTATCAAGTTCAGTAGTTCAGCCTTTCCCGAAACCCCTTTTGTATAATCTTGAAGACCTCTCTAGACTCTAGCTGAACCTCTGATCAAAAATTCTCATTCTTTGTGAAGAAAAAAAAAGATTTTCTTATTCTATGCTCTGATCCAAACGTTTTCTACTGTTCATTTGTTCTCAAAAAAGCTGAGAACGCTTGGAAAACACCAATATTTGTACACTGTATTAATTACACAGTACATTTGCACATTCGTACACCTACTGACATCTCTATATCAAATATTGAAATTCAAAATCACCAATTACTTCAAATAAAACTGCGAAAAAGCAGAAAGACGCCGATCTCGAGCGTATCATCAGCAGAATTTCGAAGCCCTCCTAACGCAAAATTTCCAGAATCTAGCTGAAAATATGTACCAGATTTGAACATTTTCTGTTTATCTACTCTTGATAAAGGTGTGAAACTACTTGGCGTAGTTTTAAAGCCCTTTCACTAAAACACCTTATACAACAATCCACCTTAGCTGAACTTATGACTTATGTACCAAATTTGAACATTTCATTCAATTAGTTCTTGAAGATCTCAGAAGAGGCTGAAAGAACGCTGAAAAATCACCAATTTTGAGCGGTTTTTTAGCGTTATTTCAAAACCCTTCTAATTATATACAACATTTGAATACCTCAGCTGAGCCTGTGTACCTAATTTGAAATTTTTTGTATAATTCTGTTCATTTAATAGTTATGAAATGCTTCACTTGCCTTTCCAATTCGGGCCCTCACCTCCTGAGAATGATGCCACTGCTCATACAATACTGCATAATTCAAAATGTATGTTGGCACTCGTTCCCACAGTCAATCATAAAATGAATTCAATTTGTGGCAATCATTTAAAATTAGTGGAAAAGAATGTCTAAATTGATTCTAATTGTCCGAGTTTTGTTTTTCAGAATAAAAACAATGTTGTTTCTCCTGTAATTGTACGGGGTACAACTGTATTGCAATTGCCCGCAGAACTATATGGAGGACAACTGTATCAATATCAGAAGATTGATAAGAGATGGAAAATTGACTTCCATCAAATCGTATGACTTGCACATTTCACTGAACTGAGTTAAAAGAGCATGACTTGGCAAGTCATTCAGCACCTTTCAACTGTTTGATGCAGTAATAATACTGTTACACCCAGGAAGGTTCCGTGAGTATACCTATCAATTACAAATAATATCATCACTGCATTACATAATGATACATTCAATGTCAATGGGCAACTAACATGAACAGATCTAGAACATGCCTGCATCTATCACACACTTGTTTAGGCTGTAGGCTAGAGTGTACTGAGATCTTACTTGTACTGAAGGCAAGGAATTTATTAATTTTAACTGAAGCTATCATAGACCAGCATATTACTTTTATAGCTTGTCGCATGTAGCATGTGCAATTATTATTTTCCTAGTAAATGTCTGTCTTCTCAGCTATGTTTTAATGATCACTAGTCAGTTATGATTTGAAATCAGTTGAAATAATTGATAAACTCAATTTACCTGATAATAAAAGCATTAAATATAGATTATTGTGTTGATGTGGAAAATATATTATAACCCCGATTAATTAGGTGTTCAGCAGTTTCTTCCATTCATTTCTAAGGAGGACTCATTTAGTTGATATTAGGCTACTTAATAGATATTATTTTAATAAAAAAAATCAATTATTTTCACAAATTTGGGTGATAAGAATTCAATTTCGCTCCTGACTATGTCATGTTACAGAAGGTGAATGATGGTGTTAGGTGGGCTCCGATTAATAAGTAAAATATGTATGTTTTTAACTTTCTTGTGAGAGTTACTTGAAAATGGCATTAATATGTCTAAACATGTCGTGAGTAATAAGATAAAGTGTTTAAAAAATGATACTTCGATTTTTCAATATCCAGATGTATGATTTTGTATATCAATATTATCGTATAAATTTTCTATATAGTGTAAATTGTATAAATCCAATTCGAATATGAGTGGTATTAAATATGAGTTTACTATATATAGATATAAGTACCTAGTATAATAAAAATGTATAAATGATTATGAAAGTGAACTATAAAAAATTCATTGATTCATGATAAACGAATGTTTTATGTTGATTCCAAGTGAACACATTTCATTCAATTCTCGTATATCATTATCCACGGAATTTGTGTCAATAAATTTGATAAGAAATAATTTGCATCAAACGAATTTATGATGTATTTTTTCGGTCAATTCACATTTTGCTACACGATTACAGCTACTGAACTTTTAGAAAGTTGCTTTAGCCTAACTCAACTCACACTTCTATTATGACTTTCTAACCTGTCTTCATGCCTTTTTTTCAGCCAAATATTTCGCCAATTCTTCACAAACTTTTCAACTCTTCAACTTTCTAACTGGTGAAATTCTTTTGGGATCTATTGAAGAAGAGGCTCACACTTTCCGACGATTACTGTTCTACTCTTCTATCACGTTCACGAATTATTTTGTCAATGATGAATGAAGAGTAATGTGCATTATTATTTTAGCACCAAATAACCATTTTAAACGATAATAGTTGATTATCATATTGTTTATAATACAATTGATAAATAAAAAGCTTCTCCAAAAAAATGTTTTTGTAATCCTGTATTATTTTATCGTACAATATGATTTATTGTGATGAGTATAATTTCAAAGGAATAACAAATAAAATTATTGAAGTAATTCAAAGAAAAATATGAAAATTCTTCCATCATTATTTGAATTCCTCTTCATTATTCTAGCTTATTGATACAGAAAGAATACTGAAAAATATATTCGCTAGAATGCTCTAATTCCATGATGTAACTAAAGAATCATATTTTGAATATATTATTTGCAATGCTATTTTTATTTTCATGCATTCTTACATTGGAGTTTCTGTATCCATGATGTCTGATCCTCTAATCTTTCTCATACTGACTTGCTTCCTTTCATCCTGACATGATTTCAAGTGAATCTCTTTTGCTCAGGCCTACCTAAAATTAGTGACAAGTTTGGGAAATAAATACTGAAATAACATGAAAAATTTTTAATTATCCAAAAAGGAGTTAAGTTCTTCTTTAGTACGAATTCCAAATGATTGGCTTAGGTATTTGAAATTATTGCAGAGCTGTGGGAATTGCTGTATCGATATATTTATTGTAGTTACTTATGAACAATGATAACTCAAGAATCGTCAAATCATGAGTAGAGACAAAATTAATCTAATTTGAATGAACGAAGAAGTCACTCAGATTTAAAATTCACATCTATGAAAATTTGATGACGGAAATGCTCTGACTACAGTGCGTAGTCGTTGTTTGACGACACCAAGGTCTAGCTGGGTCCATAAAGTTGGGAGGGTTTGATAGAATGGCAAGAGGAGTTGGAGAGGGGAGTGTTGCATCGCGATGCATTTGAAATGCATCGAATGCAGCAGCGCACCAGTTTTGAGTCGTGAATGCACTGACCTTGGTTACTGCACTCTGCACTGCCGCTGCATCTCTCATAAGTAGGTCACTGTGACACACAAAGAGCGCGCTCATAGTTACTGTAATTGCCACCAGATCGCTCTCGTGTTCCCATTGCTACTCTGCTTTGCGGCTTTGTTTCCGTGAACTGCTTTGTTCCACTGGCTGTGGCTGTAATAATGTTTTTGACCATTTTTCAAATTAAGTGTAATTTTTTGAAAAATCATGTTTAAACTATAGAAGCTTTTTAATTGTTGAGGTGGATCTTCGTTCATCAGCGTTGTTCCTTCTAAATAGAACAGTTAACAAGATATCGAAATTATTTTATTGAATCATAGGTCATAGACAACTCTGTCATTAATTAATTCATATGACTCTATTTATGAAAGTTTACTAAATGTCATCACTTATTCAAACTATGAGTTGTTATGTAATTATTTCCTTTTTTATTTTACAAATGGAAATTAGGTTGATTTATGTGGGAGAAAAACGTGAATGTAAGTAGTCTGAACTATAAGTTGGCTACATAAGAATGTTATAATGTTAAGAATTGTACATAAGAATGTTATAAGTATTTGTTTTCTCTCAGTGCACAGTAGTTGGGAATAACAGACCTAGCTTGTGGTTTGCAAGACCATAACTGTAATTCGGTCTAGGGTGAATATTATGATGAACTTTTTTGTAATGAGGTTTAACAGAGGTAAATCTCCATACAGTGTTATTCTATATTTTTTCATGTCATATTATTGTTTGGAATGCACAGAAAAGTGAGCTATAGAAAACCGTCGATTTTTATCATTATCTCCACTATGGACAGCCCACAGCTTGTTTTCATCATGATGGGGTATCAATACTTGACCTATCGTTTCAGATGAGGAGTGAGAATTTCGCAATTAAATGATGGAACCCATATAATCATTGATTGATTCATTTATCCGACGTTTATTTTGGTTGATCTCTTACTGGTCACAGCTCACATTCTTTGGACTGGTTCAACAATTTGAAAACTTCAAAATGATAAATAACCGTCTGCTTAACACAGATGAGCGCCGAAATAACGTTTCTCTTGTTAAAAGGGTGTGTCTACTTGAGGACAGATCTGCTAAAATGCAGTTATGATCTTCAAAGTTACTTCCTTATGGTTCAGAGCCACCTTCAAAAGTAGGTTCAAGCATCTCTCATAATGATCCATTGCAATAGCACATAATGTCTGGGGCCTGAAAAAAAAGATTGTTTCTCACGCTGGAATAACATTATGACATGATGATGTTAGTTACATTTATCATTCTAATTAATCACTTGTTCATAATTTTGCACAAAATTATTATTCTTCAACACTTTGATAAAGACATTTGCACCTGAAAAAGAATAGGTAGTTGGGCTATCAAGTGTAAACGAAACACCACTCAGGCAAGCGTGAACTTATAATGGAGTCATGAAGCGTGATTTTCATTAAAATTCACTGTCAAATTTGCTTTTTGTGAGTCTGCAATCAAGCTATTTTTCCCAGTTGAAGTTATCATCAACAGCATATCAAAAATTTCAACCAACAAGCTGTAGACTGAGAATATATTAATATTACATTAATTTACCTCGATACTTGAAAATAAGGAAGTATCCATCCATAACAAGCTGTGTCGTAGGGAAAGGTAAAGGGGAGCTATACACAGTACTTATTTACAGAATAATAATATCACATAATATAATCGAAGTCCTTTTTGTATACAGTACTGAATACAATGTCTCAGTATGAATCCCTTCACAAGATCAATTACTTATTTCTAATATCCACTTTATAGTTCATTTTAGAGCACTTGAAATTACCTTTTCACAGTATATTTATATTATTCTGTGATCGTATGAAAGACTCAAACCCGAATGTTGAAGTGGTCTATTCTCGCTCTAATAATTGAATTATTTAAAAAAATGAATAAGTAAAAATAGATTATTCAATACAATACAAAACACACACACACACAAATCAAAATTCAAAAATAATACAAATGAAAATGTAAAAGCCTTCATGGTGAGGTGTGATGGATAGAATGGAAGAAGGATATAGATAGAAGGATATAGAAGTAAGGGTAACTTGAAAAAAATGATAAAAGAGATAAAAAAATAGGCCTGATGATTGAGGATTGAAGCAAAGAAAATCTGTATCACTGCCTCAGCATCAACTGTATCAATGCTTATGAATGATGAAAAGCTCACTATATAGTTTCGTAACAAGAATTCGTTGTTATGAAACCGGGGTCAGAGTGAAGTTAAATATTGGTACTAATGTACTTCTCATTGGATTTAATTTGCTTGAATCTGAATACTGAATACCCCGATCTAAGTAATGAAGAAATTCAGTAAAATCGAATTGTATTCTTGACAGTAAACTCAATTATCCACAGAGGATATTAATTTGAAACCGCAACGGCAATGACACATATTTGAATTAATATCCAAAGTTGATAGAATTCGAGGTGATTCGAACTATTTGACTCTTGTACAGAGAGAAGATGTCGTACGTTACATCACGACTTTAACAATCTGGACTCTGCCATGGTCATTTGAAATGGAAACAACCACTTTATACTCGTAGATTTGCAAATCACCTTCTAGCTCAGTTCATTTTATTGGCCAGCTATTGCTTGGTTCAATATCGTATTTCTCACACTTGGGCTGTACAAGTAATGCTAGATACCAATGATATCCAAGATTCGGTTTGGAGCCTTTTAAGCTGGGTTTACACCAAAGTTATTAACAAAATGTTAATAACTTAATTCTTATAGATTCTATTTGATTGAACGGAAATTGACAAACACATATGTTCATCATGTGCATGATAAGTTATGTTCAATCTAATAGAATCTATAAGGATTAAGTTATTAACATTTTGCTAATAACTTAGGTGTAAACGCAGCTTAAGAATGTCAACGGCATTTCTTCAATTGTGGGCACCCGTGAGTTGTATTATATTTTCAGTAGTCAAGCTTATTCCAAGTTTGTAAAGATTGTTACTCATTACAAACATCAAATTTATCTTATATCTTCTTCTACTCTCTGAGTAGTTGTGAAGGTGATATTGTGATAGTTATATTAATAGATCTATACTGAATAAAAAACTAAAATTCGTGTACCCACAGATTTGTTGATAAACATGAAACCTGTTTCGGTTATCACACCATTATCAATCTCTGATAAACAGTTGATCTGATAACTGTTTATCATAGATTGGTAACTGTTCATCATAGATTGATAACTGTTTATCATAGATTTATAACTGTTTATCATAGATTGTTAATGTTGTAACAACCAAAACCAAATACCTCCCATGGATCACGCAGGGTTCTCTTTATTGAACGAGCGTCTATGTTTTCACTAGGATTTTCTTTTGTCTGTCTGTATGTACGGCCAAACGCGTTGATAGAATTCGATGAGATTTGGCAGGAATATTCATTTTTCAACTGCGCGTTGATATATACACAAGGTTTTTTGAAATTCTTCATTTTAGGATAATATGAAAAGAAAAGGAATTCCTTCATTCTCTGATATCACTATATATATCATCTACTTTGACTATAGAATTATTCATAATCAATCAGCTTACAAGTGGATTATTCATTGCATGCATTACACAGTTGTCTGGCCGTGTCTATTTCTATAAGGTAGGGTTTCAATATTTCTCATGATGCGTGCCCATCAGTATCAATATTCTGACATCTGAAAAAAAAATTTAATGGGTGATTGAGAATGAAAAAATGATTAAATGAACTACGTAAATAATGCTGAAGAAATTATAATATTCTTGATTGAAAAAAATTAATTTCAAAATAGTTGAGAAATATTTTTATCAGATGGAAATCCTTCTAAGTCTGATTTATCAGATTATCACGGAACTGGATAGATTATCATATGGGATACAAATTCAAACGTGAACTGAGTTTATTAACATGAGTGAATTTTTAATCTTGGAGAAAATAAATACCAGTTTTTATGAGTAAATTATGATTCAACTGTGAATTGTGACTCAACTGTATCAACTAGAACAGGTGACATCAGATACTTGTGGATGAGAAAACTACGTGAGGTCTACTGTTCACAGAGCTACTAGTTTTTGATAGGTGAGGGGGAAAATCTGTACCTACACTGAATAGTTGAAATCAGAATTGTTCGAAGTAACTTTTATTCTAGAGCTATTATCTATTACAAATTCACCAATTATAAATAAATAAATTATTCATTATTGAAAGACTCAAGCATAGATTTTTGAAATGATTGAATGTGAAAATGATGTATTTCATCCAGTATCAGGGATATGGAATGCAGAAGACTCTTTTATGAAATGATGATGTTATATAGAAGGCTGACTGATATGAGTAAAAAATCATGGCATTACGCATACAAGACTAAACTAACGTAAATACTATCAAATGGTTAATCCATGATTCTAACCAGACTTCAACTTTAGAAGGTCTTCAATAAGATTTCGATCATTATCATCTTATCGATATATTGTCTGTTATGATACAATTTTGCAATGTCCAATGTTTTTAATAATTCTCTGATGAGACTAGACGTAAGATACTACGTTGAATTGAACTATCAATCTTCAACATTATACAGTAATAAATAGTGAGAAGCGTGACATTTATTTTTCAGATGGATGATACCTGTATTTCATAGAGAGAGAGAGACAAACTCTAGTTGAAACGTGCTATGTATAGAGTGAGCTCAGTCATTCCACTAAGCAGAGTGTGAGAAATCGAAACTCAAAATGCTGAGAAGTCGGTTTAGAAATAAGTTTGCTGACCCCTTGATCTTAACCCCGGAGCTGAGCCTACCAACTGCGCCTGTTTCTAGCTGCTGCTGTTTCTTGCTTTATGAACTAATAAGTTTCTTTCGATGGGGTCATAGTCCTCTCTGCCATATAAAGTAAAGCATGGAACGGAACATCTGCAAATATCGGCTGCTGTTTGGGACGATCGGCTCAAAACACAGTAGTCGTCCTCGTATTTCATACCAACTGTTTGTGCATGACTTCACTATTTTCCAGTCAAGCATGAATATCCGCTGCAAAATGAAAAATGAAAGTACATGGCTTAAAAATGAATAATAATTCAACAACTTTTTACATTCCTTCTTATAAATCTCAACATAAAATTTGGTTGGAAACTTTAAAGATAAAAGGCTAAAACAAAAGTGACTCTCATTTCTTATAATAAAATAGAATTCAAATTGGATATTATAAACATGCCATATAATTATTGTAAATTTGAAATCGTTAGTCCCATGCTTCTTGCATTGTTGCCGCTGTGATTTAATTTTCAAAGAAGTGAATTTATCAGATTCTCTCTTCATTACTATCCTATTAATATTCCATGTTCTGCTTTGAAACTATGTCTGTGGTCTGTGGTATTTTATTACATTTCCATCAATTATCACTGTGATGATAATACACTTCCCATGATACTCTTTGAAACAGGAATAGTTGACAGATTCAGTACAGATTTATTTCTTTATTACAAAGACTACTGATATTTAGTAAAATATTTTTGTCTTTTTGTCTTCTATCAATTCGTTTGCCATCTATAGATTAGTAACACGTATAACTTAGAAGTTTCCTTGTAAGGTTCTCATACTAACATAAAGGAGAACTTTTATATTCTTGTGTAACTAAGAACAATAGACTCAGAAGTTGAGTATGATTTTACTAATGAATAAACTGCATAATTAATTAAAAGATGGAATCAAGTATTCGGCTGTCTGTCTCAGTAGTATGGACACAAATGGTAATCATGACACAACTGTCATGCAATGACAGTATTCACATCAAAGGGAACCGAAAATCTAAACATTCAATCTTCATACATTGAGCCTTTTCCGGTTCCAGTAATATCAATTCTGTCAGTTATCTCCAATCATTTGAAATTTATTTCAAGAATAGAATTCTGTCAGCTGAAAGTATTATTTGCAAGAAATGAAATTTGTTAAAGTGTTTGTATTATAGTTGTATGATTGTACGGAAATTGCTTATTGAGAGGAGTTTCTCCCTGATAGGGAAGTTTCTCAGATCGGCTGCACTTCAAATTGTCTAGCCTATAGACCATCATAACCGAAGGCTCCGTTGATTAAGTAATTGTCTCTTATGCGATTTTTCGAGCTGTATCACGCTCGCTATTCGAGAAACTAAGGATATCCCAGGCTATTCGAGAAACTCAAAACATGTTGTAAGCTGCCTACTCAATCACATGCTCAAACTATTCCAATTAGTGAAAAAGAAAAGTTACTCGTGTTCTTGGAAATTTTTGGTTAATGAAATTTTTGTATGGACTTCACAATAACTCAACTCGAATTTCTATCATATTTGTTGCTCTTACATGTGATATTCTATTCCTCTATCTATCTATAATAATTATTGCTCTATTAAACCAACTCATCTTATAGTCTATATTAATCGTGAGGTAAAATTGCTTTTCACATGTGTCGGGGATTTGTTGTAATGGAATCGCGGTCCTAGTACTAGTACCAGTACAGTATGACGAATTGCAGTTAGTGTCGTACATAGATGGAGAGAAATGGGAAAACGCAGTCCAATTACGATCAAAGTGAGCGGACTAAAACAAATTACGACTTTAATGAGAGGCAATCAGATTCGAAACCAAGCCGAATAATATAATTTTGATTTGATATGCATCTTGATACGGCCGAATTCTCGTCAAGGACATGCCAGTCCTTTGTGCGGTCATACGCGTCATATGTTGTCTATATGCCCACATGCTTTACTCTATTATGTACTGTCCTATATGCTCGCTCTTCACTATTCAGGAGTAATATCATCTAATCTCGTATCATACATGTAGAACCGCATTTATATAACTATATACCGAACAGAACATAAACAAAGAACTAAAATCACTGAAGCTTCATAAAGGCACTTACATTTAACATCAGTTTATTTTGGGCCAAATGCATTATTATATTATTCATGAAATGATAATATTTGGATGGATTTATACTTTCAACTTAGAATACTACTTCAATCTCCATCCATCCTGGATCAATGACAATCACTGTGTTGTAGGCCTATTTATTGTTTTCTATTTGAATTATTGAGTTAAATTCCATTTCTTGTGAGAAGCGTGAAAATTTATTCCTATGCAGCCTACTCCAGTCATCCAGTTCATGTATTCCATTATAACATTGTAATACACTGTTTTATTGGAATACACTGAATATTGGAATACACCATTATAAGATTGGAATACAATTATATCCATTATAACTGATAATACTACTGAAAATCAGTTTCCCAACAGCGAATTATGGAATGATTATTATTGATCAAACTGAAACTAAACTTTTGGTTCGAATTGAATTTCAATAAACTTCGGCAAAAACCATCAGGATAGATGGGTCAGATATGAAGAAATTCATGAAAGTTATTGTTCGGGGGTTCAGTCCAAAACGGTGTCAATTATTTAAAGATAAGCTAAACTCCAACAAAATGACAAGTTTGCAACAAAGACAATTTTTTATAACAGAACAATTACAGTAGTTAATAATCCAGAAAATATAACTCGATATAATAATGCTAATAATAATGATATCATTCAACGCAGGCACACATACACTTAATAAATGCATTTACAGTATTAGCATACTTGCATGCACCAACACAATGAGGTCGATCATTGGTTGCATGTTGAGCTGGGAGGGTGCACCCAGGATGATATAAAAGCAACAATACTACACATGAATATCACTATGTGCTGTAAGATACAGTTATAGAGTACATTCTATTTGAGGTGCACCAACATAGGCATTTGGCTGTGCCAAAATTGACTTATAACTGGTGGGCCCAGCCCTATGCTATGTCGCTGTGTTGCTGTGTGGTTGTCCTGTGAAAGACCCGCCTATTATTAGCCGGGCAAATGCACTGAAGAGCTAAAACCGAACAACCGATTGGAAGGCAAAAGGATGAGAGCGGGTGCTTGAAGAGGGAGAGAAGCCTGGAGTGACAGAAATATGAGTGAGGAAAATTGTGGCAATCAAACTTATAGGATAAGTAGAGGGATGGGAAGAGAGGACTGACCAGGGAAATGGGATGATTAGTGAGAAAGGGGGGAGTGGGTAAGATTGAAAAATGCAAGGAGAGAAAACTGAAGGATGTAGGCATGAATGCTTGAGACGGAACAGTTTGATTGATTGAATTAATTAATTTATGCAGATTACAATAATATAGTCTTATACCCAGATACTGTATGTACAATAGCTCAGCTCACACCACAGCACACTCTTATTAATGAAATGAGTCCTAATGGGAAGATATCAATAATACTAGATGAAATTCAATTTGATATTTCTATGATATAATATTGTTTGTATCTGCACAGAGTGACGAAGGTTTAGGAGAAAGAGAAAAAAAAGAAGAAGATGAAAGTAGAAGGAGAATGTGGATAAAAAAGAATGAGGTAAAAGGTAAAAGGAAAAAGGTAAGGAAAAAGGTAAAAATGGATAAGAGGGACTTATAAGGGAGGTAGAACATCTAGGAAAAGAGGAAAACCATGAGAGAAGAGGAAGGATAAGCGAAGGAAGCTGGGAATTAGATTAGATTAGATTAAATTAGATTTCTTTATTTATGTATGTTATAATGTAATCTAATCTAATCTAATCTAATCTCTCTCTCTCTCTCTATACACAAATTTAGCTCCTTTTCACTTCTTATGCAACTCCATCTTATATTGTTTTTATGATAATTTATTCTTATACTTTGTAAAATCTCTGTTTTTAGGGTCGTTTTGTGTGCATGTGTAAGTGAATGGCAACTTGATTAGATCTTCATTCCTGATAGGTTTTCTTATAACATTTATCTAGTGAAATTTTAAATATTTTTTTCCAATTGTATTAAAAAATTAAGTTTTGGATTCTCTTTTATTATATGTAATTGTATTTTGATTAAGAATTCTATTTATTTCTATTAATCTTATTACACAATATGTAACATATTATTTTTAAATCCTTATGTAAACTTTCTCTTATTTTGTAAAGGGTTGTGTGGTTGATTGATTGATTGATTGATTGAGTACTTTATTTATGTAGATTACAATATATACTGGCTTATACACTTATATACAATAGCTTACAATACAGCAAAATTATAGATGAATTTACATAATATAGACTAGGAAAATAACTATTGAACTGTATATGATATGAAAAAGCAATTTGTAATATAATAACTATAGATAATAATCATATTGTTATGCATCTACATAAATTGGCGGAGCTTTGGACATATCAATGTCCATTCTTTGGGAAGAATATTAAAAATATCCTCCCCACTAACTCTCTACCAAAACGTTAATTTCGTTATTTAAACTAAGGATTTATTTATTAATGGAAATATTGTAAAAGTTTCAATCAATATGAATATTGAAGAGAAAAAAAAACAAAAAATTGATAGAGTAAAATAATTATATAGGTAGATAAGATCAAATAATTGATTAATAAAATGAAGTAGGCTGAAAGTAGATCAGGGTTATCAAATTTCAGTAATATACAGCTATTGACTATTCTACAGCTATGACTATATACAGCTATGACTATTCGTGACTATTGTGGCAGAGAGGAGCAGGAGTCCTAACTTCACCCTAATAAAGGCAAATCAATCTCTCTCTCTCTCTCTTTCCCTCTCTCTCTGTGGCTCAGACTGATGTGGCTCAGACTCCATGGCATCAAATTGAAGCGTTACCCTCAGTTGATGACATGGTAGAGACTTTCGAGAATTGGACTTTGACTTTGTATGACAAACATGCACCTTATGTGACAAGGAGGATTAATAGAAAACGACGAGTACCATGGATGACTGAAGACATACTTAAGATGATGGGACGTAGAGACAAAGCACATAGAAAATTTAAAAAGACATTTGACTTGGACAGTTTGATAGAGTATAGGAGCCTTAGAAATAGAGTTAAACAGGAATTACGGAACTCAAAGATTAGGTACTTGAATTCGTTTATGACAAACAATAGACAAGACTCTAAATCACTTTGGCAGGGAATAAAAGAATTCGGGCTTGGCAACAGAAACCGAATCCACAAATAAACTTACCATTGAACAATATAATGACCATTTCGTTTCACACTCTAACCAACGCGACGAAGTTGTCATTGCTAATCATATCGATGATCTTGAAGAGCAGGTTACAAACTTAGATTTACCAATCACTGATAAATTTCATTTCCATCCAATCTCAGAAGAAGACACTTTCAGAGCAATTCAACGTATTCATAGTAATGCTATGGGTGTAGACAAAATTCCTATTAAATTTATCAAGAAGATGTTATTTGCTGTTTTACCAACCATTACATACATTTTCAACAAGTCACTTGATGAAGGCATTTTCCCTGAAAACTGGAAGTTTGCTCTGGTTCGCCCTCTAAATAAAGTTCCATCACCCAATAAAGTTGAGGATTTTAGACCAATCAGTATTTTACCTGCATTGTCCAAAGTGCTAGAAAGACTCATTCATGCTCAAGTTGTAAAATTTCTAGACAAAAATATTAAGCTTCATAACTTTCAATCGGGCTTTAGAAAATTCCATTCAACTGAAACAGCTCTGCTCCGTGTCACTGATGATATAAGGTTAGCTATGGACCAAAGAAAATGCACCATCCTCACCCTATTTGATTTTTCTAAAGCATTTGATACTGTTGATCATACAGTCCTTCTGAATAAGTTGACTATTCTTGGTTTCAGTCACAACTCGTTAGTTTGGTTTAAATCCTATCTATTAGGTAGGAAACAATGTGTATCTGTCGGTGACAAAAAGTCTACTTGGAAAAACGTTATGCATGGAGTACCACAAGGTCAATTTTAGGCCCTCTCCTCTTCACTTTGTATGCTAATGACCTTTCTTCCATTATCAAATTCTCCAGTTCCATACTTATGCAGACGACCTTCAAATCTATTTAAGCTGTCCCATAACAAAAATTAATGAAACAGTTGGGATAATGAATCAGGATATCAATTCGATAGTGGAATGGACAAGGAAAAATGGCCTTAATCTTAATCCCATCAAAACACAACCCATTATAATTGGATATTCTCGTCTTATAAACAATATTGACCTTGAATCGATTCACAAAATTAGTGTAGATGGTAATGACATTCCTTACTGTAGCTCAGTTAAAAATTTAGGCATTATTATGAATAGTACTCTTGACTGGTCAGAACAAGTGAACAAAACTTGTAAAAAGGTATTCTCAGCCATGCATGCATTGAAGAAAATGCACGATATTCTCCCTAGAAACATTAAATTATTATTGGTTCAATCTCTCATCTTCCCACATTAATGTATTGTAATTCTGTTCTTAACGATATGCAAGTAACTCTGAATGATAAACTACAGCGTTGCCAAAATTATTGTCTACGTTTCGTCTACTCTCTCCAACGCCATGATCATATCACCCCAGCCCACATTGCTAGTTCAACATTGAAGCTTCCCAATCAAAGGCTTTTTCGAATAGTCAAGCTTGTTAGAGATATCTTGAAATACGGTAATCCGAACTATTTTAAAGATGATTTCAAATTTGTCTCTGAAGGTAGGAGGATAGATGCTTCACATACTAGAACCGGAGAAAGTACTTTAAGGATACCCAATCATCGAACTACTATTTTCACAAAATCCTTCTTAGTCAGTGCCTGTCGTGCATGGAATGCACTTCCTGTTTCTATCAGGTCCATCGAGAGCCGAGCGAGCTTCATCCTGACTTTAAAAAAACATCTTTTGGAAGAAATGACTGAAACTGTCCGGCCCTAGAACGATCACATGACAACCATCCCCCACCCATCCCACAAATACAAACCTTTAAACCTGTTATAGAACGAATTGTATATATATATATATTATATAAGCTGATGTTATTTCACTTATCCACTGCATACTGCTGTATATTACTGAAAGTTGATTACCCTGATCTACTTTCAGCCTACTTCATTTTATTATCAATTATTTGATCTTATCTACCTATATAATTATTTTACTTTATAAATTTTCTGTTTTTTTCTCTTAAATATTCATATTGATTAAAACTTTTACAATATTTCCATTAATAAATAAATCCTTAGTTTAAATAATGAAATTAACGTTCTGGTAGAGAGTTAGTGGGGAGGATATTTTAATATTCTTTCCGAAGAATGGACATTGATATGTCCAAAGCTCCGCCAATTTATGTAGATGCATAACAATATAATTATTATCTATAGTTATTATATTACAATTGCGTTTTCATATCATATACAGTTCAATAATTATTTTCTTAGTCTATATCATGTAAATTCATCTATAATTTTGCTGTATTGTAAGCTATTGTATATAAGTGTATAAGACAGTATATATTGTAATCTACATAAATAAAGTACTCAATCAATCAATCAATCAATCTCTCTTGATATGTCCAAAGCTCCGTCAATTTATGTAGATGCATAACAATATTATCTATAGTTATAGATTTTATCATATTATCATTATTAGCTTATCATGACAATATTATCTATAGTTATTATTTCAAAATGCTTTTTTCATATCATATGCAGTTCAATAATAATTTTCTTAGTCTATATTATGTAAATTCATCTATAATTTTGCTGTATTGTAAGCTATTGTATATAAGTGTATAAGCCATTATATATTGTTGTAATCTACATGAATAAAGTACTCAATCAATCAATCAATCAATCAATCAATCTCTCATGGTGAAGTGTTGATAAGAGAGATAAATATCCATGAATATCCTTTTCCAAAAATGGACATTTATATGTTTGAACTTCAAACATCCCTTGGAATGGGATAATTCGAGAAATGTATGAGATATGAAGGAAACAAATGGATGGATGAATAGAGAAATTGATGAAGTAGGAATAACCCAGTAAGAACACGACAAGTGGCAGGAGAAACGTGCAGATGATGCATGTGAAAGAAAAAATTAAATGGAAATAAATATGAAAGGATGCAAAAGTATAGAAGAGATAGTTGGCATAGTAGAAAAAAGTAAAAATTAAAAATAAGAGGAAAAATAAAAGAACAAGGAGAAGAAGAAGGGAGAGAAGAGGATGAAGGAGAAGATGGCGGGGAAGAAGAAGAAGAAGAAGAAGAGTGAAAATCTAAAAGCGTAGCCTGTGTGGTGTGGCGTTGTAGGCCCGTAGGGCTGGCGAGTTGGTTCGGCTAGCCCTGCCCCCTCAACATAACACAATAACTAACCTAGCCCAATAAAGAGGATGTTGAACCCTCGAATTTCTCTACGACTTCTTTTTGCAGTTACTTCTCGTTCCCCTCCAAAACAAAGCAGTCTGCCACCAAACAGACCAGTCTTGCATCTTGCATCTGGCACAGGATGCACTCGCTTTTTTCAGCCGAACAAAATAACACAAGTGGCACATGGAACCACGTCCTCAAAGTTCACAAATTCCAATTTCGATCCTAGCAACGGTTATACAAATGGTTCAAGTCTCTAAGCATTCTAGCAGTCCAGCAATCACTCATATCAAAATATGGAGAAACGATCAGACCTCCCATTGGGTTAATGCGCCCGCTGTTTTGATAAAATTGAAGTTAATTTATGTTTGATCATCTCATCAAATAGAATAATATTCAATTAATTTATGAGTGAGAATACCGGTGTTAATTTCATTCATATTTCAGGACAATCAGCCTTTTTTCAACCATTCTCTAAGTTAATTTCAGATTTTGTTCAGAAGTGATATTTATACCATTTCATCTAATAGTCTCCTAGTTATGGGAGATCAGGATATAAATGAAAGTGATTTCTTATTCGAATGAAGTGGATTTTGAATGCATACGGGAGGTATTGCAGTATATATCCACTAACTATAAGATTAACTAAAACCATTAACTTAAGATCTTAGATCTTTATGTGCCAGGGTGCCCACAGGATGTTTTAATGTCGCAAGTTGCGACACGAGGATAAACTTTGGGGGGGGGGGTTAGAAAAATACTAGGTAAAATGGGGGGGGGACTTTCTTAAGTACCTAAATGGATGTCAAATTTTGGGGGGGGAATGTGCGACATGGACCGTGAGGGGGATGAGAATCCCTGTGTGCCATTTCCATCCACCATTGTACCATTATAGTGGTTCATTATAATTTACAGTTATTAACTTATCAACATAATAAGGTTACTCCTACAATTTCAAGAACGTCAAATAATCAATTTACGAACTTTTAAATTTCATGTTAAATGCCAATCAATACAACTTAATTGAGCGAAATAATACATGAAAAACAGAAATATTTCTGTGTTCGTTTATCATGAACATGAAGTTGTCAATAAATTACCAAAGTTCCCAAGTTAAACACAGATAGAGTACTAACTTATTCAATTATCTATTCTATTTTTCCTTTTTCAATTCATTTTCTCTTCTCCTTCTCACCACTACCTTGTCCTACAGAATGAAAGCCTATTGGTGCAAAACTTGACGCTTAAAAACTAGTTCAGCTAATACGTGCAGGTTTAGTTCATGTTTTAAGTGATGGAATAATTGAACTAAAAAAGTGACATTCAACAATTACTATTCGCTAGATGAAAAAATTGCAAAGGCTTTTAGGATTACGTAAACTAGTAACTGCAGTCTAGAACGTTCTCATTGCAGTGCAGTCCTAATCTGAAACTTATTGCATTTTGAGCATTTAAATCATTTGGAGGCTTATCTAGACAGTTATGCGAGGCATACACTCTGAGAAACAATTAAAATGTTACTGGAGGAAATGCAACGATAAGGATGAATAATTATTGTGAACGGTTATCAAACTTGGTTGAGAATTGTCAGGGTGCAATTATTGTCTATGATCTACAAGTTTTATTATAAAACGACTGTCATAACTCAGTAATCAGTTATAGGTTTCACAAATTCATAATTTCCAAGTTATACAACAGCATAGAGGTTGAAAAACCGATTAAAGCTTCCCATTTATCATTTTTTATACAAATTGTTTTTCAGGTTTCTAAAGTTTCAGATGAAAATGTACCATCTTAATATGGACTGCGGTGAGATTCAGAACGTTACGTTATGAGGATTGGAATTATCAGGCTGCTTTACCGAGTATCCACCGTTAACCATGTATTTTTGAATTATTCTCCCCATTTTCATCTCTATTTTTTTTCATTCTGACATTTGCTCATCTCTGGAAAAAAAATTAATGTAAGGATGACGTCCTAAAAAATAGAATTACGAGGAATGATGGCTTAAACACATAAACGTAGGTAAACATATTTTGGATGATATCAGTTGCTCTTTGAATGGTTGCTGGGATAGTATACAGAATTGGCTGGGCTGTGGCTTCATTAGGTGATGGGCCTGTACTCTGTACTCATCTACAACATTATTATGGCCTAGCAGCCATCAGCCATTTCCCTTTCACTGTTGGTACTTGGCCAACACTGTAGGAGACTACACAGAGGCTATACATACACACCTGTACCTCTGCCTGAGCACATAACCTTCATTCAACATTCTCACACAACATAAAGAGCAGCCACACACCTAATACCGTATAGATTGACAGGATTTCAAAGCTCTATGTTGTATCTATATTGTCAGTCTCAGCATGCATGCTCTAGCCTCAGACGTTTACTGAGTTGTTGAAATGTATGTAAAACCAATTATAGATGTGTTAACAATGTGAAGAATACGGAATATCCAGTATAAAAGTGGATCTATTTATCTATTAAAATTAATCTATTTATTCAACTGAATAATAACTTTCTAATTAATGATGATGCTCACTCACTCACTTGGATTGAATTTAATCTGAAGTAGTTTACTGAATCAAACTTCTTGAATAAAGTAAACTTCAATCAAAAATGAATTTGAATTAAACTTTATAAACTTCTTCCGACTTCGAGCTCAACAATAGCTCTCTCAATCTTGAATTGTCATTCAATACTAGATCACTTGTCACAATACTCTTCCACAGTACCTAGTATCTTCCACAATATTCGCTAACCATCCAGAAATGGTATTGATTGTAATTTTCTACTCCACAATCCAAATTTGAATGAATATGAATGTTAATTCAATTTCAATGTTCAAGCACTAAACAATGAATTTTAATGAATTTTCAAAATTGTTTGTTTTGTTGTGTTACATAATTTCAGCTCCTTGAGTTTGCACCCTAGATATTCTAATTGCAGTAGTCCTGTTTGTTACTTTGTGATGAAGTCTACTTCGAACATGTTTGAGTATCCATTACAATTGACTCATCAGAATAACCATCAGGATCCCCATGACTGACAGTGCTTCAATTCAGGAATAAATTAGAATTAGTTAGAGAAGGGTGTTCCCGGTTAGGTGGCGAAGACAGATAATAGTGAAACGGAGAGGAGGGAGGAATGTATCCAGGGAGCTGTGAAATTGTAGTTTGAAATGCAGAAATGCAGTTTATTGAATTAGTTGCATCGGCAACAGCCAGATGTTGTGTTTTGACGCCCTAGCTGCAGTTCTAAATTGTTCTCAAACATTTCCTGAAGGGTGACTTCCACCTGAAACACATAACATTATTGTGTTTCTATATTATGGATGTGCATAGATGGTTGCTTATCATATAAAGGATCTGTCACACATTCCTGGGACAATATCTGCAACTGTCTTTCAATCATAATATATAGCGAATTGAAATGTCTGAATTTGTTGCTTAATGTTTGTGTTTCGAAACCATCTCTGTCACCTCTTGCATCTAATTTGATAATAATGTCTAATGAAATACTCGGTCAGGGAACCTAATGGTGATTCTCAGACTCGGAATAAGCAGAAGGTGATTGAACTAGGTGGATTAGATTAAAACCAGAATAGTAGAATTTGATCGCTGTCAGTCATACTGTACTTGAAATTCAAGAATATCAAGGTGAACAATCACACTAGACGCGAAACTACACAAATATTGTAAAAGCTGCAGGTTTTAGGATGCAAAAATTCAAATTTTATATGATATAGTTAGCTTTAAAAGATTCTTCTTGATTCAATAAGATATTGACTCATCCAGATTTTAGGCTGAATTATTAGCAGATTCAATCATTGGAAAACTCTCATATAATGCATTCTATGAATAAGTGTTATCATTACGAACCATCTAGACTCTTTATTTATTATTCCCAGCTTATCCAATTATTGAATCTACAGTCTACTGTATTTCTAAAAAATCTCATAAATGCATTCAATTCATTCATTCATTCATACAATAAGTATATCATCGAAATGATAGGGAGAGGAAAAAATAAGGTAACCTGTGCTATTCCCCCTATTAGATAGGGTTACACATAGTCCGACATAGGTTGTCTTGTAGGCCTAATTGTTCACTTTACAAAATTTTCAGTCCTTGAATATTCTCACAAAGTCAATAAGTGTTATTGTGTATTATTTAATATAAATAAATTAATATCATGCACCAACAAGACTCCTTATTTATTGGCCCAAGCTTATCTATTATTTACTGTGTGTAGATTGAATCAATCATTTCTTTGTCTGGATTTTTACATGCAGCGATAATAGATCAAATAATTAGTCTATTATTTTCTGTGTTTTCGTTCTAGGCCAGCACCGAAAATGAAGGTATACGAAAATGAAGGTAACAGTGGATCAAGATTTTCATATTCACGAATTGATGATCCAAAACTCAAACTCCACATAATTGATAAACATTTCAAGCGCGTAGACCGCGCTAATTAGCTCGTTAATTACTCGAAAATAAGCCGCCTGTAATTTGGTATGATTGATTTACATCTACAGTAATTTGATCCATTAGTTCTACTTTGATACAATGATTGATCTACTCTGAATTACCAATAGGCCCAATTTGCTGACTGCTCGGAGGCGTATGTGAATTTTCATGCATTGGATTTGTGTGTAGTGCAGTGTAATGACCTAGGGCAATGCAAGCCAGCAGGCGTAGTCTAAACACCAGCCAGACAGACAGACAGACGGTGCGTGAGATTTGTATGCATGTAGCAGCAGACGAATTGTGCACTCACGCACACCATCACACACTCGCGCACGCACGCACATGTGTCTACCGCCGGAAGTTCGGCCATCTTGCACGCACTTCTTCAGAGTTTAGGCCTATTTGAGACGAGTGCTTGATGGGTGGGGCTGGCCCCCGAGTGAGGGTTGGCCTGCACACTCACAAAGGGAAACCAACTAAAAACACTGCACTCCACCTAAATACTGCACTGATGTGTGTCTGGAACTCGGATTAAATGCCGTGTACTGTGCTGTTGGAGCTATTTCCATAATAGAAAATCTTAAAATACTTTATCCTATTGTAATAATTATTACGAAACATTTCGAAAAGAACGAAAATGTATAGGCCTATTAGAGGACAGAGACAACTTCTACACTTTCATACTATTCTCTAGGCATCACTATTACATTGGGTAATACTACTATGATGAACAGTACTACATGAATTTCGAGAGAGTTTCTAATGCTTTTCTCAATGAACGATCTTGCAATACTGTATAGCCTGCCTAGTGATTTGATTGCCAGTTTTCGCATCGCACTCCGAGAAAAGTTCTTCAATATTGTTTAACATCCATGTTTGAGTATCTTGAATAGGCCTATACTCATTAAATAGATTTTTCTCATCCAGAATTTTCACTCATTGAACTATTTTATGATCTCTGTTTTCCAGTTTCAAGATAAAATTTCACACTAAAGAGCTTCATATGCCTAAAGCACTGAATTTATCTATTTGAAGAAAACTGGAACAATAGCAAGGAATTGTTCATGATGTGTTTTATTGATTGTACAGTCATAATTTATATCGATAATAATTACTAACTGCTATTTTAAGATTTAAACATCAATTCGAATATTTATCCATTCAACTTGGTTCCCTTGTGTGACAGGAAACCACGTAAATAATTTAACAAACTTGATATTGAATTTGAGGAAGGCAAGCTGCTGTTATGTGTATGCATACGAACTGTGGACGCAGTGACAGTGCTAGAACAATTTTTCATTTCCTCTCAGAGTAAATTCATTGGGCTTGGGCTTCATAAATTTCCCCTCTTTTTGCCTATGGCAGTTTAACGACCCTTCCCTGTTCCCTTGCAGCATGCTAATGGGTTTGTTAGGAGTTGCTGCTGTTTACAACCCGTGCTCTAATATTTTGAGTGTTTTTCCGCGAAAAAACAAAATGGCCGACGTTTCAGACTGTTTTCACCGCGCTCGTTATAAGTTTTCATAGTGTGAGCCTCCAGATATCAAACTATTGCTATTTCAGTGACAACACTGAAACAGATATACTTATTTCATTATGCTTGTAATCCCTTCACATTTATTATTTTCAAAATTGGTTCCTTGTTGTTAATTAAATATTATTATAATTATCCAATTATTATAGATACCGCATTGCGGTATGGTTGAATAGTATTTTGTGTGATTTTGGAGTTGATAGAATGTGTAACATCAATCATACCATCAAAATTACTCATATGGAAGATGGAATTTAAAAAACTATTGTTGTCCAAGGTCTTTGTATTGCAGAAGAAATAATAATTTATAACAAATCAAGCTACAAAAGCTTTTTCCAGCAGGTACAAAATAGAGTATAATAATTTATAGATAGAGTAAACAATAAATTGAGAAGAACAAAGTAGGTACTGTATTTATTAATTTACAATGCAATATGTAATCTATAAAATATTTTCTCAAATATTAATTATTATAAAATCATTTCACTTATATGCGCTACTTTATTCAAATTAATAAAAACAATATAAAACCTGTTATATGGTACCCTTTTATTGAAACATTTTAAAAACTTAAACATTTCGACCTACTTTGGCCATTTTCATGTTAAAATGGTTTTATTGATTCATTATTATATTTAAGCGTACTTATTATTCTACAGAAGGTCTAATCCCTACTTGTAAGAAATTTTCAGAAGATTTGTTAGGCTAAAGAGTTTTATTATTTGTGGTGAATAGTAGTAAATTTTACCGTATGATGGAAAAGTATGTTTTCAAATTCAATACTTGAGAAACTGATGTTATATTGACGTTAAAATTATTAGTGGAATAATAATTAAAGTTCAAGTTAAAATATAGGATGCGAGAAGGAGCTGAATGAAGAGTTGAGCTTGCAGTTTGATTGCAGTTTGGGCGGGCAAACCAGCAGAGCTTTGCTGGTTGAAAGAGCTGGCGTAGGACCGCTCTGAATTATTCGGTTGAGGCTAGAAAGCGTATTGTGGTCCATGTCAGTTTTCAGTGCCCCGCCCTTTTTAGAAGAACGTGCGGCGATCTCCGATGACATTGCAGTTGGGAGAAAGTGTGTCAATTGCAGCGCGTTGCATTGCACTGCAACTGCATTCGGCTGAATTGCATTTGGACCACTCGTTTGGTCCTAGCCGCCGAGTAAAACTAATTCTATGATCTGTGGTCCTATAGCCCACTCTCCTTGTTCCGTTCAGTACGGACTTCTAAGTTCTAAGCCAACGCGTTGGTGGGTAGTGCCTCTACTTCCAATTTCTCTGGTCCTCTTTTAGCTCACAATTCACATTGTTCTCAGTGTAGCCTTCGAGACCGTTCCTATGTTTATTAACAACATCGGGGTACCGAGCTTCGCTCGTTATTTATTTATTGATGAACAGAACATAATCCTTCAAAATGATTGGGGAAGTACTAACAGGCACAGCCCAAAACTGTTTCTTCCCCGAATTTTGATTTATACTCTATAAATATTCCAAACAGTAGGTAATGTTCCACTTAATGTTACACTTGAATTTAGATCCAATTTTCAGTTCAAACATTTGAAAACAGAAAAGTTCTAATTTAGATTGTTTACAAACCAAATTTATATCATGAACCTACTTACTATGTTCCAAATTTCGTGAAAATCGTTAGAGCCGTTTTCGAGTTCCATTGGACATACATAACCAGATAACAAGATAACCATATACAGAAATTGCTCGCTTAATATAATATAATAGGATTACCAGTTTCGTTGTATCTCTCATATTTATTATGAAGTTGAATTTATAACTGAAAATTAGCGATTGATAGTTAATAGATTCCTATGAGACGTAACCTGCCACTAATCAGATACATTCATGAATTCAACAAATCAATGATTTGGTCAATGAATGGTCGTTTTCTGGTGATAACTGGTCATCGATTTACTGGTCATCGGTAGGATGATTGGTGAGAATATTGTATGTTAAGTCAAACAAAACTAATATAAATACTTCACCATATAAATGTCTCGGGTAATTATTTATGATCGTTTATCTGGAACCTTCTCGACATAGGAAACTTGAGATGCTCAACCAATAGCCATTCCAGTTGCTGGTTGCTGAGCAAACAAACCGTGCTTGGCTGAGAATGTTCTTGAGTATCGTTCTTCCCTCATTGATATTTTATATTTCGAATGTTAATAAACATTAAAACTATTAAAACCTGATCATTTTCACAGAAAAGGGTTTGTCATAGAGTTCCACAAACATTCACTTGCATATCCCAAGTACAGTATAATATTCTGTGATGCAGAAAAAATATAATCTGGTAGAAAATGAATTGAATTTTTATTAAACTTTTGAGAAATATTGGAATCTAGTCTTAAGATACTCGTTAATTTGTAAATTATTGGAGTATATTATGTAGATTAATGTGTTATATTTGGAGTTATAACGTTTGTATTTCTAGCAAATCCAGATATTCTCCTCCGAAATGTTATCTGAAAACATGTAAACGGGTACAATCTTATCAAGTATTTTAATAAGGCTACTTGAATGTTCAATTATAGTTAACCACCAGCACCCTTTTTTATTGAATTTCATGTAAAACACTTGATATAATAAAGATAGTAATAGTGATTTGCTATTATTGAAGATAATCTTATATGGAATATTGGTAGATTATTTCCAAGCAAGTTGAGACGTGCCTTTTCTGGATTGATTACTTGAAAGGTGTCGACTCCAGTGAAGAAAGAGAAGTCATCAACAAAGCAGGAGGGACGAGCAGCTTCGGCTCTGGCCTAGAAATGCAGTCCGATAGTTTTACGGCGTCATAAAATAATTTCGTTTTAATAGTTCAACTACGCCTTATCTTTTCCTGAGAAAGAGTATAGCCTAACTATCAGCAAGGGTCCGCCGGCTGCAATCGTTTCGGCCTTCGAAACAAAATCTTTTATTCCATTTCATTTTATTATTCCTTGTATGCAATAAAGTTTAAATTATCTATACTATATTAAAGGAAAGAACTGGATTATACACGTACGGGATAGGAAAATTATGTTTGACCCATCATCACGACAAAACTACTGGAATGATTAACTTGAGATTTTGCATATAGATTCTTGATTAACTGAGGATGGTTGAAGGCCTATTTTCAATTCGTCAAGATTTCATCACGTCAAGTTTTAAAATAGACCCTTGTTGAGCACGAGTCTCCTGCTGGTATATAATATTTCTTGTATATAATGTTTTTTTTTCATATATACTGGAATTTTACTCAAGTGCTGAGGTCTGTTCAATTAATCAGCCCTATAAGAGTCTTGATTTTGATCATTCTCGATAACAACATCAAAAAGCAAGAAGATAGGGAGAACCGTGAAAAATAAAATAATAAGACGAAGAGGAAGAAGTATATGGCTTGAGGAATAGAAGCAGTAGGACTGGAATGGCTGGGACGATGAAAAGAAATGAGGATGGAACCTGTAGAATAGGTTAAAGAAAGGTGAAAAAGAATGAAGATGTAAGAAAGAGAAGAGGAGAAAGTTAGCGTGGAGAGGAATGAGTAGGAAACGTATGAGGTTGGAGGGGAAACGTAGGGAGGATGATGGAATACAGGGAGGGGGTTGGTGAGGAGGAGAGTAAGGAGAAGATTGAGGAGGAGGAACGGGTGAGTGATTGTGGGAGAAGATTGAAGAGGAGGAAAGGGTGAGTGAGTGAGGGAGAAGGATGAGGAGATGGAGGAGGAGGAGGAGTAGGAAGAGGAGGAGTTATATTCCAGGATGAGATTAATGAGGTATTTCAGAAGAACTCGGAACTATAACATTCGAGAAAATATAAAAGCGGGATGAAAGAAAATGTGAAAACTAGTAAGAAGTGATGAATACTGTAGTAAAAACTTAAGCACGAAGCGAATAGGAAGGGGAAAATTCTTGTGAGTGAAGGAACATGGAAGAGACTAGAGACGTTATGGGAATAGAAGTAGTATAGCAGGAATTGAAAGAAGTATATGTATGTTTTGAATAATATTCATGTGGTATTTGAGAGATAAAACAGAATAAGAGCCTAAGAAAAAACATGAAAAGTAGGAGAACGGTTCGGAGGAGAAAAATACTAGAGGAGATAAATACTACAGGAGAAAGAACACTAGAGTATGAGGGAAGATGACGTGGAGAAACTAAAAAAGCAAAAAAAAAGGTGGAGGAGAACAGGTGTGTGAAGTGGGTAGAGGGTTAAGGAAATGGAGATTCAGATGGAAGGGTTGTAATGAGAATTAGGAGAAGAAGGAGCAATGAAGAAACATGGTTATTGGTTAATTGATTGCATTGAGATTGAGGAAGGAGCTAGAACTCCAAGTCCACTGTTCCACTCAACCAAGTAAACATCATATATTAAACTATACGGAATGCAATACATTCATGCACTAATAGGAAAAGTGAAGAATAGAATAAGAGGAGGAAAATGAATGATAGATCTTTCGTCAACATTTTTTCAAGAATTACAAACTATTCATCAGAGTTTATCAGAGATTGACAATGGTGTAACAACCGAAACCGGTCTTTCTAACTATCAATAAATCTGTGATTTTTGTCAATTTCTAGTCTTTTTATTCAATTACAAACTACCAATCTAATCACACAGACTTGATTTACACAAAAAAATGATTCCAGGAGGAAATAATATTTTTGCAGGCACGTGGAAGTATGATATAAATGAGTGGCGGTTGGGAAAGAGGAACTGAATCGGGATGATGAGAGCAAAGATAATAGAGATGAAAGAATGGTAGTAAAATAATATAATGTGGGCTGAAGCTTGGTTGAACTATGATATTTCAACGAAACTGTTACGAAACCAAGTGTTATAGTCAGGATAGTTTTTGTTGGAATCGCATTTGAAATACAATTACCATTGAACGTTGCTTCAGCAGACAAAAAGTGAGACGTTGAGAATTGAGACAGAAAGTGAGGGAGATAGAGAGAAAGCAAGGAGTTCAAGAAAAGAAGAAGAAGAAGATGGTGATGAAGAAAATGAAGAAGAAGAGAAATAGAATAATGAAAAGAAGAAGAAGAAGAAGAAGACTAAGAAGAAGAAGAAGAAGAAGAAGAAGAAGAAGAAGAAGAAGAAGAAGAAGAAGAAGAAGAAGAAGAAGAAGAAGAAGAAGAAGAAGAAGGAGAAATAGAAGAATCGACCAAAAATAATTGATGAATTTGAAAAAAGGGTAGATGAAAGATTAGCAAGGAAGAGGGTGGGGAGGTAGGTGGATTGAATTGCGGAATGGAAATGAATTACGAGCTTCCGAGAGGACTAATGGATAATTATGTTGAGACTATGCTGTCTGTCTAGACTCCGGATAATATAGTTTCTCTGTATGGTTCTATGTTAATAAATAGTGAATACTGTTATATATCATTATTTTTATTGTACCATATTAGAATTACCTATTGAGTTTTCATCTGAATAGTGAATTACCGTACAGTATTGGAAAGAATGTGAGCTATCTATTTGTTAGTCTATCAATGATATAAAACATGTATGAAATTAAATATAACAAATCCACTCTATCTAGAAGGAATGCCATGCAGTGATGATGAGAATTAGATGAAATTGAAGAGAATTATGAGAAGAGAAGTGGATGAATAATATAGTCTCACTCCCTACTCGTATATGAAGTTAATACAAATATAGGAGGTGTCTATAAAAAGTACTTCTTAATTAACCCTTTACATTGATGAATCATCTCTTACGAAAAAATATTTTTTAATGTTTTTCTATATCACTGATTCAGATTGGAGATTCTTCTTAGAATACATGCGGTATTGCTGAAAGAGCCATTCAGACTCTATACAAACAGTGAGCCAGGTAAAACAAATAAATTGAAAGAGAATAACTTTTGTTCTACGAAATTTGAAAGTAAATACAATGTTTCGCGATGTGTTGGTTCTGTACAACTTTTTTGAGCATTGATGCACGTTAGTACTTCTCATGTTGATGATCTCTGAAGTTTTTATTTTATTTATAAAAGTTTCACGAGTGATCAAAACACAAAAACATGTTTCAATGTTTTATCAGTAATTTAGAAAGAGAAAAATAAGCTTTCGGTAGGCTACACCGTCCCTATTGGTGGAGTTCGACAAAAATAACGCATATAACAAGCTCTCATCCACTGAAAAGTGTATTTTTTATCACTTCAAAACAGTCGTTACATGTTTTTCGATGTACAATTTAAATAAACAAAGTTAATGAGTATCAAAAACCGAATCATAGGCATCGCTATAAAAAATGTGATGAAAAAGTTTCGCTTCCAGAGAATAAGAATAACAGTGATGGAAATGAGCTCTCCTGAATATGAAAAATAAATTAACAAATTCCTTTTTTCCTGAAAACCAGTGTTTTGGATAGCTTTGTTTCAAGTTTAATTTTGACGGCGTCTGCCATTCATTGAACATTATTCCCATCATTATAATAATACTGTATCAGAAAGAGCATCAGTTGCTATGAAATCAGCCTGCACTTTTTCTCATAACAATTTGAATGCATTCTTTCTTTGATAAAAAATAATACGATAAAATAATCTGCGTTTAGTAGCTGAGCTCAATGCTCTCCAAAATAAATGTTGATAATTTTTCAATGTGTATTCAATCATTCTGAAATAACATCCATCACGAAATTATTAAATTTTGTCTGGTAAAAAACTAATTAACTTTGTTTGTTATCTCATTTAATTCCTTCCATATTTGAACAGGTGTAATATTCAAAAATGTTTCATCAATATGATAATTATTGTATGTTGGACACTAATATAATATAGTCATCAATATAAGCAGTAGGCTACAGAATATCGAATGGATGAATAATTTGATAATAGTCCACATTTTTGAAAGCTTGTCAGTACAAAAGCTTAGCTTCAAACTTATACTACTCCTACACTCTCACTTCCATAGATTACTATACAATCTCTATACATCGATATATCATTATATGTAGTATTCAAACATATAATCACGTATAAACACGTATCTTGTGATTACTAAACTGATAAAAATAAGAAATGTGAATTGACTCGACTCGATTTTAAGAATCAACGTTGTTTTCAGGAACATACTTGTGCAATCTCTTATCCTCTAGAGAAACCTATATAATCGTCAAGTATTTTCATACTTTCCATGAATCCGATTTCTGTTGATTGTGCCTAATATTTAAGAAGCACTAGTATTCAAACCATCATTTAAAATATGTACGACGAACAAAAATTCGAAGAATTGAATTGACAAACAGAAAGATTATTGTCAGTTATTGATTTTCAAAATTGTGAAGACCTAATATTGAACAATCAGTATAGAAGTTTCAATAAAGGAGATTCAAAGTTTGAAGCCCAGTCCAATTACGTCAACCAAAACACATCAGACTACGGGATTTCTAACCACCAACTGGGATTGGAATGCCTGACCATCTACACCTAGAATTGCAAATTAAATTCCTCGTTTCTGGAACATACAGGTAGGCGCAATGTGAAAAGGAACAAGAGCAGAAGAAGAAGGAGAAGGAGAAAAAGAAGAAGAAGAAGAAGAAGAAGAAGAAGAAGAAGAAAAAGTAAAGAAGAAGAGGAAGAAGGTGAAAAAGAACAAGAAGGAGGCGAAACAAGACAAAGAAGGAATAGAGCGAAGAAATAGGGAGAGGAAAAATGAAAAGGAGAAAAAGAGTGTGAAGAGTGTGAAGAAAAAAAGGAGTATGGACAGAGGTGAGGAAGAACGGAAGAAGTGGAATACAATTGCAGGATATCGAAGAAGAAGAAGTAGAGTAGAATAGAGGATTGTGAATTGTACATAAATTTATGTATAAATGCCATGTATATTCAATGTATTTGTTATACAATCATACAGTGACTATGAGCAGAGGGATATGCGGCAAGTGTATGCATGGACATCGTGGAGCAATTGTGGGACTTGTAAAAAGTGGGTCAAAATTGATTAATCAAAACGCAAAAAATTGAAATTTTTGCGGCTTTTTAGAGTTGATTGAGATAACTGAAACTGCTCTGTTTTCTATTGTCCTGGCTCTCTCCCCGGTGTGTATATAAAGATGGATGATTTGAAAAATCGATGTATGATTAGAGAGAATTATTTCTTTCGATTATATTGTAAAGAAGTAGCCTATTTGTGATTTATATTCTTTAACACTACATCACAACAATCGTTGATTCACAATAAATTATAGGTTTTATTTTTTATTATCTTAAAAAGATAGTAAAAATATTGATGTAGGAGAGTATTTTTATGCGTTGAATGATGTAACTTATGAATTTTCAAACGCTTTACTAGAAATCAGATCAGAAAGTTATATTATTCTTAGCTGTTAGTCTATGTGTCACAGAAGTTTAGTTAGATGACAATAGAATTCAGTATTCTACAATAAGTCTAACAAAACCCATTTAAAAATAAATTAAGAGCTTGAATAGACTTTAGTTTGTATAAATTACATGAAAAATAGCTGGAATTCCAGTGAGGTTAAAGAAGAAATAAATGTTTTGATTGATATAGCAGAGGAAATAAAATGAGGTTATATATCGTAGATAAATATTTAAGTATATACCTAACATACCTACTTCTTTATCTTATCAAGTGAAGATCTCTCATCGAAAACTGTGAATAAGCCTACTGTATGCTATTGATACATTTTCATGAAAAAATTTGCTAGAAGTTGATAATTTTTTGGATTAATTTCCATAAACTTCATATCCAGATTTCCACCTCTCAAGCCAAGAATCACATCAATCAATAATAAATAAATTAATAATTACTTGATAATATTATAGTCGATTCATAATGAGTGAAACATGATACCTCTACATTTCCAATGAATATCTGATATTTATTCGAATGAGCATTAGAAAAATAATCTATTCAGTTTGGATCACATGGAATGGCGTTTATACCAGATTGTCCAGTTGGACCCTGAAGGCTATGTGGATATAATGAAAGATTTACGTACATATAGAAAAGGAGAAAACGAAACGTCAGAAAGAATACGTCTGTGCAAGCGAGAGGAAGATGAAAGAAATAAAAGTCGAAAGAGCACGAATTATTAGTAATTGGGCGAATGGGAAAACAACAACGAACGAATGGAAAGTAATAATTTTCCGCCAGTGCAAATTGGGCACGAGATGAGAACGAACAAGTTGGGCGAAGAGGGGAGTGGAGGTTCGACGACCTGACCGCGCGTTTTTTACGCGATTATTCGCGCGACCGAAAGGGGAAGAAGAAAAAGAAGAGAGAAGAAGAATAAGGTGAAGAAGAAGCCAGGAAAGGTTACGGTGACCTTGAAATTGAGCAGGAAAGGCCCCTCGTCCCGTTTCGGCAGTTTCGTCACTCAAGATTTCGTGAGGGGTCGATGTACTTACGGCTTCCCTCCTTCCCCCCGAACAAGCCGGGCCAACCGAATTCGGCTTGAGACAGGTCATAGTCTGGTGACCGCGTCAAACTTACAAAACCATCCGACAGATGTCGATAGCTGTACACTACGAGCCCGCTAACTTCCAAAGTCGATTTTGAGAATAATTGCATATCTTGAAGACGCCTTTTCCATTTACCACACTGAACGGACTGAGCCCTTACTTTACATTTCCTTATCCTTCACTCTACTACTCTACCCTTCGAATTTCCTTCACTTATTGGAGCTTAGACCTTTAGTTCAGACACTACACTAACTTCTTTACTAACATCCCGAATTATGCGGTAATACAATTGTGATTTTTCAAAGTCCTGTAAAACGAAGAATAAGTACCTGATATGCAACTCCTGATTGAATTGACAAATAATCCTCAAGTATTGATTGGACGAAAAGTAAGTCTGCTAAGTCCTGATTCTGATTGAGTCGGCAAATACAGTAAAGTTGGACAATATAAATAAATAAAATTTGGGATTGACATTGCCTGAATGCAATGAGGAGGATGGCTCAACATTCGATTACCCTCCCATGATTGGTTAAAGGGCACAGGGTTAAGGTTCTTCCACCACCGTTAAATTTGAAAATTGAAGGAAATGTTTTTTTCGGAGATTGGATAATAATTTTCATTTTTTAACGTTTGAAGTCGAATAAGGTTCAGCGAATCATCCTACTTCTTACTACGTACTTCATCAAAAACCATGGTTTTTATTCCCCAAAAAAGGTTTAAAATGTTGCAAACCCATTTTATGATTTATCAAGTCTTCATAGATTCAAATCACTTGGACATGTCGAAAGATAGAGAAAATATTGCATAAGTGCTATGCTATCTTTTCTCTATGGTTGTCAATTCTCTATAGTAGCCAATTCTTTGCAAGTTGCATGTCACATCAGTCATAACTAGTGTATAAGCATACCAGGTAAAATCAGCTTCCACTGGATTTTCAATAACACCATTTTGACGCAATTCTTCTCGTTAGAATGAGAGAATCAAAATTATCTGTGACATGACAGAGGCTGCTGCTTTAGATAATTATAGAGTTGCCACCTTTTGCGACCCCTACAAGAGAGAGGTAACCTCTAAAAGAAAAGCTCATTTATCCACTCATAACATTTTCTGAAAGTTGAGAGCTATCAATCGCTTACAAAATCAACTGTGTCATATTATATAAATCCATATAAGGTTAGCCTTATTCCTCTTTCAATGTTGTTCATATTCACGGTCTTTTGTACGAATAAATGAATAATAAAATACAGACATTTAATTATTTATTATTATTATTATATATTGCCTTTTCAGTTTTATTTTTTCTCTTCCTTAATTTGCTTTGTGTTAACTGTAGCACTTCCTTTTTTCAGCCCAAACAGGTTTTTGTAACCTTTGGGATTATTTTCCTTAATAATGATTTTTTGTAATGTTCTTTAGGGTATGACTAACTTATGATTTTTTAGTCATCTTGTAATTATTTCCGTAACTATGGTAATTTCATGCTCTGTATATACTGCAAAAAATGGAAAATAAATTGATTTGATTTCAAAGAAAAAGAAAAAAGTCACAATATTGATAGATAATGATAAATAGATCTATGTATGAGATTATGGTTGGATAACGATGAATGATGTATTCCATGCACCAATAGACTAATTTTATTGATTAACATTGGAATGTGAAATAGTAGAGAACATGACATCCAAAGAAGAACAAAGAAAAGGCAAGATGTTATTGAAGACCGAACTTCCAAAAATTATCCGACAGATGTCGACTGTTGTACAATAGCCGCACAAGATTCGGCGGTCGTCGACCTTCCTGTCTGGGGGACAAGCCTGGCCGGATTGAGGCAGGTCATGTCTGTCGGCTGGCCTTGATAAGAATTCGGCAGTCAGCCTGATTTGGCCCGCTCTGCTGTCTGGCCCAATGGCACGCTCTAATTGGCATTTGCCATCCGCCATCCGCCTGCTGTCTAGCCTCTCAACCCACGTCTCTCACTTAACTGAAACAGTGGTAATCGTCGTTATCTTCATTTATAAAAGTATTTTTTCTTCAAATTTGGACAAAGTGTATTATTTCAGGATTTTGACTCATAAAGTTGTCCTTATAGAGTATAGAGTATAATTTTTCATTTCAATTCCATCTATTTTTTTATTTAGATACAGTTCGTTCTCTTGTCCTTTAACGCTCTGATTGTAATAAGAAACTGATTGTAATAGAGGAACAATCAGAAATGAAAATGGAATTAGAACAATGTAAAAGAAATAATGATAAGCATAGACAAGAAATGTAAGGATTCAGTAGAAACTATTAATATCCTACTGCAGAAGGATTGAAAAAATTCTTAAATTCATTGTGTGCATCTTGTACATGATAGAAATATTCACAAATGATAGCCAACCCAGTAATGAGTTAGATTATTGTAAAGGAATGGAAGAATCCTTTGGGGTCTGTGACAACACATTTCGTAAGCTGGCTGGCATAACCCGAATTGACAGATAGCGAGCAGTAATATTAATAAGATAAGATGCCAGCCAGCTATTATTTCAATTAATGCTGCTCTAATATGATAAATATTTCACTTCAATTCTGTACTATTGTAAATGTGAATGTTTTGTAGAATTATATTATTAATAACTATTATATCCTCTCTCGGAAAGGTGTTCTCTGAATTACCCCTCTAGCTCTATTTAGTTTTGTGGAGATTAGTTTTGAGGGTCCTTACCCCTCACCGCCACAACTTTGGTGTAGTATCGGCCTTATCTCTCGTAACGGTACTTTCTCTCGGCAACTTGAAAGGAGCCCGGCTGTAAAGTTAATCATTTGTTACATTTTTATTTTTTCCGGGAATAATAAAATGATTGGAAGAGAGTTAACACTAACAGGATTTTGATCTGAAGTAAACTTGATTTTTTTCCTGATCAAGTGACATTAGATATTCTTCTTTAAGTTACACTTCCACATGAAATTCACCAATTAATATAAATAATCTGGAGTGAATATCGTGATACTTCTCGTTATATTACATGAGTTCGGTACAGTGCAGATACAGTTCTAATGGAGTTCTGTTCCATGTATAATCATCATTTATAATCGATTAGCTAACGTTCAATTTTACTATTTAATGTTCTTCTGATTCACTCAATATCTCAATCAACCATTGATAACTACAGACAATCTTACTACTTTCAAGCGTGGAAGGTGTGATCCCTCAGTTCTTGGTAAATTCTATGAATGGAATGTAAATGTGTGAGTAGCTACTAGACAGCTACTATTGAACTAATGGCCTACTGTACTTGTAATCTTCTCAATGAACCAAGATCTTTGACTGCTCATTAATCATAGAGGAGCTAGGAGAGTCATCTATCATCAATTTACTAACGCTCACTCTATCTTAATTTTCGTCTATTGCTATTCTAATCTTTATACAAGATCACTAGCTGCGATGTATTTCAAATTTCAACATTTTTCGAGTACTAGAGTACTATTTTTATCACTTTTTGCTATTAGAAAAAACGAATAGCAGTCAGATATATGACTATATATAACGACTGCTAGTCGTTTTTTCTAACAGCAAAAAGTGATTTAATAATAAGCAGTTCGTGATGGAAAACAACATTGAAGAGTACTATTTTTATCGTTCACACGCAAAAATAGTACAAAAAATTTGTTTCACATAGTGCTATATTTCATAATGGACATTCTAGAATAAAAATGAAAAGTTATTCAGTTCTAAATTGAATTCACTCCTCCTATTTTTTGGTTTGTTACTATTTTCCTCTGATATATTATAAAGGTTTGAATAAAATACTTCAAAAAACAAGTCCCGTTGCGAACTGAAATGCATTTATAATGGTAGAGGTATGGAGCTTATTTTAGAAATATGAGTTTGTATTGATTGTTCTAAAGAAACCACTCTATCATTATCATAGTAATATAAGAGAAAACAAATTGATGGGTTCTCTCACACAATTGCACTCTATCAAGCAATCAAGACAAATTCATTATCCACCATCCAATGCTCATTGTTGAGCAATATTTTTAGCCACTGTCAACTCAACTTCAATAAAGAGAAGCCAAAAACAATAAACTCAATTAACAAAATTAATTCATGTGAATTATAAGTGCCCTTTGAAAGCACCATTCCTATTATCAATTATTCGACCCCCCTAATGATTTGGGGATTAAGCTCAACATAAATGAAAATGCCTACATATTGCAGTCTACTGAGATACCATTCCTTTGACAACGTTTGTAATTGAACATAAATTGATCAGAATAATTGATAAGAATGTTGTCGAATAGTAATTTTAATTACAAGTCCATTAACCAGCGTAGTTAATGAGAATATCAATATTAGTGATTGGCCAATTTTATAAAGGTACAAGATTGTAGTAAGTTTAGAAAGTGATTTCCAATGAACAGCTCTATTGAAGCAATGTCAACCGTACACCCAGTTCTCTAAATCAATTTGATTGCAACTCCAATATTCGATTGCACTATTTCAATGCTTTTCAAGTGACTGTTGCTATGAAGGTAGCAATTATAATTGTACTTTTATCTCCTATCTCCAGAGGAATAATATCCTACTTGAAATGTGTATTGACAGTGTAGCCTGTACATTAGAAGAGCCTGTATACTGTACCATGCAAGAGCATCAGTCATGACCAGCAATTTATAAAACCAATCTTATGGTGACTATAAAAAAATTCACAACTTTATATAACTATATCAAATCGTTGAATCGAAACAATCTGTCGAACTTATGTAAAAAAATTAATAATAAATTATTTAAGTACCTTTATGCAAATAGTTTGTCATGGAATGGAGGGGAGATTAAGAAATTGCTCTTTGAGTCAAGGATTGATTTTTTCAATTGTTGACTGAAGAGAATATGAATAACTTTGCCAATCCAACTGATAGGTCCTATGATAGAGTAGATGATGGTTTCGAAATGTGCTATCAAGATTATTTGCAATATTGCGTGGAGTGAACTGTAGTAGAAAAGCTCGTTGTGTTACGATCAAATCTTTATTGTCCAGTTTTTGTAATAACGGCGAAAGACGAAACCCAACATGAACCCCGGTCCAAATCGTGTTGCCTAAACAAATGTGCATGCATGATATTCACCATTAGCAAAATTCCAATTTTTAATATAGAACAGAATTCAATATTAAATGGGGTAAGAATAGAATGTGAATTGCGAAGGAAAATTAATCATACACAATTCATAAACAATAATTAAATGTTGAATATATAACAAATATGTATTTACCATAGCCTAGATACTATCAAGTTACTTGATTATTACAATACTGATGATTCATTGTCACCTAAAATAGAGAGTCACCTAAAGATGAGTGATAAATGTAATAGATTCTTCATAGAAGTGGAATGAAAATTGTAAAGTGTAATAGAAATAAAGAAAACACATTTTAGTGGGAGAGTGAAATGGACATATTCAAATATTTTCTCCCTCATATCCCACGCTGCTAGGTCAACGCTGGAGGGTGCTAGAGAGTTTGAGAAACAGAGAGAGGGAAAAAGAGTGAAAATTCCATTGTGTGTTTATGTTGTGACAAGCAGTCTCGAAACGCGAAATGTCATTAACAAAGTTTGAGTAACTGGCGGCTGTAATTGGAACAAATCATTGTACAATAATACTTTCCCAACGCTGTAGATAATACATTGAATTTGTAGACAGGTATAATATAAATATAGATGGATGTGCTTTTTGAAACATCAGTCGTCCTCTTCACGTTTTCTATTGTTTTTCTACCCAATTATTCGTCTGTTTGATGCAGGTGACTTTTCGAATCAGAACAGTGGGAGCAGAAGGAGAGAGCCAAAAATGAAAATGGAAGTATGTGAGGGAAAGTGAGAAAGATAATGGAAAGAGAGATGAGATTGCCTAACTACAGCTAACCGGGGAGCCTCCTCCGGTAACACCATAAATATAAGATACTCACTACAGCTATATTGATAACGCATAGGAAGCACTATTTTATCTGTTCTTGCATTCTTATGTGTACTACTGCATAGAACTATGCTCTACACTGCTCAAGGATGTGGGAAAGGAAAATGAACAAGAACAGCGCAATCCAAGATCGAGATTATTACGAATGCACTAAGGAGGGATAGAGAATAGAAGAAGAATGGAGGGTAAAGGATGCAGTTTCAGAAAAGGATAAAGACTAAGAAATGGAACATTGTAGAGAGAGAAAGAATAATAGGTTTCCGAGTCCGCGCTATTTCAATAATTGTTTATAAGAGACATCAGAAATTGAATTTTAACATGGCACAGATTGAGCCAGAAGAGCGGAAGGTCAAATTGCCTCAGATAGTGTGTAATGAGGATTATGCATTTATACACCCACGTTTACAGCGGGCTCTGATGCTTCTTCAATTAAAGGCGTAGTACAGTAAGTAATTACGTTATCACATTTTTGCCATATTCAAAATAAGATTTAAAAAGCTAGAAGATTTTGTAATTCTCAACTTTTTTGTGAAAAATATGAGATTCACACAAAAAGTAAGTAATTTTTTGAGACATGAAAAGAAAGTCTTCATTTAAATATTTGGTATTATTGTTTATTGTTTATTGTTTTTGAAGGGACGGATTCAAGAATCCAAAAGTTCAATGAACCCCACACGTCAACCGAAGCTTATTGTGTTCCCTGTTCCCAAGTAGTATGTTAGTTAGGTAAACCAATACCTGTGTTCTTTACATAAACCAGGAGTTTTCCCTATACTAACATCCCATTCATCACCCGGTTGCTTGTTGCAATCCAGTGTGATATGCTTGGCAGTCTCTTCAGACTGATTAGTCCTCGTGACCTACGTGAGTTCCACTCCTGGCCTACTTTGAAGGTCCTACCGCTGAGGAAGGGGTGGCCAAGTTGCTTCTGGGGCGCCGAGCCACCCTTGACTCAGCCTCTTGTCCCACATTTGTGCCTGGAGTTTCACCCATCTCTGGTTTCTTAGGTTCTCTCTTTTTGTCCCTCCGAAACTTCGCAGGGTCAGAAGCCTCACCTTTCCCAAGAAGTTTCGCCTAAATGGCCGTCCTTCTTTGAGCAGTGGTGAGGTTCGGTCACTCCACCCAAAACTCGTGACTCACGTGAGTTCCACTCCTGGTCTTTTTGTAGGTCCTTCCGCTGAGAAAGGGGACGCCGAACTGCCTCTAGGGCGTCCGGCGCCCGGCCACTCTCGACTCAGCCTCTTGAGCCACATTTGTGCCTGGAGTTTCACCCATCTCTGGTCTCTTGGGTTCTTCTTTTTGCCCCACCTGAACTCTACAGGGTCAGAAGCCTCACCTTTCCCAAGAAGTTTTGCCTGAATGGCCGCCCTTCTCTGTGCAATGGTGAGTTTTGGTCTCTCCACACACAAACTCGTGACCAACGTGAGTTCCACTCCTGGCTTCTTTGCTAGTCCTTCCGCTGAAGGAGGGGTCGACAAATTGCCTCCAGGGCACCTGGCCGCCCTCGACTTAGCCTCTTGACCTACATTTGTGCCTGGAGTTTAACCCATCTCTGGTCTCTTGGGTTTTTCTTTTTGCCCCTCCGAAACTGCCCTGATGGGGCAAATCCCGTGGGTTTGAAGGCAAGGCAACTTCTGGAGTTGCCTTGAGGCCCATTTTAGTCGCCTCCTACGACAAGCTTGGATACTGTGGGTGAATTCTGGTTTTCAACACATTCTTGAGTACGATGATCGATTCAAAGCTTCCCCAACCCACAGGGGGCAATATTTGGTCGTTACCAAGGCCAAGGACTTAAGGCAACTGAAAAATGACAATCTTTCTACAGCATAACTCTGGTCAGTATGTTTTGTGATTGTTCAAGATATGTCCCCGTGAGAGGATCCCCGAAATGGCCTATCTCCAAATATATTCTTAAGCTATGCTACGCTATTTGATTTGCTAATACTATAAATGTTTTGTGAAAATACTTATATAATAGTCTCACATTATATAGTGTTTTATAAATAACTACCAAAATCAATAAGCCTTTTGTTCGTGAGACTACTCTTCTCAATGAAGAGATCGTGAACAATCTTCCACTATTTTAGGTGAGCTAATGAAACACTAATTGAAATGGTATGACAAATGTTTATCCACATACAAATACCTCCCCACTAACTCTCTACCAAAACGTTAATTTCGTTATTTAAACTAAGGATTTATTTATTAATGGAAATATTGTAAAAGTTTTAATCAATATGAATATTGAAGAGAAAAAAACAGAAAATTGATAAAGTAAAATAATTATATAGGTAGATAAGATCAAATAATTGATTAATAAAATGAAGTAGGCTGAAAGTAGATCAGGGTTATCAAATTTCAGTAATATACAGCAGTATGCAGTGGATAATTGAAATAACATGAGTTTATATAATATATATATATATATATATATATATATATATATATATATTATATATATATATATATATATATATATATACAATTCGTTCTATAACATGGTTTAAAGGTTTATATTGGTGGAATGGGTGAGGGATGGTTGTCATGTGATCGTTCTAGGGCCGGACAGTTTCAGTCATTTGTTCCAAAATATGTTTTTTTAAAGTCAGGTTGAAGCTCGCTCGGCTCTCGATAGACCTGATAGAAACAGGAAGTGTATTCCATGCACGACAGGCACTGACTAAGAAGGATTTTGTGAAAATAGTAGTTCGATGATTGGGTATCCTTAAAGTACTTTCTCCGGTTCTAGTATGTGAAGCATCTATCCTCCTACCTTCAGAGACAAATTTGAAATCATCTTTAAAATAGTTCGGATTACCGTATTTCAAGATATCTCTAACAAGCTTGACTATTCGAAAAAGCCTCTGATCGGGAAGCTTCAATGTTGAACTAGCAATGTGGGCTGGGGTGATATGATCATGGCGTTGGAGAGAGTAGACGAAACGTAGACAATAATTTTGGCAACGCTGTAGTTTATCATTCAGAGTGACTTGCATATCATTAAGAACAGAATTACAATACATTAAATGTGGGAAGATGAGAGATTGAACCAATAATAATTTAATGTTTCTAGGGAGGATATCGTGCATTTTCTTCAATGCATGCATGGCTGAGAATACCTTTTTACAAGTTTTGTTCACTTGTTCTGACCAGTCAAGAGTATTATTCATAATAATGCCTAAATTTTTAACTGAGCTACAGTAAGGAATGTCATTACCGTCTACACTAACTTTGTGAATCGATTCAAGGTCAATATTGTTTATAAGACGAGAATATCCATTATAATGGGTTGTGTTTTGATGGGATTAAGCTTAAGGCCATTTTTCTTGTCCATTCCACTATCGAATTGATATCCTGATTCATTATTCCAACTGTTTCATTAATTTTTGTTATGGGACAGCTTAAATAGATTTGAAGGTCGTCTGCATAAGTATGGAAACTGGAGAATTTGATAATGGAAGAAAGGTCATTAGCATACAAAGTGAAGAGGAGAGGGCCTAAAATTGAACCTGTGGTACTCCATGCATAACGTTTTTCCAAGTTGACTTTTTGTCACCGACAGATACACATTGTTTCCTACCTAATAGATAGGATTTAAACCAAACTAACGAGTTGTGACTGAAACCAAGAATAGCCAACTTATTCAGAAGGACTGTATGATCAACAGTATCGAATGCTTTAGAAAAATCAAATAGGGTGAGGATGGTGCATTTTCTTTGGTCCATAGCTAACCTTATATCATCAGTGACACGAAGCAGAGCTGTCTCAGTTGAATGGAATTTTCTAAAGCCTGATTGAAAGTTATGAAGCTTACTATTGTTGTCTAGAAATTTTACAACTTGAGCATGAATGAGTCTTTCTAGCACTTTGGACAATGCAGGTAAAATACTGATTGGTCTAAAATCCTCAACTTTATTGGGTGATGGAACTTTATTTAGAGGGCGAACCAGAGCAAACTTCCAGTTTTCAGGGAAAATGCCTTCTTCAAGTGACTTGTTGAAAATGTATGTAATGGTTGGTAAAACAGCAAATAACATCTTCTTGATAAATTTAATAGGAATTTTGTCTACACCCGTAGCATCACTATGAATACGTTGAATTGCTCTGAAAGTGTCTTCTTCTGAGATTGGATGGAAATGAAATTGATCAGTGATTGGTAAATCTAAGTTTGTAACCTGCTCTTCAAGATCATCTATATGATTAGCAATGACAACTTCGTCGCGTTGGTTAGAGTGTGAAACGAAATGGTCATTTATATTATTCAATGGTAAGTCAATTTGTGGATTCGATTTCTGTTTGCCAAGCCCGAATTCTTTTATTCCCTGCCAAAGTGATTTAGAGTCTTGTCTATTGTTTGTCATAAACGAATTCAAGTACCTAATCTTTGAGTTCCGTAATTCCTGTTTAACCCTATTTCTAAGGCTCCTATACTCTATCAAACTGTCCAAGTCAAATGTCTTTTTAAATTTTCTATGTGCTTTGTCTCTACGTCCCATCATCTTAAGTATGTCTTCAGTCATCCACGGTACTCGTCGTTTTCTATTAATCCTCCTTGTCACATAAGGTGCATGTTTGTCATACAAAGTCAAAGTCCAATTCTCGAAAGTCTTGACCATGTCATCAACTGAGGGTAATGCTTCAATTTGATGCCATGGAGTCTGAGCCACATCAGTCAGGAAGGCGGCTTCATCAAAGTTTTTGAAGTCTCTATAAGTGATAATTTTCTGTTCTGGCTTGGGTATCTTATGGGAAAGTACACAGTAGATCAAATCATGTCTAGAAATAGCTGGGACTGAGATTTGGCCTGCTTGAACAACCTCATTGGGATCACTAACAATGAGAAGGTCAATGAGTGTGTCTGATTCATTAGTATGATGAGTTGGATCGAGGGGTAAAATAGTCATGTTTAGGCATTGGAAAATTGTAGTCAGTTGAAAGTAGTCAAAGTTACGATTCGTCATGTTCAAGTCGGTGTTCATATCCCCCATAACTAGTATACGGTTATAACAAGGCATAAGAGAAACCAAGGCATTTTCGAAATCTGTGAAATGACCTATTTTTGGTGGGCGATAACAGATACCAACGAGTAATTTATCATTACTAGATAAGGATAATTCAAGTAGCATAAACTCTGGTCTGGAACAATACTCTTGTTTAGATGTGATTAAAACTTTTGTTTTGATACCATCTTTCACATAAATTGCTACACCCCCACAAGCTTTATTTAATCTATCATTCCGGAAAAGATTATATCCAGGCAATGCAACAAAATTTGATGAAATACTAGGCTTCAAAAATGATTCGGAAATTCCGATTATATTGAAGTCCTGAAAACGGAAGATTGCTCTGAGTTCATCAATGTGGCAACTGTGGCAATGTGGCAATGTGGCAATGAGTGAGGGAGAAACAGATTCCGATCAAATAAAGTGATGGAAACCTGTTCGAATGATAGTGCGAGTACTTATCAAGTACATTTGTGTGAGTTTAGTATGGTTGATTCACTGTTCTTCATACTTGTAGCAGCAACACAACACAACACAACACAACACAACACGACTCCAGAGGATGATCACACTGTTGAACCGATCATCGAATAATAAATCAAGTGGCAGCGGATATTTCCTTATCTGGTCATTGGAATCCATCTTGATTTACTGTTGCAAAAGCTGAAGACGAAGTCTTGTGTTCAGTTGAGTTGGTCCATTTGTGAGTGAATTCTAACTCTCTTCTATTGGTGACGCAGTTGTCAGTGATTTCCCAATAATCTTATTCCCCTACTGATCTATGATCAACTCCGACCCATGAGAGAATCAAATGGAATAATCCAATGGGATTTATTTGGTCCATTCTATAAAGTTTATTGAATTCTGTAACAATGTTCTCACTGTTTTCCAATTTAACAACTTTATTTTCAATTACTCTCGAAGAGATCAAGATACCAGAAATTAGATTTCTCACTTAATCTCCTAACATACCCAAAATAACAATAAACTTTTTCACCCATATGAGGAATGCATTTAACTCATACTTTGACATTTAAAAGCAAAACTGCGCTATAGAAACATCGGAATTTTGCATTCACATTCAATAGAACCTTTTTTTCCCAGTAGAATCTCTAAGAAACATGCACTTGGAACAGTTTCAATTTCTTTCATTCCCCACACAAAACTTCACCAGAAATCAATGATCTTTTTGGAACAGTTTTACATTGAACAGTTTTATTTTACAATAACAAGTTTACATTATAATGTTGAAATTTGTTAAGCTCAGTGAGAATATTCCTTGTCAAATGATTTTAACATTTCTTCAAAATGAGAGTCAAGTTAGCGGTACAACCAACATTTTCCTTAGCTGGTCCAAAATACCATCTAAGCATGCTTATCTACGTTTGTATGTAGCTATAAAATTTGTATGAAATTTATTATAATGTGTTTCATTCCGAGTTAAAAGCGTCAGCCTCTTTCATACTGAGATAGTGTATGGTCCAAGTGTGTTGTTCTAGAAATACTAAACCAAAGAAGTTGAGATAGAATTATTGATATTTACTTATTGGTCTACTTTACTTTTAACGGTGTGCCCTGCCACTTGTTGGCTGCCTACCGCAGTCCCAATACTGATATAAATCTTTTCACTGTCGCTCTCCGGAATTATCTCTTAAATTTGAATAATGATAGAAAAACCTTACAATTTTTTTGTGGCGATATTAATATTAATATTCTGGGTGTTGCATTGAGCTCCGTGCAGGAGGGCTACCTGGATATGATGTATGAGTTGGGTTTTCATCAGCTTTATGAATCAGGTAAACACGTTCTGCGGGGAGTTCATGTATCGATCACTTTTTTGTAAAAAATGATAAAAATATGGAAGTGAAATCTGCAATCATGGAAACAGCTATAACTGACCATTATCCGACATTTATTGAATTAGCTTCCGGGGTGCCTGTAGACTCGAACAATTGTCGGCCAAACATACCTACAAATAGAGTAAAAAAGTAAATTCGTATGGCTTTTGTTGGTGGGGAGTCCCTTGCGGGAAGGTCCCACCGCCTGAATATATAATTTAAGCCGTCAATGGGCCTTACGAATGTCATACTTCAGCCGGGACCGACAGTTTAACGTGCCCATCCGATAACACGGGAGTGATCTGGTTAAAAAACTTTTGGTATTGAGAGGGTTTGTACCCGGGATCTCTATGCTGCTACGCAGGCACTCTATCCACTAGACCACGGATCACTCCACGGTACATATAGAGTTACCCAGTGGAATAATGTTGCGGCCGATCTGTTAGAAAAAGATTGGGGTGGTATCACTGCTGTTACAGACAACGTTGATTACTGTGCTGATACTTTCATAAATGAAATTACATCAACAATCGAACTGAACGATTTACTCAAATTAAATTAGTTTCAGCCAGGAATAGAAAGATTAAACCATGGATTACACAGGGGCTCATATTACTTACTCATATGACTTATTAATTCAATAAGACATAGAGACAAGTTGAGCAAAAAGGTGTTGAGGCAGCCGTTTAATGTAGGATGAAAGAGGAGTACAGGATATATAAGAACGCACTCAATGTTGCTATAAAGAATGCTAAAATACATTATTATAAGGATAAGGTGGATAAGTGTTGGGGGTGATTGTAGAAAATTTTGGTCTATAGTTAATGAGCTGGCTTGTAGGCCAGGTTCAGCTGAGCGATTCCCCTTGGCGCAGTTTCATCAGGGGGGCGCACCTTCTGATTTAGAAATAAAAAAATAGGTAACTCCTTTAATACATTTTTTTCAAAATGTAGGTGCTGAATTGGCTGATGCAATTCCTGAAAGTGGCCCTGAAGTGGTGAATGATGATGATTACATTGTTAATTCCACTTCAGGCTGCAACCACTTGACGAACAGGACATCCGGGAGATCTTGAAGGGGATGCGAGGTGGCTCTGCTCCGGGGCTTGATAACATTGATTCAAAATTCATAAAAGAACACATTGACGTGGTGATTGAGCCTCTTCTTCACATTATTAATGTCAGTATCCGAACAGGCCAGTTTCCAAATGCTTTTAAAATGACAAAAGTCATTCCTATTTTTAAATCTGGTACTAAAAATCTTATAAGTAATTACAGACCTATTTCTATGCTAAGCATATTTCCAAAGATCCTCGAAAAAGTAGTAAAAAACCAATTACAGAATTATTCAGAAACAAATAACATTATAGCAAATAATCAATATGGCTTTAGAAAGGATGAAAATACATCACATGCTCTGTTTTATATAACAAAAGAGATCACGCAGAGGGTGGAAGATCGGAAACATGTTTTAATTACATTTCTAGATCTTGCAAAAGCATTTGACTCTATGGATAGACTGAAGCTTTTGAGAAAAATGGAGCTCTATGGAATCAGAGATGGTTCATTGAGGTGGTTTGAGAGTTACTTCCAGAGCAGGAAACAGTCAGTTTATATAAATGGAATTGGTAGTGACTCTATGCCCGTTGATTATGGAGTTATACAAGGAAGCACACTAGGTCCTATACTCTTCCTAATTTATATAAATAATATAAGTAAATTGCAGTTGAATGGCAAACTGTTCCTGTTTGCCGACGATACTGCATTGGGTCCTGTGACGTACTTGGCGGACGCTTTCAGTGAGGCCTCAATAGACCTTTTTCATATGAAGAAGTGACTCGATCAAAATAAACTCACACTCAATGTTGTTAAAACCAAATATTTGCCAATATATTTTATGAAAATAGTATGCCAGTTCAAGAATGTCTCAAGCTTCACTCATGTAATGACCACCTGTCACTTACCTGTAATTGTGAGATGCTTGAAACTGTTGCAAAAGCCGAAGACGAAGTCTTGTGTTCAGTTCAGTTGGTCCAAGATATGAGTGAATTCGAATGCCTGCTTCTCTTCTATTGGTGATGACGTAGTTGTCAGTGATTTCCCAATAATCTTATTCCTTTACTGGTCTACGATCAAATCCGTCCCATGAGAGAATCAAATGGAATTATCCAATGGGATTTATTTGGTCCATTCTATAAAGTTTATTGAATTCTGTAACAATCTTCTCACTGTTTTCCAATTTAACAACTTTATTTTCAATTACTCTCGAAGAGATCAAGTTACCAGAAATTAAGTTTCTCACTTAATCTCCTAACTAACAATAATAACAATCTCCAATCTCCAAAATAACAATAAACATTTTCACCTATATGAGAAATGCATTTAACTCATACTTTGACATTTAAAAACAAAACTGCGCTATAAAAACATCGAAATTTTGCAGTCACATTCAATAGAACCTTTTTTTCTCAGTGGAGTCTCTATAGGTGCGTACAGATATACGCGCCGCGAACATGAGCAATTCACTTTTAATCAACTGACTATATCTGTATTTTTACAGAAACGGCAAGATACAGATATAGAAAGCTTGGCATCAGCTGATTAAAAGTGAATTGCTCATGTTCGCGGCGCATATATCTGTACGCACCTTAAGAAACGTGCACTTGAAACAGTTTCAATTTCTTTCATTCCCCACACAAGACTTTACCAGAAATCAATGATCTTTCTCGAACAGTTTTATATTATAATAACAAGTTTACATTATAATGTTGAAATTTGGTAAGCTCAGTTGAGAATATTCCTTGTCGAATGATTTTCACATTTCTTCAAAATGAGAGTTAAGTTAGCGGTACAACCAACATTTTCCTTAGCTGGTCCAAAATACCATCTAAGCATGCTTATCTACGTTTGTATGTAGCTATGATGAAATTTATTATAATGTGTTACATTCCGAGTTGAAAGCGCCAGCTTCTTTCATACTGAGATAGTGTACAGTCCAAGTGTGTTGTTCTAGAAATACTAAACCAAAAACCAAAGAAGTTGAGATAGAATTATTGATATTTTCTTATTGGTCTACTGTGGGTCCCAAATCCGAGTGGCAAAGATCACTAAGGTGTTACGCGTTACGGCGAGCGAAGTGAGTCTACCGACTACTAGTATAGAACTTTGAATTTGAAGAACGGAATGTCTGATAATTATTAGCTTATGTGGTCCGCCACAAATTGAGAATGGAGAAAACACGATTGAGTGGAACAGTCGAAGGAATAAAAGCCGAATGCAATCTAATTGAACAAGAGTGCAGTAACAGACGTCTCTCCTCCTACTTCTTGCTTGCTGCAAACAGTGCATCCTTATTTTGATCCATCTTATTGCTTCAGAGCACAGAGAACAGAATGAGTAGAGAGAACAGAGTTCATAAGAGAGATAAAAGAGTAAAAAGCAATTTACAGCTAATTGCCGACCGATATTATTCGGCTGCAGCAACGCAAGAACATTGCGATGGTCAGTAATAAACTTCTTGGAGAACAGAGAGAAAGAACACAGGTTCTTGGTTTGTTTCAACTTATATCAACTTCAGTAATGTATGATACCTTGAATGATGAGGTCAATCAACAAAATAAATGAAGATATGAAAACTATTATTGTCTCAACTTTTATTTCTATTTTCTTCCTTCATCTCACATATTCTCATTTCAATATTTTTCTGTCACATTACTTCCACTGAAACGTTTTGTCTTCCTTCTATCTTGTCTCTACTCTTTTGTCTTTCATTATAGTCAACATACATTTTAATGTTGCCTATTCATGATTTCTTATGTATCTACTGTTTCTCATTGATTCTTCTTTCATGCTCCCTATTCTCATCAAGTCGCTTGTTCTTTCCTCTTTGCCATGGATATTATTTTCCTTATTCATTGATTCTTCTTCACATCCCAATTCACTGTCCCTACTTCCTTACTTCTTCATTCTGTATACTCTTTTCTCCTCATATGCTTATTTTTTCTCTCCCATCATTTTCCTGACTCATTCGTCTCTTTTCCACTATCCTTCTCATTTTTCTCAATATTCCTCCTCATTTCTATTTTCTCCCACTTCTTTTTAATCTACTCCCATGTTTCTTCTCTCATTATTTTACCGACTCATACTTCCTCTTTTATCAAGATTCTCCTATTTCTTCAACCTTCTCTTTCCTCATATAAACTTTTCTCTCTTTTTATTCTACTTCTTAATTTTCCCTTCATTATTTTTGAGACTTCTCCCTCTCTATCTATAAATCCATCTTATACTCGCCCGGTGTACGTATTTATATCATACTCTCTCAATGAATTACAGTAGCTTATCACAAGATATCAACTTTAACTCGAGTTCAGTGCCTTGAAACAGCTCGGGAAACAACGCCTCCACGCACGAGAAAGCATTGATTGCATTATTTCATTGCAACGGTACTCACATGCGTGGCGTGGCTATCTACAACAAATAACACATCTGTCATCAATTCAATTTCGCACATCATTACTGTACCTCCAGCCAATCGAGGCAACCGTAATGATAACTAGACTTTTTGTGGTTTCTAATCACCAAAGGCTACTTTACAGACTCGATATAACTACTAGGCTCATGCGTCTTAGTACAGTAGTTTCATATTAGTTGTTTCAATCATCAAGTACCGTTCTGGATGCCTATTGAGATGCTGTAGCACCAGGCCTCGTCTATATATATCTGATAGGAACTATATAACTGTATTATTTATTTTGAATATATAATAAAAGTCCCCACCAATAAAAGTCATACGAATTTACTTTTTCGCAATCAAATTCTTTACGTATTTTTAATAAAATCTTTTTGAATGAAAAAGACTAAGAAATTGTCAAAAACCACAGATTTATTGATACTTAGAAAGACCGGCTTCGGTTATTACACCATTGTCAATCTCTGATAAACTAAAACTAAATACAAGAGCAGCAGAATTCATACTAGTAGTGAGTACTGCTATTGGTCAAGGGCATGAACGCCTGCCATTGGCCCAGCTAGACAGAGTCCTCCCACTCAACGGTGTGACAAAATGGCGGCTTAATCAACAGAATCGCCATGATAACAAAATTTACTTTCAGTACAAAATAAAAACCAAGAAAACAAGTGTGGAAGATAATAAAACAAATATGTAAATGGAAAAACTATTGACTAATGTATGCTTACAATTTTATGATAAAACTAAATTCGTAGTGTTGTATTGGTTGGAATGAATCTGGTCATTTAAACCATACTGGGAATTTTCCATAATTACTCTTGTTATTTCTAAAGCCTCTAGAATATTCGAAGATCTGCCTTTGTTATTAACATGCAGAAACTCAACATTCTCCTTAACTGTGAACTTGTGATTATTTGTTATCAAATGTTCTGCAAAGTTAGATTCCCCATTTTGTTTATTCCAATCTCTGGTGTGTTCTTTAATTCTACTTTTGAAACTTCTACCAGTTTGACCCACATAACAAGTATTATAATCACCACATTTAAGTTTGTACACCCCACTTTTATCCCAAATATCAATTTTGTCTTTACTCCAGCTAAATAGACTATTTAAAATCGGTTTGGTCTTGAAAGCAACATGAAATCCATTCCTCTTCAATTCCCTACCTATCTTATCAGATACAAGGCCTAAAGATGGGATTGTTATACAAGTCTTCTCCTCACAGTTTGAGCCTACAAAGCTAGAGTTGGTTGAAATTTGTCTATTAATTTAACTCAATAATCTGTCCACCATACTTTCTACCCATTTGTGACAGCTATCTGTTTAATTTTAGTGATCTCAATATCAAAATCATGATGGCTCATAGGTATTGTTAGTGCTCTATAGACCATGCTATTGAAAGCAGCAAGTTTGTGAGAAATAGGATGACAAGAATGAAGAGGAATGATAACATCAGTATGGGTTGGTTTTCTGAAAATAGAAAACTTGTGAAAACCAGTGCTATGATCTATTCTTAAATCTAGAAAATACAATACACAATCCTGTTCTACCTCTACAGTGGATTTTGACAATACTTAGTCTTTTTCATTCAATATGGATAATTACCACAATATCAACTTCTCAACTACACAAAAAGTATTATTTATTTGACAGATCGAAAGTTGTAGAGTATTTTTCCTAAGACTTAGTGTTTTGGTCCATGTGAGCTAAGTTGTATTCAATTACGATGATTGAACTTAAACTACATTATATAATAATATTTTATAGTAATTCACTTGTGTCTTTGACATCGATATTTTTTTAATTCGAATTCAACTAATAAGATATTGTTGCCTGATTACAAATAATATTCATAGAATGAATTTTCAACATGGTGACAACTGAGACGCAATGTGAATTTATGAAGTAAGAGAGCCAAATTCACTGAATTCTTTTTTGGTTGGGAATCTGATGATTGCTGATGGATTATTGATGATAGAATAGGAAGATTTTTCATCTCCAATTTAATATTGCGATAATTTAGAATGAATGTCAGGTTGGAATAAATTAATGTTAAACAGTATTAGACAACTATCATTGTATTAGCTTTGGCTAATCACTATTTTTATCGAACTCCTAATGCTGCATTTCTTTATCTCATCAAAATCAAATTTGAAAAATTGTACATTTTTATTAATTGAGAATATAAATATAAATAAAATATTTTATAACTCTTCGAAATGCATGGTTCACATAAATAAATGATCTCTCTGTTCACATAAATAAATGATTTCTCTATTCTAGTAAAACTATACTGTTACTCTTACTCTGATGAACATTGTCCTTAACAATGAAAATTGTGTCTACATTATTGGTATAGATTTGGAACCCCTTTACGGGAGCAAAGTCCCTGGAATCCCAATTCACACGAATCATATTTGATCAATAAATTTGATGCCCGAATGAACACAGATTAGTCCACGTGTTGGCAAGGAGTAAATCCCGTTGCTAGGCTACCATGCCTAGCGTATGTCAACAAATACGATCTTCAAATATTTGTTGTTTATTGGACCCAAAATTTAAACAGGATATTCACATGATACATAATATTCCATAATTATTGCAATATTTATATAACAATTCAGTATTTCCCTGTATATCACCATGTTATCAAGATATCAAATTAATCATCAAAATAGGTATACATTTTTACAATGGTCAAACTGCAACGGAATTTTAAACTCAATAAAATTATGTTTGTAATTCGAACTATAAAGCTGCGTTTACACCAAAGTTATAAACAGAATGTTAATAACTTAATACTTGTATATTCTATTAGATTGAACGGAGCTTGACATACACATATGTTCATCATTTGTATGATAAGTTATGTTCAATCTAATAGAATCTGTGAAGATTGAGTTATTAACATTTTGTTAATAACTTTGGTGTAAACGCAGCTTAATGGGATATGAACAACTCTGGAACATTCAAGCAATTTAACGTTTACAGATCTTATAAAAAAGTTATTACGGTACATGTTGATGTTGAAGACTCCTCAATTTTTTCAAAAATCAATAACTTGATCTAGAGCGAAACCTGTATACGTGATTTTTTGTGTCTTGATAGTAGAATAAAGGATCTTCTATGAAATCCTTGATTTATTTATATTCCAATATTATTTTGGTCACTACTGATTTATTTCAGTGGACTGAAATCTGACATCCTCATTATTTTGTTCTCATGTTTCTATGTGTGAATGGGAATAATTTGATAGTAGCTTACCAAGCTGATTCGGTGATGAATGAAGGAAATATAATAAATTCATGACAGAAGCATTCTTCTATAGTAAACTTATCAATATTGCAAACGTCATGAGGTCAAGCTAAGTTTATTATTACCAACTTATGCATCAATGTGAAAACACTATGCACTCCAAGCATAGATGGAGAGAGAAGCTGATAAGACGCTTGAGTACCAAAAGAGAGCTGAGTTTGCCAGATTGTACGATAAATTATTGATAACTCCACGACACGCTCATGATTTCCCACAGAAATCATTCATGAGTTTTGACATGGCTTGAACTATAATAATGAGTCATATAGTGTGACCGTGAAAAAGTGAAGCTACTTGATTAGACTCATGAGAAAACATAGAATATTGGTAAACATTTACTCGATTCGAATTGATATTGCCATTTCATATTGATTCTTCATTCTTTATTGATTAATACAATAAGTGCATCAATGATAGGGAGAGAAAAATAAGGTAACCTTGTGCTATTCCTCTCGCAAATTCAGATAAGGTTACACATACTCCGAAATAGGTTAAGTCTTGTTGTTCACAAAATTTTCTGTCCTTATTTTCACAAAGTATATTTTCAAAATTTAGATGCTTCAAAACCAAACATAAAAGGAATATTTCACATTATTATCACTAAAATAGGAAATATTCATATTCATCTATATAAATAAGAATGAATGGTGTTAACGTTCCCAACAATACTGAAAATACTTGACCAATTAGGATGCTGCTTCAATTTCTGTGAAGATTTTTGATAGGAAAATTTGGTAATATTTGAAAAAAAATCAAGGATGAATGCTCACTCTTTCTGTTAAAACAAACTGTGATGCGAGATAAACAGAAAATTGTGTGATAGAAAGTCATAAGAGCAATGAGAATTGATAACTTGGGTTTAGTGTAACCGGCTAACCGGATTTATTGATATAACATTGAAATTTCAATTGGAAATATGCTACACACTCATATTAGATTTGGCAGTTTCATTTTCAAGATCTATTGATTCAACCAGAATAAATAGGATAAGAGAAAAAATGATTCTATACTCTATGGGTAGAACCAACACCTAGAGAAAATAGAACAAAATTATGTCATTATTTACTAAATCTGTTCTATTCTCTGGTTTTAACTAATCATTCTGATGATGATGGATTGATAAATTAGTCAATAATATCAATACACATCATACTATGAATAATTACTTCTCAATACATTAAAATCAAAACTACAATTCGATTCGACAGGAAGTTGTTAAATCTCCCCTGAAAATGCCGCAATCGAATGCAGTACAGTGGGCCTACGTTGAATAGGCGCAGTTTTCTTGGGCGGAAGTAGAGTGCATGTGTATGTGTGTGAGTGTCAGTGTTTTCTCGGCCAAATAATCAATAGGAGCGGCCGAAATCTAGCGATGGGCGCGTCTGTCTTGTAAGTGAGGGTGCCAGAGTCACCATGCTAGGCTTACGTGCTAGAACTAGAACTCCTGCTGCACTGCTAAATTGCTTCGAGTCGTTCCCACTGCCTGTGAGTGTGTGTGTGTGTGTTTGCGAATTGAGCGTGTGAATGCGTGTTGTTGTAGACCGAATGCAGCGATGCAGAACACTGTCTGGCTGGAGGACAATAATGTTTTCTGCAGTGTAGGGACAAGAAAACTGTGGGGAGAGGTTGGGTTGAAGGGAGACGTGGGAGGAAAGAGATTGGAGAAAGATGATGAGAGAAAACGTTGGAGAAAAATTATGGGATAGGAATGGAAGTGGAAAAGTGTGGATAGGTTAAAAAAATAAATCAGAAAGAGATGAAGAAAATAAGGGTAAACAATAAGGGATTGGAGAAAGATGATGAGAGAAAACGTTGGAGAAAAATTATGGGATAGGAATGGAAGTGGAAAAGTGTGGATAGGTTAAAAAAATAAATCAGAAAGAGAGGAAGAAAATAAGGGTAAGCAAGAATATGGGAGAAATGAAAAAGAAGTGATTATTAAAGAAAAGAGGTATTATATATATGGAATAAATATGTTCGCGAGGGGGGTAGAAAGAGAAAAAAAGTAGGAGAGTCAGAGGAGAAATTCAAAAGAGCAAGTAAGAAAGTTAGGGTGTAAGAAAAACCAATGAAAAAAGGAAGTGAGAGAACTGAATTGAATTGAAGTGCTACCTTTATTAAAATCCTACAAGGAAGGAGCTAAGGCGCAGTCGGCCCTCTCTTACACTTATTCCTCCATTACAATTCTAAGTTGAAAACGAATTTTACTTTAAATAGAGATATTGAGAGAGATACAATTACACTTAATGAAAAATGGTAAACGAGTGGAAGAGGTTGATAAAGCTATGTAATGTATATAATATATAATTATTTGGATGATATTGTTGTGAATGAGAAGAAATGAACGAAAATCTACTTGAACAGAGAAGGGATAAGCCTAATAGGGAAAATGTGTAGATCATTACTTCGAGAAAAGAAAGAGGAAATGAGAGAGAATGACACCGCAAAGGAGAGCAAATTTTAGCAGGAGTCTTGCGAGAAAGACTCCTCAAACCTCTACAATCTTGACGTCATGAATTGGTGGCGCATGCGCAGAAGGTCCAATGGCTCTCACTCCACCTTTCCAAGATGCAACTGCAGCTGGATTGCATCTTGAATTGCAACTGCATTCGAACCGCGTTATCCGTTCAGGATGCAGCTGCACTTAAACTGCATACTGCAGTTGAATGCATCCTAGTGCACCTTCAACCTTGTACTAGTAGTTTCCCGCTGCAACGCCTGGCGTGATGCTTTTAATTTCTAGAGTTTGTTTACAGCTATATTTTCACGGATTAAGGGATTGTAATTATTGGTTGCGGATTAAGACAGTCTCTGAAATAGATGAACTAGGCTAGCAAGGATGGAACACTGGAATAAGAGATTAAGTTAATTTCATACTTGCAATTGTGGCAATATTGAAGATCTGAGTGGAGTAAAGGTTTCTTTTCGGACATTGTAAACCCTCAGAAACAATATTGATTGTGTTGAAAATTGATGGTTCAAATATGTTATATCCTATTTAATTCTATTGTAATTCTTCACACCAAATAGTTTCGCCTTATCACCTTATCAAAGTATTATTGTTTTCCATGTTCCAGGTTAAGTCAGCGCAGAATCTATTCTTAGATCCATCTCCATTGTAAGAGAGCAGCAGAAAATCTCATATGGTTTGATACTAATAATAAGAAAACAAAGATACTGTTGATACTGTTGGTTTGATACTAATAAAAATAAAACAAAGATACTGTTGATACTGTTGGTTTGATACTGTTGGTACCTGATTAAAATAAACTACAAATAGCAAAATAATTAGGCGGGGTGCACAACGGAGAAACGCATTTCGTGAAGCCCTTTCCATGAAACTTGTTTCATGCAATCCGTTTCACTCGCGCATGCATATAAAAGAAACGTTATCAGTCGATTGCGAGCAACTTTCGTTTCACGTTTCCTGAAACTTGTTTCATGAAACGCGTTTCTCCGGTGTGCACCCCGCCTCAGAATAGGAATTTTGAACGATAGTTCATGAAGATAATGTGGCATAGGCACGCCTAACTTACTTGGACTGTTGTATAAATTGGAATAGGAACAGTGTTTGGCTTGAAGCCATCAGTTGTGTCATTTTGAGATTTTTCTTATATTGCAGATTATTTCAATGAAATAACATTGCAGACAAAATTGTTATAATAATTTTTCTATACAGTATTTCCACTATTCTCTTTCATCTTTTGCAGACAATTTTTGTACTGAACGGTCTGGCTGTGTAGGTAGGCTTCATGTCTGAAACGACAGAGGCTTAGAATTTTTCTTTTTATTACGGCGTCGACCGTGCTTACGCAACGCAACGCAAAATCGTAATGAACTGAAGCCGAGGTTAACAATGCCGATGACGCTTCATTGAGGACACTAATAACTTCAGTCAACTATTATAACTCCAGCTATAAATTCTTTCAGCAGACAGAAATTTTAAGAGAATGACTGTTCCAAGCTACACTGTAGGCACTCGATTAGTTCTCAAGCTAGTGCAGGAAGAAAAAAATGCATTAACAGTTTCCTTATTTGTTTGATAACTATCGCGACATTAACATTTTATTCGGCATGATCTGTAGTATCTGAACAGGTACCTAGATGGGAAATCTCAGTTTATCCATCAATAATATACATGGATTTCTAGTACCTACATTTCTTTGAAGAATCATGTGATTACAAATAAATTGATGTTCATTATTATAATAATCATTTTATGGACTCATATCAAATCAGCTTATTGAATTGTAATACATTTTCTTATTTATTTATTATTTATTTATTTATTAAAAACACACATAACAAGACAAAACAAAATTAGAAAGAATTTGAAGCAAATAAAACACAATAAAATGTTACAAATATAAAAAAACCATGGGCTTTGTGGTTGGGTGTGTTGGAGAAGAGAAAAAAAAGAGAGGAAGATACCTAGCCAACTATGGTTTCCCATGTAATAGGCAGGCAAAGAAGAGAAGAGAAGTAATGAGGGAAAAAGGTAAGGGAGAAATGGGGGGAAGGAAGAAAACAGAGGAATAGGTACTCAAAATAAAGGTAAGCGAGTCCACTGAAAAATGAAAAAACAATGCTGGAGCAGAAATCTCGAGTCATATATCTAAATGGAAGAAGAAATTACTGTATGTCCAGTTTTTTATATCCAGTTTAATTTTTCCGCTGATCTTACTGTCCATGAGAAAGTGATTTGGAATGAGGTTTATTATTTTAGTACCTATGTAAATTAACTGCCTCCTTATACATTCAATATTAGTGTTATAGGTTACATATTTGTTAGCAGTGGCCCTTAGATTATAATAATTAAGTGTAGAGTTTATTGTGAGAGGAAAATCGGATCTATATTTTATTAAGTACTCAATTACGGTTTTTATGTATAATTGACGTATAGTCATGACCTCAAAATCACTAAAAACCATATCCGTTGGATAGAGCCTGGGTTTGCTTAATATAGTTTTAATTATCAGTTTTTGTGCTACAAATAATTCAGCAATATGACAGTTGAAACAGCCTCCCCAAACAACTATGCCATACTGCAGAATTGACTTGACTAGAGCATGATACATCATTTTCAGGTGGTTCTTATTAAGAATTCTGTTAACTTGGTAAAATTTAAAAGATAAATATCTAATTTTTCTACATATGTATTTAATATGAACATCCCATTTAAGGTTTTCATCAATTATGATTCTCAAGTACTTAGTATTATTGACTTTTTTAATGGTGGGACAATCACAATTACCCAAGTTTAAATTGCACTGAGAATGGAGTCTCAAATCTTGATTCTCGTTGGGCTGTCCTACTCTATTTGCAGAGAAAGTTATGTAATTCGTTTTTTCAATATTTAAACTCAAGGTATTCTTATCTAACCACTTCTTGATTAAAAGCATATTATTTTCAGCTATGGTATGAACTTCATTCCATGAATTACCGTGAAAAATAGCTGCAGTATCATCTGCAAAGGATATCACAGTTGAGTTTAGAAGTCTTAAATTTAAAAAGTCATTTACATAGAGTATGAAAAGGATGGGAGAAAGTACAGTACCTTGAGGAAGACCATAAGAAGTTAAGTTAGTTACACTAGATTGATCATTTATGGTTAGGGACTGGGTTCTATTACTCAGATAGCTTTTGAACAATTTAAGCGAGACTCCTCTGAAACCATAGGACTCCAGTTTATTGAACAAAGTATTCATATAAAGTATTCAGTATTTTATGTATTCATATAAAGTTAGCTTTTTTATTGTAATACACTCTCCATAAATTTTCTTGAAAGAGTTACATATATTTTTTGATTTTATTATAAGGATCGATTCATACGTAGCCTGGTTTTTATCAGTTAAAATGAATTATATTGAAATATAAATAAATGTGACTCTCTTAATTCATTTTTTTTTGTGATTTCATACATACTCGTGGTATCCCTATCACGGTTCAACCTCGGTAAACTTGGTTAGCTAGCAATATTATTTATTTTCAAATTTCAACTGGAAAAATAATTATTTTCCAATTTGGGCTTCCCAGAGCAGTAAAAATAAGACGGTTGTTTTTTGAAAAGTATACCTTGCAAAGCATGTGACAATATGCGCACTTCCACTTAGCGAACAATGAATTTCAATCATTCTTGAGGGGTGAATATGGATCTTGAAGAAATTTTAAATCCCCAATTCTGACTTCCCATAGCACGGCCCAAGTGGGAAGATTGCTTCCTCAAGGGGGAGACCACTCAAGATTGCTTCCCTGTGTATATATGACTTAAAAGTAATCGAAGATATATAGAAGTATGGCCTTTGTTCCTTGGAAAGCAATGGAATTCGCAGAGTCGCATAGTTCAAATAACTCTAAACGACCGCAATAATAGTTGAATGGTTGCCGACACTCTTTTCATTAAAAACAACGAGCAGCAACTAAACCAGCTTCGGCCAGCGGCAACCGGCAAACCATTGCAAAATGTTGTCAAGCGACTGAAAAACAGCCGAAACGTTATAAACCGGTAGCAACTTACAAGTTCAAACAGTTGGTGGAAAACTTATCTAAACTTTGAAAACCTCAAGTTCCAACAACATTACTTGTTTTGATATTTTATTATTTGTTCTAGTTCATAATATTAGATACAGTTTTATGACTTTATCATTTTATTTTATTCCATCCTTAATAGATATTATAAATTCAAAATCCACAATTTATTCCCAGATAGCTCCTATAATTTTATTAAAAATCTTAATAAGCTGGTTCTTATAATATATATCCAGCTTTTTTAATATCCAAAAATATAATTCAATTATGAATGTAATTGCTTGTACCTTCCACTTCTACTTTATGTGCTTTTTTCAATTAGATGTACCAAAATTGTGAATGATTCCATTATTTCGATTCATTGCGAATGCAAGATTCATCATCCATGAGTAACATGCAAATCATCATATTTTTGTAACTCAAAGGTTATAGTCTCGTTTGGGAATCATACTAAACTTGCGAAAAATTACACTTGGCCTAATATACTTCTCATCAATCAAGTGTGCGTTCAGAATTTCACTTCCGATATCTTGAATCTTTATAGAAATTATCTTTTGATAGATACTTTATTTTTCACTTCAACTAAGGTTTCCTATGAAGTTTGAATGAGGTATCAATGAGGGTTTGACATTGCTGATATTAATTTAATTGTGTATTTAATAATATTTATAGAAAAAACTGAGCCCAAAGAAAACATAATTTGGGGAAAAGTGAATTTGATGATATTTTCAGCATAAATTCAAAATCCAAAATTTATTCCCACATTTAAAGCTTCTGTAAGATCATTAAAAATAGAAATAACCTGGTTCTTATAATGTATATCCTAATTTTTCAATATCCAAAAAATATCATTCATTGTGAATGTAATTGCTTGTCCTATGAATATTCAAAATACACAATGGAATAATCATCAGTAATGTCAAACCCTCATTGATACCACATTCAAATCTCATAGGAAACCTTAGTTAGAGTAAAAGTATCGTAGCTCCTACGTCTACTCGAACAACTTACATCAATGCTTTACAACAGAGATTTCTTCAATTTGTGCTGCTTCCTGGGCAATATAGAACTGACAACAGTATGAAGTATTGCTGTCATATAATGATTTTATAAATTTGTCATAGGCTATGCCTGTTGTCTTCTCCCATTCATATTATATTTATTATAAATATGATTTGTAATTGTCAATGAAATGAATGAATAAATATATATGCTTTCCAAATAGTTCTAGTCAACTGAGAAAATGTGGATTGGGTATACTAGCATCAAAGTGTTGGGAACCAGTCATTTATTTTTCCGATTACGCGTTTCAGTGAGAGATTGATTCCAGCTATGAAGTGTTACAGTTGCTCAATGATTTACTTCAATGTGTATGTTGATGAAGTACAGTTAGATGTGATGAGGATGGAAAAATAATTGTCAGGGACAGTTGGAAATGGTGAGCAGCCGGTCAGGGTCAGGTACCACGGTGAGTACTCACTCTAAACTGTCAGCATCCCTTATGAACAGCTCCAATATGCTTCCCATTCAAACAATGCTGACAATTTAAAGTGGTTCTGACCGCATTGTAGTGTTCTAGTAGGACTGCACGGCTGAAGGAGCATGGCCCCGCTTCAATGCACCCACAGCAAGGACAATGCAGATTCCATAGATTGAATTATGCAATTTTTGTATCCAATGTAGTCTCCATAGGCTGGATAATGCATTTTTGGAGTAAAATGCAACATTAAGAATATATTGAATATATGCAGTTTCCATACAATTATTAATTGAATTATGCAATTTTCGAATCTAATGTAGTTTCCATAGGCTGGATAATGCATTTTTGGAGTGAATTGCAACAGTTGAGAATATTGAATAAAGAAGTTTTGAATACGACTATGGTTTATCTGTAGTTCACGAAACGATGTTTTCGACGTAGGCCTAAACCTACACGACTAGAGCACATGATACATGGTAGGACATCTTTTCCAAGTTGACAATGTACGGTACTTTGAGTATGAAAAGCCCTATGGCTTTCCTACGCCATGGGAGAATAGATGGATCTATACCTATTTTAAAGAGAAAAATTCAGTGACAGGTGGACATTTTCAAAGCATAGAATAAAAAGTCTAGAATTATTGATTGATGAGAGTATCTATGCTATAATTACTCATCAATAAAATCAATACTATAAGAAATATCAATGTCGATAGAGAGTATCAATACTCTCTCGTATCAGTCAAGCTGCTTAGAATATTATGAACTGAAAGAATTGAGAAGTAAAATGATTTTGTTATGGCCTTTGATATCTGAAGACTCTAGAATAAGACATTATTATTTGAACATGGGCGTCAATTCCGACCGATTGCAGCGTGCAAGCTGCAAGTGAGCGATTCACTATTTTACTACGTTATTCATAATCAGTATTCATTCAGCAGTGCAGAATTATTGTAAGCGATTACAACGTGATTACAACGAGCGAAATGAATATGTTCAATTTTATTCTGGGTCATCAATCAACTTTGTCACTAGTGGCTCCATTGTATGCGCAATGAGTGTGCATGTAACTGGGATTACTGTACTACATATATCTTACCTACACATATTGGGCTCGATGCTAGGTGAAAGAAGGAGGAGCAAGAAGAAGGAGCAAGAGAAAGAGAGAAGACGGTGGAAGAAGAAATAACGACAGCAGAGGAGGAGAAGGAAAAGAAGAAAAAGTAGAGATAAGAACCTAAGAGAAGAAGGGGAGAATCAGAAGTAAATTGCTATACAATGTAAGTTTGAAGAAAACGAAGAACAAGCACAAAAATGCGGAAGAAGGAAAATGAGTAAAATAAAGGAAGAATAACAATACAAAGAAAAAATTCGCTTGGAGAAGTATGAAAGAGGATAAAGAGAAATAACTACGATGGAATAGAGAAGTTAGGATGAATGGAGAAAAAATGAAATGATGAATACATGAACAGAAATGAGTGGAATGTCAAGAAGAATCAGATGAAAAGCGAAAAATCTAAGAGATGTGGAAAGGTAAAATGAAAGGAAATGGAGAAGAGAAGAGGAAACATGAGAAAAAGTAGCAAACGGAGAAATGAAAGGAATGAATAAAAAGTAATAAGAGAGAAGCAAAGAGAAGAATTTAATCTTGAGGAAGAGTAAGCAGTTTATGGGAGGGAAACAGAAGATTGAGTAGATGAAGAAGACGTTGTGAGGAAGGAGGTGGATGAGGAGAAGGAGGAGTTCTAGAACTAGTAGATAGATTCATAGACAAAGAAAACTATGTAGCTGTTGAGACCTTCCTTAGCTAGTCTCTCACCTATTAGCTATTATTACATGGTGGTGGTTTCAATTGAACTACGATCAAGGCCAAACTAGAACAAAAACAAAAATTGTCGAACCTAGTTTTAGACTTATTATTGTTGGTGTGAGTGACAGATGCATTGACTCGCACACTAATCTGAGAGAGAAAGACATGCTTGGCTCCAGTATAAATTATTGGAAGAAATAAAATTGCAGTTGGACGGAGATAGATATATGGATTGAGAGAAAGAGTGTAAGAGAGGGAAAGAGAGCAGTGCATAGTGATGCATTTCAAGGCTGCATCTCAACTGCACTTTGAATGCATTTCGTTCGTCGTAATTGCAATCTTGGACTGAGAATAATTTCGATGGTTTGGCTTTCGTTGTTTGTAATCGCAGCTCGATAATGTGCTCTTTTGCAATTTGGCTGCTTCAGATTCAGTTGGCCGAATAAGAGAATTATTCTTTGACTGGAGATCTACTGCAATAAAATATAAAATAACGGAATAAGACTGATTTTTGGCCACGAGAATGAGCTGCCTCCTGAAAATGCTATCTATAGAAAATATTGATTTATTCATATTCAGAGAAATCGGTCTGTTGGAAAATTATCGTGGTATCCAACGTTTTCAAAGATAAATTTTAGATTCGTGTAGACATTCGTTCGAAATTCATTATACCAATTTGATCCGTTAAATTATGAATTTATCTTTTAATGCATGCAACGTCAATCAACATTTTGCATTTGGTTGTGTATATAAATCAATTTGATCTTTATGGTACTGTACTCAATATCAAAATTCAATCCAATGCCAAATTCATTCCATTTATGTATTCCATATAACATTTAAATGCATGAATTCATTGCGAATCCGTTGTGATGTGAATTGTGAACACTTGAGTATAGAATAATTGAACTCAATTCCGCAGTAATGTGGATTAGACGCAACAAGATATTATCATTCTCGATAAAACTGACTAAATCCCCAAGTGACAAAACCGTTCTACATAGAATTTGACGACTAATCATGAGCCCTCATAATATGACTTCAGGTTTCCTGTTGAGAGTCTTTCCACTTACAAAAGCTATAGAAATCTTACATTTCTACGCATGTCTCTGAATATCTGATTCCTGTGAATATATTATGTATTCAAGTTATAAAATGAATTATTCAATATTATCATATACAAAACTCAACATAAGATACTCAAACTGATCTTAGAAAAAGAAAATTGGACATAGGATCAAATATGTGATACATCAATCTCACAGGCAAGACTTGTATCTGAGATCCTGAGATACAATATCGTCTGGAGTTTGAAACCTGTACTAGCAATATAATTTAGCAATGTATGGTAGAGGATCTATGTGCTCTCGTGTATATGTCCTTAATAAGAAATCGATGCTGTGTTTTTGGAGGGTTTACGCCGATAACAAATTGGGTGGGGCTCAAGGGAGAAAGGTAGAAAAAATAAGAAGTGAGAAGTGGAGAGTGTGCGTATGTGTGGAAGAGATTGTTGGAGAGAAAAAGTCCCCATGACAGAGAGAGGGAAGGGTGAGATGATATATACATCATGAATAGAGAGGAGATGACTGGGGATTGGTTGAGTGAGAGAGAGAGAGAGAGAGAGAGAGAGAGAGAGAGTGAGAGAGTCAGAAGGTTTGATGGAGTAAGATCATTGTCATTTTAAGCTGAGGTTGTACTAAAGGGGTATATAGTTGAGGAAAGTCAAAAGGAAAAAACAAAGAAATGAGGTCGATGGGAGAGGAGGAAGAGGAGGAAGAGGAGGAAGAGGAGGAAGAGGAGGAAGAGAAGGAAGAGGAGGATGAGGAGGGAGAAAAGGATGAGAAAGAAGGGAGAGCGAAGGAAAAGGAGGAGGAAGTAGTGGAAGAGAAGGAAAAAGAGAATGAAGACGAGGAAAATGTGTAATTTGTGAAAAGAGAATAAAACTTCACAAGAAATCACAGAACACGTAGAAAACATTCTGATAGAAAGCAGAAGAAGGACAAGAAAAATAGAAAACTGTGAAAAATTAAAAGAAATTTCCAGAGATGAACGAAAATGAGGGCAGTAAAAGCAGTTATAGGAGATGCCTAGATGTTCAAATAGGAAAACAGATTGATGAACATCGAAGGAGGACGAAGGAAGATGAATAGGTGTGTGACAGAGTAGGGAAAAGGATTGTTTGGTTAAGGGTGGAGGATGTGGTTGGTTGGAGAGAGAGAGACAGAACTGGGAGAAAACTGTAAAGACACAATGATACTGATGCTGCTGCTTCAATGACGGCAATGATGAAGATGATGATGATGATGGTGCAAGGAAAATACTTCCACTTCTACTTCCACTTCTACTTCCACTTCTACTTCCACTTCTACTTCCACTTCTACTTCCACTTCTACTTCCACTTCTACTTCCACTTCTACTTCCACTTCTACTTCCACTTCTACTTCCACTTCTACTTCCACTTCTACTTCCACTTCTTCTTCTTCTTCTTCTTCTTCTTCTTCTTCTTCTTCTCCTGCTGCTCAGCAACAGCGTTCTCCTTCCTCCTCCTTCACCTACTTCTTCTGCAAAAAAATGCCTGTTGGAAAAAATTGGGAGGGGCCGAGGGCCGAGCTGAGAATGTGTGTCAGTGTGCTACTGTTGTACGCGCACGTTCGCCCATGCGCCCGATCTATAAAAACCGAAAAGGTCATTAGTGCGAGAAAGAAGGCGACAGATTTTTTGGGTGTGAGAAAGACAAGTGCGGCGGCTTTTCCACTGGAGAAAAACCACCCTACTACTAAAGCCGCTGCAGACTATCTTGCCCTTCACAGTAACCCCCATCTTTTTTAGGGTTCCCCCACTTTTAGGACCCCCGGAAGAAAATCCCCCTCCGTTTTCGGACGTTGGAAAACACGTAGCGGGAAAGCTTCGTTCACACTGCCGCGCCGAAAGCTCATTCCCTTCTCCTCTCGTCTTTCTTTTTTCTCGCCTTTTTTGCCCCTTGTCTCAACCTTTTCCCTCTCCTCCTTCTCCTCTTACACTCCCCACACTTCCGCTTGCCCTTCTTTCTGCTTCTCATTCTACTCCCCCCTCCTCCTCAACCTCTCACTTTTCCTCATGCTCCTCATCTTTTTCTTCTTCTTCTTCCTTCTTCTTCTTCTTCTTCTCTTCTTCTTCTTCTTTCTTCTTCTTCTTCTCTTCTTCTTCTTCTCTTCTTCTTCTTCTTCTTCTTCTTCTTCCTTCTTCTTCTTCTTCTTCTTCTTCTTCTTCTTCTTCTTCTTCTTCTTCTTCTTCTTCTTCTTCTTCTTTCTTCTTCTTCTTCTTCTTCTTCTTCTTCTTCTTCTTCTTCTTCTCTTCTTCTTCTTCTTCTTCTTCTTCTTCTCTTCTTCTTCTTCTCTTCTTCTTCTTCTCTTCTTCTTCTTCTTCTTCTTCTCTTCTTCTTCTTCTTCTTCTTCTTCTTCTTCTTCTTCTTCTCTTCTTCTTCTTCTTCTTCTTCTTCTTCTCTTCTTCTTCTTCTTCTTCTTCTTCTTCTTCTTCTTCTTCTTCTTCTTCTTCTTCTTCTTCTTCTTCTTCTTCTTCTTCTTCTTCTTCTTCTCTTCTTCTTCTTCTTCTTCTTCTTCTTCTTCTTCTTCTTCTTCTTCTTCTTCTCCTGCTGCTCAGCAACAGCGTTCTCCTTCCTCCTTCTTCACCTACTTCTCCTGCAAAAAAATGCCTGTTGGAAAAAATTGGGAGGGGCCGAGGGCCGAGCTGAGAATGTGTGTCAGTGTGCTACTGTTGTACGCGCACGTTCGCCCATGCGCCCGATCTATAAAAACCGAAAAGGTCATTAGTGCGAGAAAGAAGGCGACAGATTTTTTGGGTGTGAGAAAGACAAGTGCGGCGGCTTTTCCACTGGAGAAAAACCACCCTACTACTAAAGCCCGCTGCAGACTATCTTGCCCTTCACAGTAACCCCCATCTTTTTTAGGGTTCCCCCACTTTTAGGACCCCCGGAAGAAAATCCCCCTCCGTTTTCGGACGTTGGAAAACACGTAGCGGGAAAGCTTCGTTCACACTGCCGCGCCGAAAGCTCATTCCCTTCTCCTCTCGTCTTTCTTTTTTCTCGCCTTTTTTGCCCCTTGTCTCAACCTTTTCCCTCTCCTCCTTCTCCTCTTACACTCCCCACACTTCCGCTTGCCCTTCTTTCTGCTTCTCATTCTACTCCCCCCTCCTCCTCAACCTCTCACTTTTCCTCATGCTCCTCATCTTTTTCTTCTTCTTTTCTTCCCCTCCTTATTATTCTTGCTTCGTTCGTCGTTCAGCAACACTTAAAAATACACACACCCTTTCGCCGTGCGCCAGTCGCTACCCGAAGTGTTGTCGTTCGCGAATTGCTGAGTTCACAACTCAAATGTGCGCCACTAATGAATATCAACATCACTCTCTAATGGTACTAGTTGCCAGGTGCACCCTCAACACGTGTCAGTGTTTACAAGTGGCATCTTGCAGCCAACATCTCCAATGTTGTCCGCACAACAGATCTGTGCAAATGTTTCACCGGTTAGCGGTTCAAGTGTAGGTTATTCGGAACAAATCGGGTGGAGTTGATTTTGGACTCGCAAGTACTTACCACGACCGGTGCGGTCGAAGTAGAGGCCTACAGATATTGACAAGGTGGGTATTCGAAAGCAGTGCACATAAACATTGTACATTGTTATGCTTCATGTCTATTTCTTCATGGAAAGTTGTTCCCACATCCACAAATTTTCCTGGAATCTGCTACTCACTTGCACCATCTTAGAAGCCGCAATTAGGTATTTCAGCTTGTCTCAGAGGTTAGGAGATGGAAACCTGTGTCTATTCCTTTGTGAAGATGATGCGAAAATTTCGGTGTGATAGCCAACAGTATTGTTTCTAACATCAATAATTAAATAATATTCGTTATTTAAATTTGAATTTGAAATATATTACGTTTCGAATAAGAACAAGCTTGAGTTTTCCACCAAGTTGTCTTTCATATTTTACTCATTGAAAGTGAAAAGAAAAGACATCTTAATAATCGGGAAATATTGATAATTTTCTGTTGGAATAAGGTTCTGGAAATTCAACTGAGGTGAATGGACAGGATGAAGATATAGAAGTTAGTTTTCCAAAGCACAACATGATTGTCTACAATCAACGAAAAAAATCATCTCGTTGATAATCTTCACCAATGCAGATGTCATGAATGACATTAACACTCGCCTTTCTTTATGCTTTGATCTAGAGCATCCACCAAATGAAAATAATTTCATTCATCATGATTGGAAAGAATATTATCAAAACACAAACTTGATGTTGTTCGTTGAAATAACATCATATCATTGAACAATCTCAACTTGATAGGAGTGTAGAAAAACTAGTAATAAACATTTTCTCACTCTCCAAATGAACTGATATATCTATCAAAAAGAGTCTCAGTATGGGAAATTTATAGTAAATTATGTAGCTCGTCAATATGAATGGATATTTGATGATCTTGAATCTTGTTTTTAATTAGAGAGCTGATAGTGAGAGACTAAAATGTGAAACTTCTTGCAAATCAATTTCAATACTGATTGATACTCTGAATATCCCAGATTCTTGAACGAGAGATGTCCAAATAATGTGATAAAATTTTCAATAATGCTTCATTTGAGAAGCACAACACATATACTCTCATTTGACCAAACAAACGATATGTAAATAATACTGTGATCACTATCACAATCAAAACTACTCCATCACTGATAACACAATTATTGTAGAGAACACAGGATTTGATCCGAGCACATATGTGCAAAATAAACACGGTCACATGCGTTGTGAATCCCAAATAGTGGCCGAATTTGACGCGGTTGGTGTGATAATGCTGGCGTGAGGGTGGGTCTGAAGGGGAGGGACCACGTCCAACAAGTGTTGCTGATCTGTTTTCCTTGTGCACAAACTACTCTATTTATCTACCCTGTCATTCTGTCTCGCTCCATCACATACAGTAACAGTACTACTTTACTAATCTCATCCCTGATCTGTTATCAACTATTGAATTTTGTATCTCCATCATACTATCCTTCTCCTATTTATATAAAATTCATTATATTCATTGTTGCTTACATCGTTGAGAGCACCGTGTATTAATTTAAAATGTTGAAAGGGGTCTTTGATTTTCACACAATTTTTGTAGCCCTAAACAAGAAAGTGAACATTATTTTTTCACAATAACTATTGACTACTGAAGAGTATCAACTCTCAATTCCTTATAATATACGAATCTGAAGGTGAAGTGATCAACAGACACTTTTGTAAGTTGAATTTGTTCTTCTAAATAATGTGTGTTATTGTTATACAGTTTTATTAGTCTGAATTTGGAGGGGAATAGTAATGAGTCCAACATTCCGCCTGTTTTTCTTCTCAATATCATTTCAAAGACACAGTAGCAGACAGACTTATGCAGACTTAACTCACACTCAACGCGACTCAGGTCGAGGTGACGTCGTGGAGACTAGAATCGACTGGTCGGTCCTGTGTCACCATTTGGAAACACATGCTCTCGACTAGAGTCGAGTCTCTTCTCGACCTGAGTCGCGTTAAGTGTGAGTTGAGCCTAAGGAGACAAAACAAACGATGCAGAAGTGAGCAGACATATGAAGTCGCGGACAGACGAATGTCGGTGTGCGTTGCAATATTCGAACACCTAGGGAAGTATTTTTCCTCCGTCTGTCTGCATTCGTCTGTCTGCTGCTGTGTGCGTTCGTTTAATGATGAGTGGCTTCTGTACGAATGAAAGAAGAAAATTATGTTATAAACAGTGGTATAGACAAAAATAATAGAATTCAAGGGATGCGGCTATCAAGGGATGCGGCTATGAGGAAGGAAGAATATCACCACAAGACAAATTTCATACTTGAACATTCTATTAGTTTATTTATGGAGACATCAAGTTACCCCTTATGTGTCTTCTTCACAAATTCAGCGATAAAAGTTTTTCATACAATGAAAATACAAAAACAATGAAAACTTTGCAAATATTATTGGAAAGAAATTTATAGAAATACAAACAAATAGAAAAATACAATTAAATAGGCTATATGAAATTATAATAGAATAGGATATAGTAATGGTACTTATACAAATTTTCACGCTGATGTTCTAGGTTTTATAACTAAAATTCCATAACCGATAATGGGCAGGAATCTGAGAGATTGAAATAATAATTAGACATCGCTTATAGATTTACAACAGCTACAGTCTAATTATACATACTACATAAGATTAATATAGAAAAAATTCTTGAACTGTTTTCATCAAACTTCATTCATTTATATTCTTCTCTCATGAATTATTATAAATTAATTTGGATTCCATCAAGTGTGTTGATGGTAATTTGGATCTTCTCCAATATCAGTACCCGATATTCTTATTTATCTGACTGTGCCTGGGTGTGACATCTCAAGGTATAATATACAGTAACATTCTTTAGACATATTCATGAAAATTGAACATCTCATTATTATTTGTATTATATTGATCCATTTGTAATTAGAAGAAACTTTCTAGTTAACTTTGATACGTTAACTTATCAAGTTAACGATTCCAATCGACAAAAGACCAAAATCACTCACAAATTACTATGAAGATTTTAGTTTCCCTGTACTAGATTGTTCTTTAATTAGATCTGCATTTTTAACTGAACATATACACTGTTCAATGAGTAAACACAGTTCAAAGTATGTGTGATTTATCGATACACGCCAGTCAACAATGTGTGTTTGGAGGGCTGTTTTGGTGTGTGACAGAATGTGTAAATGGTTCAACAGTCTCCACTCTCTATTGATCTTCGGGGCGGTGGGCAACAAGTGGCAACAACCCTCTCCCTCTCCAATCATCCCCTCACATCATGACCCCTTCCCTTAGCTCGGACTCCTCCTTATTTTCCTCCTCGATCCTACGGCATTTTCCACTTCTTTCCTCCTTCCGCCCTCCTCATCACATGCATCTTCCACTCAACCCCCACCCTCCTCCAACACCCTCAAGCTCTTGTTTTCCAGACAGCCAACTTTTCCCCTTTTTTCCCCGTTTCTGCTAACTCTCCCAACACCCGCTCGCTGTATTCCTTATCCGGCCACCTTTGCACTCTTAGCTCACCCATAAAAATCCTAACTCCTTTCCAAGGATAACCCTTCTTTATTATATCCTCCCACTTTTCCGATATCTCTCACCATACTCTCCTCCTCTCCCTATATCTCCTTCTCTTCCATGCTGTTTTTCCAGAACTTCTTCTTGTCCACTATGATCTTCAATATCTTCTACTCTACTATCATATTTTTTCTCAACCTTCCTTTGTCTCATCTTCCTTTTTTCCCAATTCCCACAATTGTGATGTCCTTAAAATCCCATAATGTATTCTTTATGCATTGAGTAAAAACTATTATGTCCTTCATTTGCCAAATTCAATATTCAATGTTTGATTTAATATCCAACTGTAATGTTTTTGTGATGGATGCGTTACATATCTCACTCTCCATCATATAAAAGTAATTGTATTCAAATTAATTGAAAATTAATCCTGAGTGGTGCACGTCGAAATCTATTAAATTTCAAATTAATTTGAAGTTGTATTCCAATCTATGCTTATTGTACGGTTCGGTATCTTGCATAGCGCTCTAGGTTGGTTAGCATTTTGATCACATTATTAAACATTACGATTATATCCCTTGTAATGATTCTCATATCTTCCCTCTTCACCATTAAGTCCCAGTGCTCTTATGATTACAATATACTTACTTTACTTACTTTACTTACTTTCGCTGGCTCTACAGTCCGGTGTGGACCTTGGCCTCCCTCACGATTTGCCTCCATGTTTCTCTGTCTTCTGCCTTCTCCTTCACGACCGCACTACCATATGATATGCAAGTCCTCCTCCACATCCCGTAGCCACCTCTTCCTTGGTCTTCCATGCTTTCTAATCCCCATCATTTGTGCGTTCATCAAGTTGTTGGGTAACCTGTCTATTCCCATTCTTGTCACGTGACCAAGCCACCTTATTCTTTGTGCTTTGATGAAACGCACAATATCTCCTCCATTCAGGAACACGGTTCACCTCTGCGTTACTCCTTGCTCGCCAACCTTCCGCTGTTCTCACTGGTCCCAGCACTCTCCTTATAATCTTCCTTTCGAAGATGCGCAGCGCATTTATTTCTTTAACATTTAATGTCCATGCTTCTGCGCCGTAGGTCACTACTGGTCTAATAAGGGTTTTGTAGATTTCAATTTCGTTCCTCGAGAAAGGATCTTGGACTTCATTAGTCTTAAGTTGGCGAAATACGCTCTATTTCCAGCTAAGATTCTGCTATGAATATCCTCTTGTATCAAATTCTCATTATTTATCATAGTGCCTAGATATTTAAATTCCCACACACCAATTAGCTTTTGACTCAGATTTGTAATGTCAGTTATTTGTCTGCGTCTATCTTCTGCCGTCATTTTGAGGTAGATTTTTCTGTCTTAATATCCATGCCTATCTTCTTTCCTTCTTCTTTTAATACTCCCAACATATCCAGTAGGTTTTGTTTTGACCGTGAAATGAGTACATCATCTGCGTAGGCACATACTTGGTCCGATTTAAATGTAATGTTGCCGTTTATCTTTAGAGCTTGGAGAACCGTATTCAACGCCAGATTTAATAACACTGCTGACAAGGCATCTCCTTGTCTCACACCACTTGTTACAGCATAGGGTCTACTTCATCTGTTCTCTATATTGACACAGGAATGAGCACCATCCATTGTAATAAGAATCAACTTTATCAGTTTGTGTGGTATTCCGACTTTCATAAGAATTTTTGGCAGTAGGCCTATATTTCTACTGATAGAATCAAAGGCTTGCCGGGAGTCTAAAAACATTCAGTGTAGATCAACATTATATTCGTAGCACTTTTCCAACATTTGTCTCATTACAAAAATTTGATCCATGGTTCCTCTGTTACTACGAAATCCACACTGCGCTTCACACATTACCTCCTCATAATATACTGATATCCTTTCCAATACCACAGTGGAAAAAAATTTGTAGGCAATATTGAGCAGCGTATATTAAATACAATATATCTTCCATAAAAAAATACGTTGTTTCCAATAATTATAGCTTAATAAACTTGTCCTATTGGATCCATACTTCCTCCCCCCCTTATTTATCATAACACAATTACGTACCCCACATTGATCAAATATTCCGTTTGTCACATTACTACTCGGAGCTTGAAATGACTATTAAATAATATTAACATATTAAATCTGGGTAGACAAAAAGCCCTAACAGAAACAGTAATAGGTCTGAAATAAAGTAACTGGCTAATATCGCCAAATAGATAATAACTAAGATTAGATAGCATCAGCTTATTCTGGCTAAATGGTACAAGAACCTAAAAAGGATTTGAAGGAAGTTTATTGCTCATAAATAGATTATTATATAAAATATTTGAAGATTGAGGTTATGTACATGTATTCACGGATCGGTGACCTAGAGATCGATCAAACCGAGGAACGTAGAATCTGACCAAAACCCCTTGGCAGAGCTTTATTGCAATCAGATGGTGTGCAATATGAAAAAACACCCGTCCACGTGGCTAATTATTAGGTAGCATGGAATTAATATTAATGTATAGAATATTAACTAGCATGCAAAGAGCATAAATAAAAAACCAAATAAAAATAATTTAATGTATTCAGGAAATAAGAGTTACCAGGCGCATGAATACCGAATAAAATTTGCATGCACCAATAGTAAAACGGCAGTTAATAGGCGGCAACTGTAGGCCAGTTCAAAAATATTTCTATATATTTATATAAATGTACTAGATTTTGTGTTAAAATTTTGTATAATCTATGTTATCGATATGGCTCGAATGCAAAGAAATTATTAATCATATAATCTAAGCAATATTTTGGTATTTTTTGTAAGATCTATTTGAACCTAATGGCGGAGGACTAAGATATTTAAATTTTATGCTAATTTGAAAGTCGGAAAGAGGATCTGTAAAACTTGAGAAGGAAGAACCAGCACTCGCCAGCCAAATGCCACCATAAGAGGACCCCAAATATTTTAGAGCGAAGTACCTTACTAATGATTTTGTAAAAGTTAAAGTTAAAGTAAATTATTAAATTTCTTAAAAGACTTCGTGATGCTATTGTGAAGCAGAAGTCATTTTCATTTTTAATTAAATTTATAACCCCTTGGAGGAGACGATTCCGGCTACCATATTCCCGGACCACATGGAGTTGGATCGACATCGGCGGCTTACAAGAAGATTTTCGACACGTGAGTGATTAAATTTGAATTAGTGATGGGCGCCCTAGTGCTTCGAATTAATCTGATGATCAAAGCTAGCTCGCCGAAAGGGTTATTATAAATTGAGAAATTAATAAGAGTAATACTTGCGCAAGTAAAATTAGTATTAAAGGTATTTAATTGAAAGAAAAATATAGATCAATATTTTAGAAATTTCTATTTAATCAAAGAAGTACGAAATCTAGGCTATTAAAACATATGCATATAATATTTAATTTTTTGCAATACAATTTGCGATAATTTATTATAGTTCTAATTCACTAGATGAATGGCTCTACCTATTCCGTCAGGTGCCGAATCTTGCACCCTGAGATAAAAATATATATTCGATACAAATAAATCTACTAAATACTAGAGATTTTAATATATATATATATTTGGATTATTAGTGGCTAATTTATCAAGCTGATCTTAGAGCACATATTTTTTGATTGAATTATCCAAGTCGACAAGTATTAGCAAGCGCATATCGCAGCTACATGCAACAGAATGCATATGATTTTAAGATAAAGGCACATGGTAATGATTCGTGCCATAAATCTAGAATATAAAGTTAGCCTGTGATATTTTTATTGATTTCAATTATTGTTCTATTTTTATATTATATTTTTATCGCTCTATATATATTTTTTGCCTCGATTGATCTTTGCATTATTTATGTAATATATGTATGAAACTTTCATGGTGTGCAATTTATTTTTTATTCCTCAACTCTATAGTATAAGTATCATTTATATATATATTTATTATTTATTGAATTACAAGAGTTATAGGAGAAGCCCATATCTAGGCCTATCAAGATTTTTTAAGACTGAATACTATTAGAAAACCACGACCTAATTATATCAAATCTCATGCTTTACCGACTGATGCCAAGCAGGAGGCTAATCGTTATTTAAATATAAATAATAACGTGACATAAAGACATGTCGCCAACGTGATAGGCCACGGATACGGCATAAAGACATGTCGTACCAACGTGGGACTGATGATGAGAGCCAAGCTCATTGAATAATTATTTGAAATTAAGTCAATAACCATATTGAAAATTATAGATAACTTATACGAGTTGTGAGGAAAACTGGCGAAGGAAAATTTGTATTACTTTTTGGGGAAACAATAGCTTTAAATAGAGAGAAATTATATGTTTTAAAGAAAATTTTATATTATTAGTACTGTGAAAAATTACATGTTTATAAAGAGAGATTATATTTTATAAGCCTAAACTGCTATTACTTTCTAGTCAAAAATATATTAGGTGTTTAAGCCGGTTGGAAAATAAGTCGCAGCCTGTAAACTAGCCAAGAATAAATCAACAAAACATTGGGGGCGCTAGAGCATTGTAAAAAACTTAAGTATAAATACCTTGTTGTAAGAGTATCCAAACACTTTACACATCACTGTTCACTGTAAGTCCCGGTTTGTGTCTCTTTTTTAAGCATCTTCGCTTATCATTTTTGTCACTGTTTAATTAGCATTTATCATATTTGACATAATGAATCACACTCCCGCAAACTCTGAAGTTTCATATATGTACGGCGGTTGCACAGATCCCACTTTGTCGACTCCAAGCACATCAAACCCCACCACGGTAGATGCCAATACGCCACGAGAAAGGGAACCAGGAAGCGTCGGGTCGATAGTCTTCGATCCACCAGGTCTGCAACCTCTATCATCCACTCGAATCGACGCCGCTGACACACCATTGAATCAACGGATAGTAGAGATCAACTTTGAAGGGGGCGAGGAGCAGCCTGCCGAACCCGCATCTCCAGAGGCCGAGTCACATCTGAGCAAACAAAGTCTATTTTCAGTCACAGAGCTAGATCCTTTTCAAAAGGTAATGATGGAACAAACTAGCAGTATGTTCAATATTATGCTACAAAACACAATGGACAAAATGATGCAGGAGATTAAAAAAGAGAATGTGGAAATGAAAGAGGCAAATAAGCAAACAATGGAACAGGGCATGAAAGAGACAGCGGGCGCTATAAAATCAGTAGAACGACGGTTGGATACTATTGAGGCTAAAGTAGAGAATCATAGGGAAGAATTAAAAGCAATGATAAATCTACAGAAAGAAAGTCAGGATAAAGTTACGGCAGGATTATCGGAAAGGTTGGATACGGTTACATGTGAGCTCAACGAAAGGATAGATAACCTAACCATACAAATCACTACACCCATTCAGGATATAACCAATAACATTAAGGCCGATTGCCACCAAGAAATCCACAAACAAATTACCGTTGCCAATCAAGCCTTAACCACTACAGTTGACAAAAATATTAACAGTATTAAAGAAATACAAAACAAACAGATTAATATGTCCACAAAAATGAACCAACTGCAAGGTAGCATCAACAAAATACAGAAACCTGTAAAGCTTTAAACGGAACTCTACTAATTCAAAAATCCACTCTGACTCAATTAAATCAAGAATAAACGCAAATAAAATTACACATAATAGTCAATGGCAGATAACACAGGAAAAAATAATAGCATTGGAAAATCATATTCAACAACAACCTCAAGGGACTCAAACAGACAACCTCAACGTACATAGTATATTACAAGGACTAGGAAAATTTGATAATACTGATCGCCATTTGCAACCTCAACCATTCATTGATCAGATAAAATTAGTACAAACTCTTGCACCTACCTCTTGGAATTTTTGGCGTCTCGTTTGACTAATTTATTGATTGGCGAACCCCTGATGTTCTTTCGGAGTAGAGCCCATGAATTTACATCATTGGATGAGTTTGTAGCTGTCTTCCTGGAACAGTATTGGAGCAGAAGTAAACAGTTGGATGTGCTAGCGGACATTATATCATGCGATTTCAACCCTAACTTAGACGGTGCATGTACCACTTTCGTCACTGCCCTACAGTTTAAAAATTCTCAATTGAGCGAGCCCATTAATGAATCGGCATTAGCAAGTATTATTTTAAAGAAGCTACCGTATCAAGTTAGAATGGCACTCGCCACACAACCCATTACTGATTGTAAGCAGCTGATAAATCATTTATATGGCATACAGTCTGCAATGGCAATATCAAACCACCGCTCAGACCAGAGATACGCACCAAATCAACATAATTCAAAATTTAATCAGTATAACAGCCAAAATTATGAACCGGTATCATATGATCGCTACCGATCTGCTCCTCAATTTGAACGCCGCTATGAGCACAGGCAAAATGGTAACTGGAATAATGAAAAATTTCAAAATCGCACAACCAACCACTATGCCCAGCAGAGCAATCGTAAGAATCACTATGATGGCCGTGATCGATTAAACTCACATAATAATCACACACAAAACAATTACAATAGAAATTATAAACCGCCACCTCAACAAGTAAGTACAAATTACACATTAGCACATGCAATAGGAATGAATCAACAAAAAACCCGGAACCCAACACCCAACGACCCGCCACCAGATATACAGGAAACTACAGCTAATAAACCAGGACTATATGATACCCCCGATATAACAAGCACAAGCTCAAATGAAACAAACCAAGAAAAGCAGGATATTTCAACGTCATACACCACATTCAGAAGTGTTTTACCGAAAACATTATTAGAAGAACCGAAAATATTAGAAAAACAGAAGTCAATACAAGACAGCCTACCATCAAAAACCGCCGCCCACCATGAAATTAAAACAACCCGCAAACATCAACCCATATTAAGTATCCTGTTTCCCACCGAAGTCCAATCACCGCAGGAAGAGCAGCCCGCATATCCAGAGACCGCCACCATACTACCTGTTTTGACCGCCACCATGCACCCGCGCACAGAATCCATGCACCCGCACCAATCGACCCCACCAAGGCACCCCAATGAACCCAAAATTTTTGACAAAGAGGCTGACACCAGGGAGGACGGACTACCGGATAAGAGGAGCGACCACCGCAAGGCCCGGAGACGGAGGCGCCCGAGGACACCCGACCGGCATCAGGACGAGGAGGACGGCATTCGGGAGAACATGCATCGCAAGGCCCGGAGGCGGAAGAAGCGACGAAGGAGGAACCGCGCGCGCGCATACCGGCCGCATGCACGCTTCAAAAGGCAAAGGAGGACATCGAACCAACACCGAGGAGAACAGGAACAGAGCATGCATCCGCGGCACATACGCTTCAAGAGGGCAAACCAGCTATGTGACCGGCAAAACGGACCAAATGAATGGAATAAAAACGGAGCTACTACAAGAACAAATATGGATTCGTGCATGGGCAACAATAATGGAATGGATTACTTGTGGATATTGATGGACAGAAAGTGGTCAATAAAATTAAGAGCAATAAGGAATTATATTAAGAAAGAGAAAGTACCTGGATATTATATGATGAGAGATAATACTATTAAAGAGATGATAAATGTTTTGTTATGGTGTTTGATGTTTGTAATAATGGCTGTGATATTAATAAAAGACTGTGTTGCAGATATAATGGAAAATATTGTATTATTATTGATAAATGAATCTATTATTGATGATTGGAAATTTAATATTATAAAAATGTTTATTGTTGTAAGCCTAATGAATTATAGTGAACCGAAAACAAGAATATTAGATGAAAATAAGAGGAATGATGAGTTAAGAGCGCAGGATGAATCGGAAAAGAACAGATTAAAAGAAATTATTATTAAAGGAACAAGGAGTTATTTGAAAGAATACACGAGATACAAGGGCTTTAAATTTATGATGAAAAAATTATCAATAGGACAGCCTCACAAATCAACAGCAAATAACCTAGCCAGCCTACAACAGCTACAAGCAGAAAACCAAAAGATACGGGAAAGCCACGAAATTTCTACAAACCACATCACAGAATTTGAAATAAATATGATAAGAAATCAAGGAAAACATTATTATCAAACCGATTACTAACCTTCCTTAATAATTTTAATCTTGGCATAGGACCGCGTGGCAACAATCCAATGTTTTAATTCCTTCCAGCCGTTAGAAGCCTGCAATAAGGAAAAGAACAATTTTTAAATATGTAATTAAATTATATACATCAGATAAAAAAGGACACAAGCGGGGATAATAAAATTAAAATTTGTTAATTACCTTTTTAAGAGAAAAAATTGAGCAGTTAGGTTAATAATTATGAAATTCAACAGCAAATTATGTAGAACCAGTGACCAGCTGGGCAAGGCCACCTGAATCAAATATGTAATGCCTGCAAACATATGATTATGAAAAAGTATGGTAACCCAAAATTGTTATTTATTATTGTTATTTATTATATTTATTAATGTCGGTATATTTATTTATATGTTTTATATTTATTACTTTTAATTATGCCACGTTTGTTACCTGAAAAAGACTTAAAGTGAATACCAGCTACCAAAACCAAAGAGCCATTAGCAAAAGAAAAGTATTGTACCTGATGTATAGAAAATTATTTATATTAAGACCTAAGAAATACTATAAGATATAAGCCCAGAAGTTTTGTGAATCGAAATTATTGTCTAAAAGGAATCATTTGTGAGAATTATGAAATGTGTGTAGTTAGGTTGGCGGCCCTGCAAGCGGCGAATTTAAAAATTACTATATGTTAAGTGTTGTCAGGAGGAGTACGTTTAGAAGTTTATATTTATGATATTTTATGTGTGTTGAGGAGGAGAATTTGTTATTGTATTTGATAAAGGTATAAAGGAGATGCAGCAAATATGTCTGCGAACTGTGATAGAAGTATGAGAGTATAATTTATAAATAAAGTATAGTGTATATCGATGTATTGAAGGGTGGGTTTTCATTAAAAACATTGCGATTCTCAAATATTTTGAATTCAAACCCAGGGGCGCGTGTAACATATTAAATCTGGGTAGACAAAAAGCCCTAACAGAAACAGTAATAGGTCTGAAATAAAGAAACTGGCTAATATCGCCAAATAGATAATAACTAAGATTAGATAGCATCAGCTTATTCTGGCTAAATGGTACAAGAACCTAAAAAGGATTTGAAGGAAGTTTATTGCTCATAAATAGATTATTATATAAAATATTTGAAGATTGAGGTTATGTACATGTATTCACGGATCGGTGACCTAGAGATCGATCAAACCGAGGAACGTAGAATCTGACCAAAACCCCTTGGCAGAGCTTTATTGCAATCAGATGGTGTGCAATATGAAAAAACACCCGTCCACGTGGCTAATTATTAGGTAGCATGGAATTAATATTAATGTATAGAATATTAACTAGCATGCAAAGAGCATAAATAAAAAACCAAATAAAAATAATTTAATGTATTCAGGAAATAAGAGTTACCAGGCGCATGAATACCGAATAAAATTTGCATGCACCAATAGTAAAACGGCAGTTAATAGGCGGCAACTGTAGGCCAGTTCAAAAATATTTCTATATATTTATATAAATGTACTAGTTTTCGTGTTAAAATTTTGTATAATCTATGTTATCGATATGGCTCGAATGCAAAGAAATTATTAATCATACAATCTAAGCAATATTTTGGAATTTTTTGTAAGATCTATTTGAACCTAATGGCGGAGGACTAAGATATTTAAATTTTATGCTAATTTGAAAGTCGGAAAGAGGATCTGTAAAACTTGAGAAGGAAGAACCAGCACTCGCCAGCCAAATGCCACCATAAGAGGACCCCAAATATTTTAGAGCGAAGTACCTTACTAATGATTTTGTAAAAATTAAAGTTAAAGTAAATTATTAAATTTCTTAAAGGACTTCGTGATGCTATTGTGAAGCAGAAGTCATTTTTCATTTTTAATTAAACTTATAATCCCTTGGAGGAGACGATTCCGGCTACCATATTCCCGGACCACATGGAGTTGGATCGACATCGGCGGCTTACAAGAAGATTTTCGACACGTGAGTGATTAAATTTGAATTAGTGATGGGCGCCCTAGTGCTTCGAATTAATCTGATGATCAAAGCTAGCTCGCCGAAAGGGTTATTATAAATTGAGAAATTGATAAGAGTAATACTTGCGCAAGTAAAAATTAGTATTAAAGGTATTTAATTGAAAGAAAAATATAGATCAATATTTTAGAAATTTCTATTTAATCAAAGAAGTACGAAATCTAGGCTATCAAAACATATGCATATAATATTTAATTTTTTTGCAATACAATTTGCGATAATTTATTATAGTTCTAATTCACTAGATGAATGGCTCTACCTATTCCGTCAGGTGCCGAATCTTGCACCCTGAGATAAAAATATATATTCGATACAAATAAATCTACTAAATACTAGAGATTTTAATATATATATATTTGGATTATTAGTGGCTAATTTATCAAGCTGATCTTAGAGCACATATTTTTTGATTGAATTATCCAAGTCGACAAGTATTAGCAAGCGCATATCGCAGCTACATGCAACAGAATGCATATGATTTTAAGATAAAGGCACATGGTAATGATTCGTGCCATAAATCTAGAATATAAAGTTAGCCTGTGTTATTTTTGATTTCAATTATTGTTCTATTTTTATATTATATTTTTTATCGCTCTATATATATTTTTTGCCTCGATTGATCTTTGCATTATTTATGTAATATATGTGTGAAACTTTCATGGTGTGCAATTTATTTTTTATTCCTCAACTCTATAGTATAAGTATCATTTACATATATATTTATTATCTATTGAATTACAAGAGTTATAGGAGAAGCCCATATCTAGGCCTATCAAGATTTTTTTGAGACTGAATACTATTAGAAAACCACGACCTAATTATATCAAATCTCATGCTTTACCGACTGATGCCAAGCAGGAGGCTAATCGTTATTTAAATATAAATAATAACGTGACAGCTAGTGACTGGATTTCTAGAATAGTTCCAAGAATCTTAGCTATTGTGACTCATTTGGAATGACCCGTGATGGAAACCATAAAATTTGAATCAAATAATTATTACAAAACTGTGCGGTGGTGAACTGGTAAATAATTTTGAGATAAGGTTTTGACAGAGACGTTTGACTCACAAGTAATAATTGATCATATTTGTGTTGTATGTATTGTACCAACAAGAAAGTTTGGACAATATTTTCACAAACGTTGATAAGGAGTTTGTTTTCACCTTTCTAACTGAAGAAGGAATAATCTCAGACCATGCAGCCGTTTGGGCAGTTATTTCATACAAGAAAACTGAAGAAAATTTATTATGATAGCTCTGGAACCAGTTTTTTCAAAAAATTCCTCCTCTCCCCCAATAGGCTTGATAATTTGAACTTCTATCTGATGTATTACGACTGGTCACCCCTGTATTTATTGGATGACATAAACACGGCCTTCAATTTTTTCCTGGATGTCATTGAGTTCTCGTTCAATATGAATTGTCCTGTAGTGAAAGTACGGAATCGGAATAATGAATCAGCAAGGCCTAAGAAAAAAGGCTAGTTCACTCCTGAACTTGCTGTCATGAAAACGTGGTTGTTGTGTCTCTATGACAGATGGAAACTTACCTCAAATATAGAAGATAAAATCAGATTCAACAAATTCAAAACGAAATATAATTTAGCAATCAGACAAGCAAAAATTTGTGCAAATGACAAGGCAATCATTGAGTCATCAAACAAATGTAAGGCAGCCTGGCGAGTTATTAGGGCTGAGACTGGCCAAAGAAAGGTCAGTGCAGATATCCCGATTTCCCCTGATATCCTAAACCAGTGCTTTGTTGATGCCGCTGATGCCAATTTAGATTTAGACTCTGGCACTTCGCATGCTGACTTGCTGGAAAACTTTCCATTCAATGAGCACCATAAAATTGACAGGGCCTTCAAATGGAGAGAGGTCAGTGTTCAAACAGTTACTGCAATTGTTACAGGACTTAGTAATTCTCATAGTGAAGATGTCTATGGTCTCAGCAATTATGCAGTGAAAAAACTCTTACCAGCCTCAATTCTACCTCTGACATATCTGATAAATTTTATCATGAGAAGCAGTACTTTTCCTGAATGTCTTAAACTATCAAAAATCACACCCATTTACAAAAGAGGTGATAAGAGCTGCCCAAAGAATTATCGTCCCATAGCTATTGTGCCTATTTTGAGCAAAATCATTGAAGCATGTCTTTTTGAACAGCTCTATGAATACTTCACATCAAATGGTCTACTCTACCAACATCAATATGGATTCAGACACAAGCACTCTACTGTTATGGCAGTGGAAAAGATAGTTGATGTAATACTAGAAAGTTTTGAAAAGAAGCATGTAGTCGGGACCTGTCTAGTAGATTTGAGTAGAGCTTTTGACACTATCTCTCATGACTTTCTCCTAGATAAATTGGCTTTTCATGGGATTTGCAATACTGAGCTACAATTGCTGAAGTCATATCTCCAAAACAGGAAACAAATGGTTGTGATCGGTAACTCCTCTTCCTAAATTATGAATGTAGCTGCGGGGGTACCACAGGGCTCAGTTTTGGGGCCTTTTCTGTTTCTTGTCTTCGTAAACGACTTCAGCTATAATGTTCCATATTTAAGTGTATTATATGCTGATGACACGACTATTGTTGCTACAGACCCATTGCTAGAAAGAGTACAGAATAAACTTGACAATGCTCTGTCTACGGCCAGGACTTGGTATGTGGCCAATGGACTGAAATTGAATGAAGATAAAACTGAGATATTGTTTTTCTCCCTCAAAGACAAGCTGAGTAATGTCCTGATTAAACCGGTCAAACTTCTTGGACTTTATATGGACTACAAGCTGAACTGGGATACACATATTGAGCACCTTTCAAAAAAATCATCTCGAATAGTCTATTTATTGAGAAAACTGAGAGGCTGCGTGAATTTGGATACACTCATATTGACCTATTTTGGGCTTTTCCACTCACATTTGAGTTATGGTGTGCGTCTATGGGGTAGTTCTGTTCATGCTAAAACAGTGTTCTTATGGCAAAAAAAGGCTCTTAGAGCTATCCTAGGACTAACACAGCGAGATTCATGCAGGCCACATTTCCCTAATTTGGGTATACTAACCCTTCCATCTCTCTTCATTTATTCCAATTTAATTCACGTCAAGGAAAAGGAACATTGTAGCACCACAAGAAAGACTCACTAAAACTATGAGAAGTCATACTTTCCAACAGTGTATATTGTATAATAAACTGCCTCAAACAACCAGGAATCTGCCTCCAAACAAATTTAAGAAAACTGTATACAGTTATCTAAAAAATAATGCCTTTTACTCACTTGAGGAATACCTGAGTACCTGAATTGAGTGTAATGTAGATATGCTTTATCTGTTCAATTTGTATCGATTTTCTGTTCAATTGTGTGTAGCCTACTTTTTAAAAGTATGTATTATGACTTGCCTAATGCTATAAGTGTAGCCTGATGGTTAATAAAACGAATCTTGAATCTTGAATCTACCAGTACAAGTTTTTCAATTATTTCTTTGAAAAATTGTGCTGTACATTTGGGAACAACCTATATAAATATTTTTTTATTCCAAGCGTTAAGCTGTCGGTCCCGGCAGCCTGAAAACAGTCCTTAGGTCAAGTCAGTGGCCTGAAATTAATCTGGTGTGACCTGAAAACTCTGACACCAGACCTGAGCCAGCCAGGCTACTCGATATTATTCTAATTCAACCATAATAGAATACTGTTAGTTAGCTTCCATAACTTTCATCACAGATTAAATAAAGACTTTTCTTACTTTATGCTTTCATTGACATGGATCAAAGATGCACACCATCAATAAATAATATCAAAATAACCTTCTCTCTCATGAAAAGTTTTCAATCAACATCTTCTCATTACAATTTCAATGATAAACTTAAATTTCCAGTTACTTCTGTATTTGTACCTAAGATCCAAGAATATTCTTTGAATCTTCCATTTTTTATGTGCATTGATTGATATATGAATAAGTTCATTCCGAATCCACTCATGCTACTATTGGTATGATAAAATTCAATGTATTTCCAATTATGAGCGATTGGAATGAGAAATTTTGAATTAGATTCATCTTCAAGTGCAACAGTATGCCGGTTTGAGGCTAGACGAAAGTTTAAAACGCAGACAGCATTTCATGTGCTGTGATGGTGGGGGTGGAGGTGGTTTTCACTGCACATTTTCGGCAGAGAATTGGGCGCAAGTGGTGCGGCGGGGGGTATGAGTAAGAGGGGTGGGCCAGACGCTTTTATCGACATATTTCGGAATAAGATCAGGGGTGCCAAACAGAGAGGAGGGATGTGATGAGGGAAGGGGATTCCAAGAGTGCTGAGGAGGAGTAGAAGGAGTAGGAGGAGGAGGAGGAGGAGAAGGAGTGAGAGAGAGCGGAGTGAGGAAGTCAGAGCTGGTAGGCCTAGGCCATTCCGCGTTATTTCGTTTTTCGACCGCCGCGCTTGAAAAAAAGGGATGAAAATCAAAGTAATGATGGCGGAAGAATAGGAGGATAACTGAGAAGATAAATTTATCAGAGGTTAACGGAGAATATATGATGGTGTGTAATTGAGAAGGACCAGAAGAATAGGGAAGAGAAATGATGAAGAGAGAGAATAGAGGGAAGAAGTCTGAAGAGGAGGTGAGTAGATGTAAGAGGAGGGATGAAGGGTAAAGAGTGCAAATAGAAGGGAAGAAGAGGTATAAAGAAGGAAGAAAAGATATAAAGAGGGAAGAAAAGAGAAAAAGTGGGAGAGAGAAAGAGAGCAGAATAGGAATATAGAGAAAGGAGGAGAGAAGAGGGAAGAGAAGGGAAGAAGGGGCAAGAGTAACGAAGGAGAGGGAAGAGGAAAAAATGAAAGGGAATAAGAGAGGAAGATAAGGAAGAAGAGAGAGGGAACAGAAGAGTGATTTCCGGAGGAAAGTACTACTACCCAAAGAAGACATACTTGGGTGAGACAAAATGTGGATTGAGAAGCTTGTTTGATAATACAATAAGAGAAAAAGATGAAATAAAAAAGAGAGATGTGAAGTGTAAGATGGTACACAAAAGAGAATAATGTAAACAAGAAGAAGGAAGAGAAAAAAAAGAAAGTAGGATGAGGGGAAGTGGTAATCTTAAATATTAAAAGGAAAGAACTGGCTTATACACGGAGGGGATAGGAAGTTCACACATCAAAACGTCTGAACTACTGGACTGATAAGCATGAAATTCTGCATATTGATTCTTAATTTACCGAGGATGGTTATAGGCCTATTTTTAATTCTTCAATAGCTCAGTAAGTCAAGTTTCCAGTTTGTCAAGTTTTTAATTGGACCCATGCCGAGCACGGGTTACCTGCTAGTAAGAAGTAAATCAAGAAGTTATTGCTAACGAAGCAGTGCAGTGGAAACCAGAAAGGAAGAAAGGTTGGGTTGGGGGTGAACGCAGGGAAGAGTTCTCCAAAAAATATTTGGAAGCAGGCTACGAGGTGACTAGGGACAGTGGAAGGGATGTCGAACGGAAGCAAAGGGTGAGAGAGGGAAAGAGAGGGTGTGAAGAGGGAAAGAACGGTTCAATTGGATAGTAGAGTAGCACAGAGTGTAGTGTGTAGTGTGAGAGAGATAAGAAGTGAGTGAGTGCCGTCGCTAAGGTGTGAATGTAGGTTGGTGAGTGCAGTCTGCTTCCAGGGTGAGTAAAAAGATGGCAGGGATGAAAGGGGAGGAACGTAAGAGGAAGAAGAGGTATAAAGAAGGAAGAAAAGATATAAAGAGGGATAAAAAGAGAAAAAGTGGGAGAGAGAAAGAGAGCAGAATAGGAATATAGAGAAAGGAGGAGAGAAGAGGGAAGAGAAGGGAAGAAGGGGCAAGAGTAACGAAGGAGAGGGAAGAGGAAAAAATGAAAGGGAATAAGAGAGGAAAATAAGGAAGAAGAGAGAGGGAACAGAAGAGTGATTTTCGGAGGAAAGTACTACTACCCAAAGAAGACATACTTGGGTGAGACAAAATGTGGATTGAGAAGCTTGTTTGATAATACAATAAGAGAAAAAGATGAAATAAAAAAGAGAGATGTGAAGTGTAAGATGGTACACAAAAGAGAATAATGTAAACAAGAAGAAGGAAGAGAAAAAAAGAAAGTAGGATGAGGGGAAGTGGTAATCTTAAATATAAAAAGGAAAGAACTGGCTTATACACGGAGGGGATAGGAAATTCACACATCAAAACATCATATTGATTCTTAATTTACCGAGGATGGTTATAGGCCTATTTTTAATTCTTCAATAGCTCAGTAAGTCAAGTTTCCAGTTTGTCAAGTTTTTAATTGGACCCATGCCGAGCACGGGTTACCTGCTAGTAAGAAGTAAATCAAGAAGTTATTGCTAACGAAGCAGTGCAGTGGAAACCAGAAAGGAAGAAAGGTTGGGTTGGGGGTGAACGCAGGGAAGAGTTCTCCAAAAAAATATTTGGAAGCAGGCTACGAGGTGACTAGGGACAGTGGAAGGGATGTCGAACGGAAGCAAAGGGTGAGAGAGGGAAAGAGAGGGTGTGAAGAGGGAAAGAACGGTTCAATTGGATAGTAGAGTAGCACAGAGTGTAGTGTGTAGTGTGAGAGAGATAAGAAGTGAGTGAGTGCCGTCGCTAAGGTGTGAATGTAGGTTGGTGAGTGCAGTCTGCTTCCAGGGTGAGTAAAAAGATGGCAGGGATGAAAGGGGAGGAACGTAAGAGGAAGAACAGGATGGACAAGATGAGAAGAATATGATAATGATAGGGAGGATGAATCGCTTAAGAGAGTGGAGAAGAAAGTAGAAGAATAGTAAGAACAATGAAAAGGATGTGATGAAGGAGAGATTGGAAGATGAGGATGAAAGGATTGGAGGTGGAAGAAGCTAGAAAAGATAGCGGTTGGTGTAAGAGGTAGATCGTGGAAGACGAAGAGAATGAGTAAGGAAAGGAAGAAGAAAATTAAGTAAAAGTATAAGAAGAAGATGTAAATGAGGAAATGTAAATGATGATAAGAAAGGATGATGAATAATATAGGAAGCAGTATTGAGGTTTGAGTGGTGGAAGAAGAATAAACATTTCAAGTAAGGGAAATGGGGAAATAATCGGATAATCGAGAAGAGAAAGAGGTTCAATAAGGAACAATGATAGGAATATTATAAGAAGGGCAATACCGTGATAAAATTTGAGGTGACATGAAAAAGGAAGAAATAGAACGAGAACAGAAGGAATCAATGAAAAGAAGAAGAGAAGCAGGAGTAAGGTGTTGCTAAAGATTAAAGAAGGAGGAATGATAAGAGGAGGAAGTGTAAGAATAAGGCGAGGAAGTAATGTGGAAAAGGCGTGGCAGCTCCCCCGCACCCCCTTTCCAGCCGGCGGCGGCAACGTATTGATTATCTTTTCTTTTTTTGGTTGCTAAGTGATTATAACATTTTTCGGGGGAGGTTTTCTGGCCCCTCTGTTGCCCCCTCCCGCCCACCTTACACCTACAGGGTGCTACATGCAACAAGGCGACGTTGCGTCACCGTAAGAGTGTGTGCGTGTGCATGTGACGTCACACAGATGGCGCCACCGCGGCGTTGGAAAAACTGAGTGAAAATTCACTGCTCTCGTCTGGCCCGAAAAAACAAAAATGGCCGACGTCCAAAGCAAAGTCTAGCATCAAGCTCAACATCAGACGTCGTCAGTCGGCGTTTCGGGTGAGCAGAAGTACCCTTCCCCTACTCACAGTATCCCCAAATTTTGAAAAGGGGGGAATAAAAATCACCCGCACTCCATGAGGAAACTGCAACCAGGAAGTGCAGCGCTCCGCTCTAACCTGTTGCCTGTACTCTCGCGATGCATCGCACTGCAATCTGCAATTGCACTTCCCACCCTCCCATCATCCTCCTCAACCACCCCCTCGACTATTACCACCTCATTTCATCCTCCTCCATCATCCGATTCTCATCCCACTCGTTATTCTTCCATACTCTTCCAGCGATAGTATCACGCGCAAGCGCACCAATCGAGGACACACAACACACAAACACACACACACACACACACACACACACACACACACACACACACACACACACACACACACAGCTGCAACGCGCGATTCTCGATATCTCACGTCTCACTCGCATCCATCAATTCCCACAAAGCACTCGTTCCCCGCGTTCACTCTATACATACCCTGAAGTAATTGGGCCAAGTTCTGACACAAACGTCAGTACTTGTTTGAGCATTTGTTGGACGTTCAGTTGGGCTCTAGTTAGATTCGAGCTTAGAGTAAAGATAATGTTTAATAAGATACTTGTATCAGTTGTCTCTGGTTCGAGTGAATTAAGATAGGTTATTTTGTTTACATATTATTCCATTATAGTGTGATAAGGAACTGCCTATTTTATCACCAATATTTCAAAGTGGATTTGTAGAGCAACATTATACTATGGATGCAGTGTAGAATGCTGGGATTACATGTTTTAAAAATTCTATTATTCTATTATTGGTTACGAAATTTTTGTTGTTGAAATATGCGTTGAATTTGTAATTTTTGTAATGTTAAGGAAGCACATTTGAGGTTTACCTGCTGCTTCCATTGAAAATTGTACCTTAATAGCCTAAATACATAGAAATTCGAAATTTCAATATCTAATATTCCAAACTTTGTTATCTCATTGACAATTATAATAAAGAAGGAGAAATAAGACATCTAATGCAGCATAATATGTCTAGTATACGCTGAATTCGAAGTCGCATGCAATGTATTACATTTTTATCTAATAATCCTTGCTGATAAGTTATAACTGCAAACCAACTGAATGGTTACTCTACTTAAAATTACTATCGTATTCCGTTTTGCTTCTCGATTTCAAAATACTGAGTCAATGAGGCCATTGGGTCAAGTGACTATATTAAAACAAGGGCCAGCTGTCCTATGTGTAGGTTTCATTAATATTGATCGAAGAACCCATTTATTTAACACATCTAAAATTTAATCTAGTGTATGAACTTCTTGGACTAACTCATTCAGCAGATGTATGAAATTTATTGGAACATAGCACAGACGGGGGCGCACATTATTAAAGGTAATATCATTATTTGGCTCATTGATTCTTCATAACTCTTTTATCAGGAAAACACCATTCATTTTGTGCAAATGATAATCATGTACGAAGCTCATTAAAACTACAATATTGGTAGGATGAAGCATATTGAATATTATTATGTATCCAACCCCGCTGAGATAAAGCACTCCCCTTGTATAACAAACTCTGTAAGCTCAAGTAATCTTTTGAAGTTGAGGTGATCTTTGATTTAATTCAAGAGTGCTGAGAAATTACATAATGATTTGTTGAGAGTTGCATCATAATTGTTTATTGCAGCTGTAATAATGTAACCGAATTTCTTCCGGTGCATTTTCGTTCCACTGCTCTACTTTTATATCTTTCTGGGTCAAAAAATGCAATATTTTATCTCATATTTGTCTCGAATTGGCCCCGAAATTCGCAGCTCAATTTCTAGCAAGCAGTAATGATAATAATAGTTATTGGAATACAACTGCTTGTTTAATCAATAATACCATAGAATGAACAATCTATATTCTTTATTCTATGATAATGCTCTAGCCTAATTAATGCTAGAAAATCTTATTTCCTGTCCAAAATGAATTTGTCCTATCAGGAGAAATCCTCTTCATTATATATGACTAAAATACACATTTATCTTTCTGGCCTTGACTTTTCAAGCACATTACATTCCATAAATCATTCTTATTTCTTGTGGGGGGGGGGGTTACAAGTTAAGTTTTTGTGGTTAGGTAAATTTCAAAATATATAAAATGTATATGCAACTTGAGTAACTACGTAAATATAACTAATAGATTAGATACATAAAACATTCTAGATAAATGGAACATATCCTTGTATAATTAACTCAGTTAATTGAAGTGCATTCTCATGGTCACAAGCTTTTTAATGTGAGACGAACATTTTCTACAGGATTTGTAAATGGTTGTTGATTGCCATAGCATAGTCACTTTTCATTTCCTTTTCGATAGCTGATGACTCACTGTCTCTCAAAATGCCGTTATTTCAAGACAGCGAACGGGAAATTTCGTATTTCAAGGTCTAAAAGTTATTACTTTTGAAATCATAAAACACAATGACTGGTAATATTGGTAGGAACTTAGTGAATTGCAGTTAAAAGTCTAGAATGCGCTTTGCCCTTTTCTTCTGAACGTTTTGAAGCATTTTTATTTAATTATTGGATCACGGGCATCCATTTTACTGTTTGATTTGTTCCAATCTTATATTTGCCTGACAGTACAAGGAATTGTTCATTATATTATCCAGTACAGAAATGCTTCATCTCAATAAAAATAAAGTATTCCCATAGTATTTTTTTATTAAAATCAAATCTACAATAGATTCATACTAGTATATTTATACACTCTTCTTTTTACAGTAATGCCCTGTCACACATTCACAATACTATTTAGCAGACAATTTGAAATAATGGAAAGTGATTCTGTTAGTAATTTTTCATGGAGGAAAAAATCTTCTCAGTTCCAATTTTCATGGTTTTTTAAGGAACAACTTTGACAAGGACATGCCACAGTTATGAAACCTTCAATTACTATCATTGGGGTAATTTCAACGTTATCTATTTCCCAGAAGAATTCTTTTAATAACTTAGTTTATCAATTATTATTTTGATTGTGCATTCAGGATATGCAACGAGCATCAACTGCATAATTTAATAATATTTAATTACTTTGACATGTGAATTACCTTGTTTGAAAGTTGGGAAGTGCAATAAACAATAGCTCACCAATCCGTTGAAGCCAATTAAAAGATTCAGCCAGTAACTTATGTGTTGATTTCCATATTATAATAATTGATAGAGATAAGCAACAACTCTGAACAATCGTTAAGGCTATGGGTTTGAAAACCGTGTTCCTATTCGACAGTAGGATGATTGTGAGAATTCGGTCAAGAAAATAACTTTTCCCAATACTTACCTATTTTTATTCCTCGTTCAAGGATTTTTCGATATTATTTCCTTCGCTCCTGAATGTAGAAGAAGCAAAATGTTCTATTTGATAATATTAAGTTTTTTATCGTTATTCCTGCAAATATATTACTATCTTGAAGCTACTTCAGCTTCTCAAAATGAAAGGAACTAATGAGATGCTAAATAACCACGCTTTTCCATCTATGGAATATGCTTATAAGGATTTGGTCCAAGTATTTATAACTTTCGTCTCACTTCAATGTAATTGTGATAGGAGTGGTTTAAAAATTGAAATGACGACCGATGAAAAATCAACTATGCTTTGCACTCATAGAATCAAACATCTCATAAATAATGTGGTAACTGTTTGAACGTGTGAGTACATAAAAGTTTCAATTTTATGTTTATTTCATCCTATGTTTCAAGTCAATCAGCGTTTGTCTGTCTGTTTGTTTGTTTGTAGCGCAGTTACAGTCGCAGTTATGGTCCGATTTGGATGAAATTTGGTATTGAAACAAGGCGTAGAAAGGTATATATTTAAATTTTTTCTATTCATCCCCGTTTCAAGATGGCGGCCCTTTATTCGGAAATTTCACCCTAAAAATCAAGCCAAATTATGAATACTTTATCGGATCAGGTTCAAATTGGGCCAATTCTTCTCAACGCTTCAAAGCGGTAGGCTATTATCTCATGTATCATAAGTTCAAATTTTTTTAATTTTTGGAATTAGAATTTTTTTCCATGTCCCAAATTTCAAGTTCGAGATTTTTTATCTCTTCAACCGTGCATCCTAGCTTAAATGTGTAAAAAACTTCAATTTGTCAGTGTCCTCCACCGATCCTATTGCATATATAATCATACTCTATATATCCATTTTGTATGTGTTTGTGTGTAAATTGGCTGGCGTGTGTGAGTAGTGATGTTAGTGTGTCCTCTGTCTACAGCCAAATAGCATGTGGGTGACAGTCTCAATTTAGAATCTGAAGTTTCTAAACTTCGATGAACTTTAACGATTTTATTGAAATTGAAATACCGTTTACAATAATTACACTTTAATTTTCCATCGATGGAATGACCTTTCACTTTGTTGACGTGTCAAAGTTCGGACAATATTGTGCACTCAGGCAATTGAACAGCAACACTGAAAATCTTCATATTATAGTTATGTTGATAATTTGAGTCTAGTGGTCGATAACTAGTTTAGTCAATAGTCAATTGTAGAGTTGTATTCAGTGAAGCAAGGGCATCAAAAGCATGCTAATCTCGGTGTGCATTACTTTCAGTCGAGTTCACATGGCAGGACGCAGGCCGACCAAACAATAATGTTGCAAATTATACAAATTAATTATTACCGCAGCCGAATTGCTAATTATATTCATGTGACAGTGATATAGCACTGATATTATAATCATCAGCACTGGGTGGATTTGCACCTATTATACCTATACACACAAGCACCTATCCCCAATGATAAATATGGCGGACCATCGAAAACCACAGAAGCCCTAAGCTCGAGTCCTTTGTCGTTGTTTATTGACACTTGTGCTGGACACATTTATTTATTTACACAATTGGCATTGAGTCAATGTGTGCAGATCTTCTGTCCAATTAATCAGGCGAACTCAGTCGAATCACCGATTTTCGTAGAGTTGCTTTACCCTTTACCCTTCATACTGGTCACAGTCACATCTAACCCAGTTTTGTAGCTGCAAATCTGAGCTTCAGTGATAGTTCACATGGTTTTGTCTATTCCACCAGGACTTCCTATATATAGTGAGGTCCACTTTATAATGACAGTATTTGATCAACTTTGGTTTTGCTATCCTTGTCTTTCATTCCACAAAGCCGGTGGTACTATCCTTTTCTAGGTCCACAACGATGCCAATTATGTTTTTGACAATGTAGAAATATAATTAATCAATGCAGAGAATCGGCATCGCTATTCTTCTATCTTTATGCACTGCCATTATAACGTGGACCTCACTATAGTAGTATATAGGAGGTCCTCATTCCACTCTATAATGTTTTCAATTATTCTCTGTTAAGGTTGATATGGTGAAAGTTTCTGATGATGTATGCAGGTAGATACTACGTAGTATTAGATCTAACTGATAATTTCGAAAGTTCAGTTTTGTAAAATATTTTATTTTCCATGTTATTTGATGGATATTTTTCGTCTCCCATTTCTCATAGTAAGAACAAAATGATTATGTAAATTTCTGTTTGGCTTGTTTTTTACTTGGAAATCATGCATTGAAATTTTCAGAATCGAAAATGAATAATAAAAAAATAAAGTAATAATAATAAATAAAAAGATACGAGTGATGAAGGAAAAAAAATTATTCACTTTGAAAGGAATATGTTATTTCGATATCTTGAGACTGCCGTATCTCATCGTAGAGATTGTGGGTTGAGCACTCTTGTATTTCAAAAATTCTTGGTTTGAATATTTGGTCTTGTTCATCCAAATTAACTATACCACAAGATTTCCCAAAACATAATATTATGGCTCGAATTATCAGCGAAAACGCGGAATGAGATCATTGATGAGATCTTATGTTTGCCCATTATTGAGTATTTGGTTCAGTTTGAAGATATTTAAAGCCAAATTAGACTCTCCATGAATATCACTACTCAGGAAAGGAATTCGATGGGGTAAAATGTGTTCTACAATTTAGTTTTTTGTACAAATGATTGTACTTTTTGTGGTTTTCAGAGTGCTCATTCTCTACAACGCTTGTTTGTCTGCAGGCAGATGAAATCAAAATACAATAATCGTACATTCACCATTACCTTGCTACTTCTGTAACTTGCTAAATATTTAACTTTAAATATTTCAATAAACATAGAAGTTCATTTTCAAGAATCAATGTAACTCATAGAACAAGATACAATCTACATAGATATGTTACTTATGATTCTAATTCAACGGTCATTCATAAGCAGCTGGTATACATCGCTCCAAAGATTGTAAACTGCATCCCGAACGAGCTCATCGGTGTACCTATTAAGTTAGTTCCAATAAATATTAAAAACTGGATACTTCACAACTATTACTTCAATCTTAATATTTTTTATGAGTTCAAAATTTTTTCTTCTTTTGAAACTATTCATTATTCTCAGGATCAATTCACAATTGATAGCATTTATTTTAAATATACTTGCCATTGTTTGAATAAAAAGATTCCATTTTAAATTATTAGTTTAAGATTTAGAAACAATTAAGTCTCTACTCCTACTGGCGAACAAGTGTTTCACTTATGCCAGTAGTTCTTCACCTCCAGCCGTATTTTTCAGATAGTTGATATAGATATTTGGAATATTTTTTTTCTCTGATTGTCACATCTTTGTACTGTTTTCTGTGTTTCGGTGAAATAAATTGAATTGAAGCTAATGCAAACTATCGAAGCTAATGCTCGATATGACTTCAGTCCTTGCAGTTCATAAACATTGAATATTCCCAAACACTAATCAGAATAAAATTTACTATAATCGGAATGAAATTAACTTGAAATTTAAGTTTCAGATTCCAACTTGAAATTCCGCTGAGCCTCCATCACTACTTCAAACCGTAGATGCCTACATCTACCTTCCTTTTCGTTTTCCTTGTTCTTTACGTTTCTTTCTCGTTCTGTGCAATCGATACGAGGACTCACGTGCACATCTCACTCACACTCCTATCTTACTCACTCTCAACAAACTACTCACTCATTCTCTCTCACTCACCTTTCCAGGCTCATTTTTTCAATCTTCTTTCATCACTCTATGTGTCTCACTCAGATTGATATCTCAAACTCCTTCTTTCGTTATCGTTGCTTTTCCTTGTGTGCTTCTTTTTCTTTCCTACTCATCCTATCCTACTCTTCTACTAAGCTTCTCCTGTAAGTTGCTCAGTTGTGCAACTCTCCCAGCTGCTTTCTCGCTTCTCCTCTCCAGTACTCATTCTCATACGTTTCTCTCACACTCTCGCTCATTCTCTGTCTCTCTCCAACGCTCTCACACACATTCTCTCTCTCTCTCATACACATTGATGCAGCTGTACTCTGTGCTGCATCACGTTGCTGCTTGATGTCAGAGTCAGAGTTAGCGTATACGGCATGCACTCCCAGTTTTAGGTAAGGTCAGGATTTTGGAGTGTGTGCACCAGTATTTTTGGTCTCCCTCGCACTCCTCCCCACCCCACGCCATATTTGTGACTCCCGTCCACTCTTCCTCATCGGCTCCTCATCCTCCTCCTCATCCTACTCCTCCTCATCATCATCTTTTCACACACACCTTCACAGAATTACGTTGCGCTTCCTCCTCAACCCACTCACGCCACTGCACCAACCAAACTTCTCCTCTTTCGGCAGTTTTGCATTCTTTTTTCATTAAAACATTTCTTCTTCTTCATCTCCTTATCCTTATTCTCCCTTTTTTCCTCTTCTTCGCCCCCTTCATATTCTTTCTCACTCTTTTGTCTTTTCTTTCTCCTTTCTCATTTTTTTCTCATGTACGGTACCGAGGAATAAAAATGATTGCGTAGTCGATTCTGCAGTCAGTTTTGGTCAACTGAGGGTGTGACTCGAACCAATCTATTAGATCTAATTTAGCAGATTTCACTGCTATGGTCCTCAGTGACTATTTATTTATTTGACAGCTGTGTATTGAAATTAAAAATAAATTTTGTGTTAGTGGAATATGATTTCACAGTCACCAGTTCATGAATGTCTCAATCACTATTTATCTGATGAATTCTTTGATGTATACTACAATATTTTTAATGAAACAAAATAAATCTTATAGCACCCTTTATTCTTTAGAAAACATTAAAATTGTTGAACAACTAGTTTCGGTTTACACCATCTTCAGGTTCTAAAACAAAATAAAATTCAATAACTGTTTACAAATTTATATAAAACGAACATATGCTTAAATTCATACGACCAATTATTTTTGGTAAAAGTTATTAAATTTAAATTTAGACTATATTTTGAGATTTTCTTAAAATTTTAAAAATTCTAATATTTTTTATTCACTTTTAATTTTAGCAAAAATTGGATAAAATTTTTATTTAGGATATAAAACAACAAATAATGCTTTTGATTCAATAAAGAAGATTTCTAATGAAAAAATACAACAGGAACAATTTAAAAAATCAGGCGTTATAAACTGGAATGTAGTAATATTGTGAAAAATTTTACATTGGTCAAACACGAAGATGTTTTCAAAAAAGATTCAATGAACATATTCAGGCTTTAAATTCAAAAAATACTACTCAAAAATCAGCGTTTTCTGAGCATTTAATTGAGAATAATCATAATTATATCTATATAAATTCTAATATGAAAATATTTGGCTTTGGTAGTGAAAGTAATAAATTGAATGTAAAAGAAGAATTTTATATCTATAAAACTGCAAAATTGAATAGGAATAATTCAATAAATATAATCCAATTTGACTTGAATAATCCTATTTTTGATAAAATTAAAAGTGAATAAATAGTCTAATATTTCAAATAAAAAAAAAATTAAATATAAATTTAAATTTAATAACTTTTACCAAAAATAATTAGTCATATGAATTTAAACATATGTTCGTTTTATATCAATTTGTTATTGAATTTTATTTTATTTTAGAACCTGAAGATGGTGTAAACCGAAACTAGTTGTTCAACTATTTTAACGTTTTTTAAAGAATGAAGGGTGCTATAAGATTTATTTTGTTTTATTAATTTAAAAGCAGCCCATGTCAATAAATGTCTTATAATATTTTTTTATTTTACATGCACAAGAAGTAGAAATTTATTCATATGAATTGTCATTATTATATAATTTCTATTGTTATTGAAATAATGAATTTTATAAGAATTTAAAATTTTAGTTAAATTAAGAATTTTAGTAGGAGTTAGCAGTCGTATTTTCGTTAATGCGATTATTGACAACAGAGAAAACAGTTGGCAAATCATTCGCTCACTTATATAATATCGCTTTGAGAGGCTAAAAAAATTGTACCTTCTCCCCCTTCAACCATAATTTGGACACTAACTTGGTCCCACGCAGTTCCAACCAGTGGTCAGAGGGCTTTGAGTACACCTCCTATGATAAGTTTACCTTCTAACTATACCAAAGCAATCTGAAAAACTTGAATTTGTAGAATTTTCCTTCGTCCATTCTAAAATGAATTCTTTTACTGGTCAGTAAAAAATTCTGAAAGTCTATGTAGAGTAACCAAACTTCGAGCACATCAAATTTGGTAATACACTTATATATAAACACTAGCAGGGCACCCGTGCTTCGCTACGGGAATTGAAAGATAAGTTTATTTCTGTGAAACATTTATAATCTGAATTCTATAAAAATTGTTATAATCGTTTTTGAGATTAGGCCACAACTTGGCATGAAAATTATTGAGTCAAATCATTCGAATAATTAATATTGATGTGTTGGAACTGCTCTGTAGAATAGTAGTTCAATTGCTGCGAATTTTGTAGAATATTGGGCAGGGCTTAACAATCGACCTCGACTTTATTCATTGGCAATTAATATTCCCCGTTGACAGTTATCAAATTAGCAGCGATCATGTTATTTTGTTTTGCTTAATGCAATTATAGATTGAATTCTAAATTAAGTTGATTCAGTATTTAATGACTCTGGTTTCCATGGATCTCTTGCTTAGTCTGGAATTTTTGGCATAGCCGGTCGCTTACTTTTCGTTTCACTTATCCAAAAGTGTAAAAGCAGCCAATTCACTGATTCTTTCTCCCATAAAAGTCCATTCACACATAATATTTAGTTAGTATAATATTTATTGTGGCTGATTTCTCATGTCCTAAACTTTACAATCATAAATATTAAAGTGGGATGATTTTAATGTGAATTTGCATAGATCTGAATAGAGTTTATTCAATAACTTTGATTATTGACCATTATATGATTTCTTTCTTCGATCTTAGCTTGAAACCAAAAGCTTAGGAATGAAAATTTGGATGTTAACTGACATATAACTCAATTTAATTTCTATCTAAAATATCGGGGCACCGAGCTCCGCTCGATTGATGTTTCAATATCAATAGGTTTGTCTTGTGTCATTTAATGACATCATGAAAGGAAATAGGAGCAGCTGATGGAAAATTATGTTTTTTCGATTTAGTTTTTAGCTGATATTGAAACATGAAAATGTCAGACCCAGTAGCACAAAAGTCTGTTCAATTTCAATCAAGATTAAATTTCATGAGAATTAATCAGAGCAGGGCTCTTTTTTAATAGAAGGCTTCTCTCATTGGTTCCCGTGGTATTTAGTCCGGATTATGAATTAACAGACAGTGCAACTGGCTCTCTCAATGCCATTGCTGCGTACAAACATAGAGAAACAGAGGAACCAATACAACAGAAGCTGAAGAAATTAATCGCATTTCTATCACCTCACAATGAACATTACATTCAACTACCATAATATGTTTGGAGAGATCGGTTTTACATTTCTTTTGCTATCATCCGGTCACTTTCTGAACCTATTCTTCCAGATGTTCCATGAATACTGCAATGTTTTAAATTCAGGTCGCCAAATTTGTTAACTCAACTACAGCTATTGTAATCTTTTACATTTGCTCACACTCTCTTACGTTCTCAACAGACTATGGAAAACTTTTTCTGATCAGCTGCTACTTGAGGGACTAATAATCCTTTCTCAAAAAACTTCAGCGAATTTTTCCAGAGTTGAGTATAGTTTTTATATTATTGTATCATGATAATATTTTTAGCTATCATACTCGACTGATAACAAAATCATTCATATGTGTTCTAGGCACCTGGGAAACATTGATAGTTATCCTTCTATCCAATTATCATTAAATATAAATGCTCAACCTAAATACTCATGATACCTTCTATATCAATACTCTTATCACAAATAATATTGTCTCATGAATAATATTGAACACATGTGATTGAATTTGTAAGTCTGAATTTATTTTTCAATTTTCAATTTTTTCAATTAGTACAGTATTTTCCATTTACAGTGATGATTTTGTAAAATATTTTAATTTGTTTTGCTTTGCAACCCATCTAGATTTCAAATATTTGGTTTCCATATATTTTGTACTCAACATTAGTCAGAAGTTATGAAATGATAAACTAGTTTTTGACTATTTTGAAACTCAAATTTGGGAAAGCAACAGTTTTGAGTTTTCAGCCTGTTGTTCCTTTTCCAATCATTCATATTGAGTTAAGAATGATATTGTATCTGTGAATGTATTGATATCCTTTTATATTAAGCGAGCAATTTCTGAATAATATTTATTTGTATGGTTATCAGGTTATCTGGTTATATGGTTAAAACCATAGAGAAACAATAGCGTTAGTAGATATCCCATGGTATAGAGAATTTATGTCGCAACTTTCACTGTTATCTCAAACCGATTACTGTCGATTATTGTCAATTTTTACTGTTTTGTTGGGGTGATAGTGTAAGACCGGCACAATTTGAGAGACTACCAGCATCACACAGCTGCATAGAAACGAACAATGTGAACTATCGGCTTGGGATAACAGTAAAACTTGCGACATAAACGCCCTATACCATGGGATATCTATGCTATCGTTTCTCTATGGTAAAACCCATATAATCAACGGGGTATAATACCCATTATACCCATATAATGGGTATAACCCATATATGTCAACGGATCTCGAAAACGGCTCTAACGATTTTCACGAAATTTGGAACAAAGTAGGTTTATGATATGAAGATTCGATTGCTCTAGGTCAACCCTTGGATAACTCGCTGGAGGAAATTAAAAGGATAAATACGTCCTTGGAAAAACAGCTGGAAATTTTGTCGTCTGTCGATACCGTATATGGAAGAGAGTGAACGAGTGCATGTATGTTGGATCATCAAGCTGATCTCACGATTATCTAGAAATTTTAATCAACTTGATCAAAATATCTGATTTGTTGACATGATATCATTCAAAATGGAAGTAGGCTATATCAAAATTTTCAAAGTTAATTATTATTTTACAGTTTTAAGTGATTAGTGAGTGCTATTTTGTTATTCAATTTGGTTTGTAGACAATCTAAATTAAAACATTTCTGTTTTTAAATGTTTTGACTAAAAACTGGACCTGAATTCAAGTGTATGGAACATACCTAACCTAATTTTTGGACCATTTATAGTGTATAGATCAAAATTCGGGGAGAAACCGTTCTGGGCTGTGCCTGTTAGTACCGGTACTTCCCCAATCATTTTAAAGAATCATGTTCTGTTTATCAATAAATAAATAACGAGCAAAGCTTGGTGCCCCGATATTATAAATATAAATAAAATGAAGTCAATTATGTTGATCAACTTTTTAATCTTTAACATTTCTCTTATGCACATGGACCTATAATCTCCGTAGCTTTTGTATTTTTGGAAGAGACACACAACCCGATGATAACAGTACCGGAGTTGGATTCTGATATTTGAAACTTTGATGGCTATCAAATTACGTGTTTCGGTAGAAATCATGCATATTTTTCTGCAACCCATCTTACACTGGAACGTAACCCAGACAACTCACTGATTGGAGGTGAGAGGTAATTTAGAATTTTGACTGAGCAGTGTAAATTATGCATGAAAAGCAGAAAGCATTTTCGAGTTGAGTGAGTAAAAAGAGAGAAGTTGAAGTGGTTAGCGCAAATAATAGGGCTACTGAATACATTGAGGGCTTGGCTTGGAATATTAATTCACTTCACCCTCACACTCTTTCTCACTCCATCCATCTTATCATTTCCTTCATTATCAATCTCTAGTTCACTTTCTCTCTCTCCCTCTTCATTTCTCTCTTATCAATCTCTCTCTCTAACCTCCAAGCTCATTCCCCTACTCTTCTTATTCATTATCATTCGATCCCTAACTCTCTACGCACTTGCTCATCTCTTTTTATCACCCTCTTATATTATTGTTTTCTACATTCCGCTCCTTTACTCTGTTCTTCTTTTCATTGCCCTCTGCATTCTGTTGACATCAAGTTGGCCTCATCCTTAATAGAATTTACAAGACAATAATTACTTCCTGCCACTTTTTGGTTTGCTGGAGATCTTGTTTGACACTAAATCTGAATATTCATCTCTACCAACCAGTTAGTTGTCTTAGATTTTCAATTATCAATGAGAATTAACATTTTTAAAGATGTTGTGTGATTTCCAATTATTACCAAAAAATGAAAAAGTAAGCTAAGTGAATACCTGACATAGAAATATGTTGTGCCGGGAACCAAGCAATCGGGTTCGAAGTTTCAATTCATCAATCGATGGAAATAGCCTCATTCAGGATCTGAGAATCATGAGAAATATGCCATCATTGCCAATGTAATCATTGCTCCACTCACTGTAGTACAGTTGATTGTTATTGAAAATAACCTGAGTGAAGTATTTGAATATTCTAATAAAGAATAGAGGGTAGAGCTGCTTAACATTTTTCTGGATGGCTCAATAATATTGTAATGTTCTTATGTCCGTTGGATGAATAGTCAAGTTTCTCTCTCTTTATGGCAGTTGTTACTTCTCACATTTATATACTAATTTATCTCTCCTCAGAATAAAGAATGATGCATTATTCCCTCAATAACAATTATTACACAAATAAATTAATCTAAATTCAATCATAGACTTTTTTGACAATAATAGACTTGAATTATTTTGAGCTTGGCTTTTGTCATCAGCTTGTTTTTGTCACTAGTTTGGCTGTGAAAATTCGATAGCAATAAGTTAGAGGGTTGATTACTGAATCCACCAATAAACAATATCAAATCAGCAAGCGTTTGCTGTTTCATCATTTGAATTCCAACTTATTCGAATTCTCAGCTGAAAAATTACAATGAAAGTCATCTTGACGGCCCCAAACCATAGAGAAAGAATGCAAGAAGCGAATGCTAGCTTCTATGGTAATTTTTCAATAATACACTCCACCACGTGGGACAAGCATGGTGATAAGTTAGTGCGTCAGCGACCGTATGCATTCTGGCCGGAGTTGGATGAACGAGTGTGCAGTGTGAATGAGTGACAGCGTCGCGACGCTGCTGAGGGGAAGGACCCCCAGGGGGGAGAGGTGTTCGAAAGGGGTAAGGGGGGCCTGGTGGGAGGCAAAAGCCAGACAGCGTCGGCGCTTATTAAAGCAGCGAGTGGAGGGGGTAGCCAACGACCGAAGAATGCCGAAGTGCAGCCAAGTGCATTCTCGGATCTGCACGAAGGAGCGACTGCAGTTGGCCGACTGCACGTTGCACATTTTCTGCAAGTTTATAACAACGTAGTCCGCTGACAACAGACGTTACGGTACGGTCTCTCTTGGAGCGGTTCTCTCTCCGCACTTGCGCGCGTCAAAACTGCAGGACAATAAATTGCCAGAAAAGTTTTTCACACCTCCAAAAATTTCAGTGCAATTAATAATATTATCGTGAACCAGTGCTGTTTATCCGATCGCTATCAACTGAACTTGGACAAGAAAAGCATATTCAAGTTTCTTTTCAAATGAATGCGTTTCAAAGTGTACGCGAAAACTCTATATCACTCGAATTAATCACCACCATAGGCCTACAGCACTCAACAATACTTGGCTGCTATGAAAAATGTTAACCGCTGTGTTCCGGAAATCATCTGACAAAAATAGACTATCAGTTCGCGAAGTTGAGATTGAGAATAATTGTAGGTTATTTTGTGGCACATTTTCGAGGAGTGGTGTCGCTTGTTTCACCGTAGATTGTGAAAGTGTTACTGGATTTGTAATAGTGGCTGAAAAATTGTTATTGAAAAATTTGGACTTACTTCGCTCAAGATTTCTTCTGGCACGTCAACGGACTCGTCTCGCAGGAAATTTCCAGAAGTTTCGCCAGCTGTCGAGTTGCATAAATACGGTAAATACTGTTCAATAAAATTCATCTCCCTTGAAAAATTGGTTATTTTCTTAACTATTTTGAAAGCTTATAATTTTTTTTAGGAAGCATTCACTCAAAACGAACGATTTTATAATATTTATGTTGATATTTTTACAATTTCTACAAAAGAATAATGCCTTTAAAGTTGAGTGATATTTGAAAATCTCAACTGGCATAATAGCTTACTAAAATAAGAGTTTTGAGGCATAAACTTTTTTATCTTTACCTTTACCGCTTAAGTTTTTGATTAAGTAATTTAGTATTCTTTCAAGAAGCTCCAGCATGAAGAAACACTCTTCTCTCTATAATTTTGGTTCTCTCAGAGAAAATCATGAGGGAAATCTTGTTTCAATACAACCAATTTATGAAATTCACATTCACATCAGCTTATTCATCAAAGTGGTATAGTAATTAGTTTTATTCATAACAGGAAATAAAAAAGATTACAATACTTCCCTTATAAATAATGCTTATTTTTAAGAATCGAAGATCTCATTATTACCAAGTTTTATTCGATTATCGGATTGTTGTGCTGTATTTTGATTAGCTTTTTATGGAAACTCAATGTTGCTATCCAGCTTGAGAAAGAATAAGATAATTAGAATAGTGATATTCTTCCAATTGAAAAACAATAGAGTATGGATGACTTATAAAAATTACATGGGTACAGTATGAGCTGTCGAGCGAGATAGTGCCGAGGTAGGATATCTTTAGATTATGAAAACAAAGATATTAACTGGATGAAGATTTGTAATGAAGAGGTCGAGCCCTAAGCCATCTTACTTATTTCCGATAGTCAGTTAAGAGTATTTGTAATTGCAGGCCCATTTCTCTAGATAACAGTAACATTTTCATTCACTCTTTTACAAATAGTAGAGATTATTGACTTTGGGCTTTGTGCTGAAGTGTTCACTATAATTTTCAGGTTTCTTGGATCTCCATGATATATAATCAATCGTAGGCTGCAATATCTCAAACAAATCAGCTATGGTAGAATGCGAAAATGTTTACACATTTGTTCATTTCAAGCTATTTGTATAGTTTGAGAAGGATAACAGAAAATTCAATGTTGAACTTCAATTACTATTTCGAACTTTGAGAGGGATGTGAATGTTATATAAAAGATAATGATGATAATAATATATGAGTACATATTGGAAAAACTATAGGAAACACAAGGAAGATTCAATCATGGCATTACTATCCATTCTGTGAGGAATCTATATCGTTTTAATTTATCTATTAGGAATTTTGTTCCATTTCACGGTCATAATGATGATAGGAGTGCTATCAGGAAATTAATCATACAATACTATTTCATATACAGAATTTCCAACATGCACGTTTTCATCGTGTTCATTCTACACATGTCATATCAAAATAATTGCACATGCATTCACCATTGTATCAACCGATAAGTAATTCAATATCTAAAAAATTGTTGGAATTCTCTATAATTTTCAAAGTGAGAATCAGCTATCAAGATACCCTGATTATCGACTGGATTATATCCACTTCACTACAAACTTACTGACAAAGGTAAGTTACAGGCGCAAAATGTGGAATAAACTAGCCTAGTGATTTATTTCTTATTCTAATCTTCCACAAGTGAACAGTTTTTCGCGGCTTCAATTATCAAGATCTAGAATAGTTCTATAATTTTAGTTCAATAAAGAAGTACTACACATTCAGATAAACGCCACCAATTCACTCGTGGCGAGACTCTCCACACCACTGAGCTAGAACATAATTGAGAATTTGGAGCACCCATCAATCCACTGTAACATGGATTATAATTTTAGGAATGAAGAATTGTAAACTACCTTGGAAACAAAACTCTTCACCAGAGGAGCTGGCAAATTCAAATTGACTACTTCGATTATGAGAGACATTTTTCAATATCAAATTCCTAGAGTAGCAGCCTATTTTTTCATGCATCTACCTACATTGGAGTAAATCATCCATCCACATTATATCGAAAAATGTGATTACGATATGAATGGGCAATCCAGATGTCGAATTCCCTTTTTTCTATCTATCATTATTTGAAGGAAGGTACAAATTCTTCGTTGGCTCCTGATTGAGAAGCAACAATTTGAAATTTATGATTTTCCGGTAACGGTTCTTGAGAAGAGAGAATTTTTCTTTCAAATTTATGATACAAACTAGTGATCTCCACATAAAAACTTGAGTGCAATTACAGATTTTATGGAACTTATTACCTTTACGGATAAGAAGCGCACAGTTATTAAAATCTTTATAGGGGATTTGATGGTCAATTTATGTGTACTATGAATTTACGTTGTACACTTGATTATTTCAAATACTACGATCGACTAGCAAAACAAGAAAGTCCTTGAAACTGATTGAAATAAATAATGATTTATTATGGTGCTGGATACAGTGCTTATTTTAAGATGACTTTCAGTGTTGTATGTAGGCCTAACCAAGTTGAGAGCATGAAGATATAGGCCTACTTTTTGTAATCTATGCATTGGGCTTTGCTGTGTAACTATGACTGAAAATCCCATAAAACTTCAATATTTCAATACTTCAACTTCTTAGTACGATCGGTTACACAACCGTCTAAACTCAAGTAACAAAAATCAAGTATCGTAAACCAAGGGATGAAATCAATCCGAGTAGTAACCAATCAATCGCATCACTAAAATGGAAATGCAACATTTTACTCAGAGAATTTTGAACATCTCCTTGAACTTCATCCAATGAATTTTCTTTTAACTTGCAGTCAATTCGGATTTAATTGGAGGACTGTACTATTTCTGTGCTTATCTCATTTTAAAACATTAAATTTTGCTAAAGAATTGATTCAGGTGTTGGAAGCATTGAGATTCAGAAAAAAATTATCAATCGCTTAGATCAAATACGGTAACTGAAGTGCGAAAAGCATCAACAGTGATAGAATCGGTAGATAGACTCATAACTTGGGAGAAAATTTTTATTTATTATAGTTTGTAGTCAACAAAAATTCAAGTAAATATAATCATCAAATTAATGTCAAATCTACAATCAAATGATTATTGGAAAGCTCTCATGTTATTGTGAATATGATTTATGATAATACGAATAAAGGAACTCTCTCAATTTTGTCAGCTGAAGAGCGTTTTCATGATTCCATTAGCGATAATTTTTTTAGTAGGCTGTGTTTGAACTTGTAATAGTTCAAGTGTATCAACGTCAACTCTATAATTGATTGAGTAATAAAGGTGAAATCGTATTTTAATAAGCCTAACACCTTGTAGTTGTCGGTTAGGCTAACATTTTGTGCATAGCATTGTCATGAAATTGAGAGGTTTCCAATGATTCCATAAGTTGACACAACATGAGGGAATATGGAATCTGCTACTTAAAAAGTAAGTTTAATATTCATTCCATGTTACACTTAGTTGTATTCTAGAAAAATATAGCAATATCTTCAAAGCTCTTCTAGTAGCCATGTAAAACTTATCTTTCAATATTTTAATGCAATACTTCAATCAATTGAATATTTCTGAACATTGCTATTTTCGGTAATCAATATGTACTTAGTAGCAATAAGTACAGTACTAAATATGTAACAAATACAATGTACATTGTACTGAAGTTGCTAGGTATGAGAGAGCTCAGTTTTAGGACTATGAATATAACAGCAATTTTCTTGTAACTTAATCAATTTTTTCATATTTCAAATAAATTATGATTAGGTATAGATTATCGATACAGCCAGTTTTCAATTTCTATTCATTTTTCGGACAGGGAAATCATGAACTTCGCGCAGTATATTCATTGTAATGCTCAGCTTGCCAGCCTATCAAGCTAAAAAGAGCTGTGCAATGGATTAGAATTAATTGATATGCAGTCATTTGAAAATTAGGATGCATACTTTATGATTTTCGCTTGAAATGTGGAGCGTGCCACTTTTGCGATGACGCAATATTAAGTTTGTAATGCTTTCAAATTCGTTGTTTTATCACGTTTTCACAACTTTATAATGATGACTGGGATTTTCGATAGTCAAAATAATTGATCTAATTCGCAAAATCAACGTACGTATAATGGATCATAAAAAAAGGATTTGACTAAGACGTGAGAAACGGTTCAATTTTATTCCTTCCCAAGGCGAGAAACAATTAAAATTATCCGGAAAATCATTTCTCATAACATTTTGAAAGCCTGTTCGAGCTAGATATTCCACATTATACATCACTCCACAATTACAACTTTGTGATTATTCACTTGATATTTACTGTAACTACGGCATCCATTGTATTTTTCCTATCTTAACCTCTCATAATAAATATATGGAACTGCTATGCCATACACATAATAATATAGAAATTTGAATTCTATCAACACATTTTAATCTCCACATAAACTTGGTAGCTGTTCTAGTAAGAATGTGCATTTTTGAACTTTTTTCACTGGATAATCATTAGCATGATTAGAGGATCGCACCACCCTAATAAATATGTTTAACCCTAATTAACTTGATTTTAATCTGTTGGTATCTGATTCAATACATACTTTCATAGTATGGCCTTTACTGGTAGACTGTGATTCTACTTTATAAGAATAAAATTTGCGTTCCTGTTAGTATGTTTCCAAAAAAAAAAAAAAAAAAAACAGTAAATTGTTTGAATTTAAAACAAATCGTTTCAAATTTTCTGTCAACCGTTTTTGTCTTCATATCAATTAGGGATAGGGTTACATCGTAACTATTCCTACTCAATTAATATCCTTATTATTCTTCAACCAATGATCAATATGAAGTATTTGTTCATTTATGTCCAATTCCTCCCACATTACTTCAAGTTTGTAATGTTACTTAAAAAAACCAATACTCCAGTTTGCATTGTTAATAATTGAAAATTTTGAAGCTGTTCAGCTTAGCCGCTTCTTTGTGGGAAGAATCGTGTATTTATCCATAGTCGTAAGACTGGATGGGAGAAAGCTGTTATTCTACTAAATATTTAGAGAAAAAATGTGTGAACTTAATTTCCTGGATCTTTGATTTTGAAAACATCGGTCCCTGGCGTGATTTATCATCAATATATCTGATTTGTAGCTGTTCCTATAATCATTCCTTCAAAATCTTACCACACATTGCTTACTCCAAAACTGCTGGCTGTTCCAAGAACTATTTTGTGTACCGAACATTGGTAGATGTAAGCCTTTCAGGAAAAATTGACTTCAGTCTGGCTTTAGTTGGGTAAAATTGACATTTTTCGCTGTGATTATAAATTATGACGCGAGGACAAGCAAGCTCGCCAAAAATCGACAAAGTTCCGAACTCCTGTGAATTATTCAATCCAGTCTGAATGCAAGTAACAATAAATAAAGGATGTGAAAAGTGATTACCCATAGACATGAAGAAAGACAACTGGTGAAATTGCTTTAGATGCTAAAGCAATGCTAACTTTACTAACTTTGCTTTTCTATGCTAACTTTGAAAGCAAGCATAAGTTGTACCATGTTATGGAAATGTCTCCATATATCGTGAATTATAAAAATATTCAACTGTAACATAACTGTTACAGTTCCACCTGGGCTACACGTTCAGTCCACTCCAGTGAGTATAGAATGTAACATTCTATATACATTCTATAGTGTACTCACTGGTCCACTCTTGTGAGTGATGGTGGATAATGGTAAAGAATAAGCGCGCCATTTCAGTTGGATTCCGAATCATATCAATTTTGAAACTAGATCCTTCAATAGACTTGTTTCATATTTATTGTCTCCAGTATTCCAATATTTCATGGAACATTAAACTTGTTGACTCCAAAGACGTGGACTGAAACGGACGAGCAATTCCTTTTCCGAAAAATTACTGTTAGTGAATTTTAAGTGAAGATTTCCGGTGCCAATGCTCCTTTCTGATCGATTGAAATAGAGACATTAAGCACTCTAGGAACATCCTATTGCAATTCAATTGCAGTATTTCAAAAGAGTTCTTTAAATCTGGAAATATTTATGGTAGTTTTGAATAGGAATCAGAATAGTATCAGTCAAATAAGATTACTGCGAGATGCAATTATGGTTAAGATGTAGGTGTATGAGTCTCTCCGAAGTCTGAATAGCGTAATTCATCATCAAATTCACGCAAATTGAATTTTAGTATGTTTAATTGAGGAATCATTTCTTGTTCGACAATATAGAATATCCCATTCTCCAAAGATCTAATTCGTCATTTTCGCATGGTGTAATTAGCAACCTTGTGATTTACAGTCAATTCAAAGTTTTCTACTCGAATTTGAAATTGTAATTGTACTGTTCCTATCCATAAGCTATTAAAGGAGAAAACTTCCCCAACAAAATAAGTTATATTGCAACGCGGTACTCAGTATACATAAGAAGCATTTTTATACTTATCTGATTATATTTATACTACTATACTTATCTTACCGAACCTTTATAGCCTTTAGAGATTTGGATAACAATTCAAACTGTTAGATTGTGGGCAATGGACGTGCTGTAGAATTCTTATCTGCTTTCCAAAAATGTTTATGCTCTCCTCTCAATCACTCTGCAAATTGAATAGAATTATTCTTTTGTAGGATTACTGTTAATATCCCCCTCCTTACAGACAGAACCTATTGGGGAAGAGGTAAGTCCTGTTTTTTTAGGGATGGTCAAGGTCCATTGTTGAAAACGTTTTCCAATACTGGACTGGCTAAATAGTTGCCAAACTCATTCGTAATAGGTTTTAATGAGTGAAGGGTGAGAATTTTCGGACCTACCCCAGTTGTTCCTGTTTGAGTTATTCACGTTTTGCTCAACTTCAAAGAAGAACGACGTGATGAGACGGTTATATTTTGCACGTAGTTTTTGTGTTTGGGATTCTGTTTCCTATCAAGCCAGTCATTATTTTGGAGGAACTCTCAAGATATCGCCCAGACTATTCGAGAGTTATAAAAATTCCTTTTAGATTCCCGAGCGATGGACTGCAAACTTATCAAGACTAACAAAAACGTGTTACACTCTTTTTCAACAGACTTTCAAGATATAGATAGATAGATATAGATATAAAAGTGCTCTATTGAAAAAACAATATTTCACAAGAAGTATTACTTAAAATATTGCATACACTATAGGGATTGGTCTAAGACCGTCAGCCGGAAATTCCGAATAACTAAAAATATCGGGGGACCGAGCTTTGCTCTGGAGTGTAAAAGCATAGAAAATTCGTAAGGAGAGATTGAATTTATAGTTTATATTTATTCTCAGTCATACAATTATTTTTACAGTTATATGAGGAGGCACAAAAGGCTTATGCCCAAAACTGTCCATTTCAAATTTATTCTACAGTCCAAATCAAACTCTAGGTTAAGCTACTATCACTCAAAATAACAATATTTATTCACACTTCAAAAAACAAACACATCATCAATAACAAATAGATATACTATGAATTCGATTAAGAATGATATACTACGTTTGCTACAATATTTGTTAATATACTATGTACTATTCTACACTAACAGCATCTAGTTACTATTTTGGACTTTCTGAAGTAAACATGTTTTCTAAAAAAAGAGAAATAAATGAAAATAAGTTTTTCTTGCTGAATTTTTCTTCTCGTGAGATCAGCTGGATGATCCCACACATGCACTCGTTCACTCTCTTCCATTACGGTATCGACAGACGACAAAATTTCCAGCTGTTTTTCTAAGGACGTATTCATCCTTTTAATGTTCTTCAGCGAGTTATCTCAGGGTTGAGACCTAGAGCAATCGAATTTTCATATCATAAACCTACTTTGTTCCAAATTTCGTGAGAATCGTTAGAGCCGTTTTCGAGATCCGGTCACATACAGATGTAAATATAAACATATAAACTATGAACAGAAATTGCTCGTTTAATAGTATAGGATAAATGAACAACAGACTTTCAACAACAGCCCGATTCAAAATTGTTTTTAATGCATATTCATCATGTTCTCATCATAAACATGATATTTTTAAAACTGTTTCTCAGTTAAAACTGTAGTTTTCATGAGATTGAATCAAAAAGTTAAATTGATAAACCGAAGTATAAATCAAGAAATGTTCTCAGAGTATTAGAGACAATGATAAACTCCCGATTTAAGAAACCTTTATGAAGGATAAATACTTGAAAGATTCAGGTTTTATGTTGTTCATGACTAAATTTCATTGCGGATTTGCTATTATGATTCATCACAGAGCAAGACTCCAAATAAATGTATTGCTTCAGCCAATTATCGCTAGAAACGCAATGATGTGTTTGAAGTGACTAATATTCTGGTATTCGACCTTGAAATCCTGTGTGGGAAAACCTTGTGGAAATCGTCCAAATTGTTTTAAGAATCAGTAGGCTACTCTGTGAGGAATTTTTCATGGAATCCTGGAAAACTAAATCGAAAACCCTTCTTCATATAACTACCTTGAAATCTTCAAATTTCATCATCATGATAATAATTATTTCCGGACTCAGGATAAAGCGTCATTTTCTGTTTTCTATCGTCAATATTCGAAATAAGGAGTAGACCTAGACAAATCAAGTTACCTAAATATCCTGTTCCAATGTAATTATCTAGTACACATATGGAAGAGACTTGTTCACTTATTTTATTGCATGTCAAGTGTCTTATGCATGTTTTATTTCATATCTATGTAATTTAAGTACTTGTTAGTTTCACTATGAAGCTGGCTATAGTTAGTCCTGCGTCATCATGTTCCATTGCAACAACATGCCCTATCATAGTTTACTTGTTTTATTATTAGAAAAGTGATTTGATAAATAGTTTGCAGTTGAATATTCATAATTGAAAATCAACTCAACACTCGAAAACGATTCTCCACCTCCTCGAAAAGTCAAGTTTGGACAAGAAAATATTATAGGACATTTTCATTGAAATTATAGTAGAATTCTTCCTCATGCTAGAATAACTTCCTCATTATGATAGAACTATGAACTGCGATTCTATGATGAAATTCAATTCTTTGCAACAATGGATGATGATAGGCTATACAAAAACAATACTATATTCATATATTGAAAAGACTACGATAAGTTTGAATGTGCTAATTTTTGAAATAGATCTTTGAAGAGTTCAACTGAGTTACAAATAAATCATGAATATCTGGAAACAGACGAGTTCAGCCCAGAGGACTCACTAGTTTATACTCGTAGAGCATGGTTGCCACGTGACCATATTGATTGGAGTGCATTTGAAATTGAATTAAATACTCAATTATCAACTATATATTGTCAAAATCCAGAGCTGAAACCTGGATGCACATCTCATTCATTTCCTTCTTGCAGTATATAGGCAATAGGTCAGTCAGAGCTGTTTTGAAACCTGTTTGAAGTGGAGTCCATAGAATACTGGTTCTGCATACTCATAACAATAATTATCCACATTCAGTACTATACGCTACAAGGTTACATCTGTAATACTTATCCTGAAATTTATATTTTTGAAAAGTTTTTCAAGTCATATTTCAACTATAATTTCCAGGCTAAGAATAAAGAATCTATGATAATACTCAATATTAAATTGCATTAAAAAATCCATCACTTTAAACAATCATCAATCAATTTCCGTAATGGAGAATTTTGATATGCTTTTATTGTTTTATTCTCCATTCTTGTGCTAGGGACAACGTGTTCCTATGATGGAACACTCTCTCCTAGGGACAATTTCTTCCACGATGTTCACCAGCTTTTCTTCATCAAATTCTGGACAATTGGATTATTGAATAGTTTTTATTAAAATTCCTTGTGAATCTTCAAGATGAAACATTTTTTGATTCCATGTTCGAATAATTAATCATGCGAATTGATCAAAACTCATCGTTAAATGGTACTTCAAATACCAAGATAATTTATTATTGAAATTATCATCAAGAAGATTGATTCAACTAGTATTGATAATTTATACAATCATCAATCCTAATAATACTATAGGAGCATTTAGCTCTCAAAATATTCACAGGCTTAGTCGTAATCTATAAGAAAATGTCCAATTGGAAATTGAATGAGCGTTGCGAGTTCTTACTTTCGACTTGAGGCTCGAATCTTTGTGTGCAAGTATGTTCGACGATAACTTTAAAATGCTGTCATCAGTCAACTTGGAATTTTTAACTGATATTCTTTGAACCATTTCATAGATTGAGCTCGTTGTTCAACATATTCATTCGTCCAATTTGAGGATATAACCACAGTATAACATTGAAAGCGCATAAAGATAAAAAAGTATTACTTTATCAACTGACAGTTGGATTTCCAATTGCATGCAATCAATGCAACTTGGATTATTACTTTCCACTGTTTTCATCAGGTTACAGAATATCAGCTCTATTTTGAGCTAGTTCTTCAGCCCGGTGGGCTCACTAGTCTATTATAACAGGGTGAAAACATTTTCACTATCAATACAATCAAGTTGATAGAATATCTCCAATTTTATTAAGCATAGAATCTGAATTTTCTCAGATTTCTATAATAAAGGTCATAGTTAGTTGTACTGGTTATGGATCAAGTGCATGCTGTGACATAAATGTCAAATGACATGGTTTCAAGCTAAACAGCTGTGGCGAGTGGCGAGCAGGCGGATTGAGTGTGGGATTATATTATGGGTTGCATTTGATCGACCAAGGAGAAGAAGAAGATAGCAGAGAGACAAGACGGAGAAGCAATGAGAGTGAATTGAGAGTTGAGAAAGAGCGACTGAGAGAGTGAGCTTGTTGGAGAGAGACGTGATAATGAGTTGTGATGATGGAGAAGACGGAGGAGGAGTATTTATTGTCTAGCACTGGACTCCGACTGAGAGAGTGCAATTGCAATTGCACTGTTGCACCGAGAGTCGAGACTGCACTTTGTCTATTAGCCTTCACTGCACTCTAGACTAGCGGGGAAATGCAACACTGTGAAGGCCATAGGGGCCTTGAGCACTATTATTACTTTAAATGCATTTTAACGCCGCCTAGGGAAGGGATAGATAGGAGACGCGTAGAATGCATTTTGTTTGTTTTTCTAACGCCTCTATTTCCTCAATAACCACATAAAATTTGCTGTCAATGCCAAGAATATTTAGACAGTGCATCAATCTTAATCCAATAATTTTACTACTCTATATGCATCATTAAAAGTGTTCGACATGCCATCTCAATTGCTCTTTGTTTCTACTACTACACGAAAACAAGTGTTTGCTTTGTCTACGTTCTCTTTGTCCAGTACCGTTGTACAGTGCAGTTCATATGATTTGGCAGCGCGTACTGTAGTGATGGGGAATGGGCGACGTCAACCTACATTACAAACTTTTACGCCGCAAACACTTTACGACTGTCCCCCAAAATACTCTCACAACATGATTCTTCAATATGTTGGATATGGTTGTCTGAAACAGCATTGTACTAGTCCATAATATACATACCAACTCACAAAATTCATACAGAAGAGTCGGATACCTTTGCTGGAAAATTAAATTATAGGAAAATTTTAATTTATCAGAAAAGTAAGAACCGACAATTTGGAGTATCACTGATTTCTTATACTGATCCACAAGTCAATTCAAAAATGTTCTAATAAACTCATTCACGGGAAATATTTTAAAATCTGATGGATTATTTGAAATAGCCATACAGAAAACAATGTGGGTGCATAATTTATGTTAAATATTTTTTGTTGTTTGTGACTGATGAGATTTATCTCTATTGACCTGAATAGAAATCTTTCAAGTACGCAGTAGCTTATCATTCGCCGGTCTTTTTATTAATTTTTAATTTTGATTACTTTACAATTTATTGCTCATACTCATTCATACTACTGTACTAAGCTTGCCTCTCAAGAATGTCGATTCGATATGATAACACATGTCGTGAAGAAATACTTCTGAACTGTCCTATGTCAACTTGAAAATTATTCATCTCAATTAAGCACGTTCCATATTACTCTTGAACAGCTTTCAATTGCCTCTCTTATTAAGAGCACTGTACTCTACATTTGTTTTTTCAATTCATCCAAGTATTATTAACGAAAGAAAATCTTGATGCTAACGAGGATGACTCGAAATCGATTAGTATTCACAGATTAGATATAACAAAATGATTACAAAATTAACAATAATTCATTAAAAATGTTATACAGTGTAACAGACAATCAGTTCTAGAGTCAGAAAATAATAGCTTGATATGTTCAAAATGACATTTTGTAGATTTCGAAGACTGATTATGATGAGGGATGAATGAAGCTTCTTCAGGAATGTTCCAAACCACCAGGTAGCGATTTTTAAACCCATAAATTATATTTAGAGGAGTCGGCTCTTCAAGTGGTCACCCTTCCAGTGAAGTAGTAGGTACATGCATCAAAACATCTTCGATAGCTTATCAGCGAGACAGTGGAGCTACCCGCTACCCAACGCGGTTGATATAAAAATGGAAAAATAGTTTAAATAGAAAACATCACTTTCAGACATGGTTAGTTACGCGGCATTTAGGGAAACCATTCAACTAGATATGACAGTAGAAACATAACCTATTTTTTGGAAATTTGTTAATTTATCAAAATTTGGGAATGGAATAGATTTGGGCCAAGCCTGTTGTTCCTTTCTAATCATATTTATATGATTTGTGATTCTGTCCACAAATAAATGAATGAATAAAGTAATCATACTATTACTGGTATGATTAACAAATTTTGTTCAGGAAGCAGGAGCATTATTGAAGCTCATATTATCGTAATTTATTCAATTTTGTAATATGTAATTTATTTATTTCTACGTGATATTTATGTTATTTATATCTCTTCGAAGTTAACAAATAAGGTTAGTGACTATTTCCACAATACGCGTTTATACTATGGAAGAAGATAGGCTAAGCAAACAGGAGTATAACAAATGAGTTGAAAGAACTGTAGTTTGACATAATAGACTATTTATATTACTCACAGATTGAACCTTATATATTTACGTGTGATATTCTCAAAAATAATACTATTCTTCAAGTTTCTGAGTGAATTAGCCATAAATAAGTATGAAATAAGTAGCTTGTCACATAATTGCGATGCACTAAAGCACACAGTAGGTGATATGACAAGCGGGTCATGGTGAACAATATTATTGAAAGTAACCCGTATTCTGGAGACCTCACAGCTACTGCTCAGACCAAGCCCCTCAAATTTTCCAATTTCCTCAATAAATGATCTATATATTTTGAAATTCAACGCCAATATTATGTTACAATTCGGCCAGTAATGACACGTAAACATCGCGTTATAATAATGAGTTCTCCAAAATATCTATGCGCGCTCATAATGCTCTTCAAATGATGGAATGTACTGTTGGTCATCCACTGCTCATTAAATCGTGTTGTTATGATACGTGGGCTGAAGACTGCGAAATTAATTCCTGTTCTAATTTATTGGGCCTGGTTTCTCAGTCGTTAAGACTGAATTTATCTTTCAAAAATTCATGAATCAGTTGCATTGGTGAAAATAATTGAGGCTTCTTTGCAGGTCTTACGATACTCAAGTCTTCATAGTGTTTCCCAAACAATTTTGAAACTTATTCAATTGCCCCATATTCATAAAGATTGAGTTTGATAGTATTGAATCATGTTGAAGGTCTTCAATTATACGTTTTTGAGGTCTCCAAGTTCAAAGTGCTCTCAGGCAGCCCACAAGCAGTTGAACTACAACTGTGGAATCAATCAGTATTCGAGGGAGAACGAGATCAATCTAAAATATTGTTCTATTGATCGGATTCTGATTGTGGTTTTTGTTTGTTTGTTCTAGGTGAGGGATCTAGATTGATTCTGTTTGCTGTGCCAACAAAATGTTAAGTGAGTATTAAAGCTAATGAGATTTAAAATGTCTTACAGAATAATGAATCATTCTTTCCCAAATTCACATAGAAGGGTAATAACTCTTTGAACATTTAGTGGCTGGTCGAGATGATTTTGACAGTTTTTCTATCACAAATTGGGATTCGTATACAATGGAAGAATATATTGTAACAGTTACTTGTTTGTTACTTGATAGTAATGACTCAATAAGTGACAAATCCACATACCCCTCCATAGGTGGTCAATGGATAAATGAAATTGAATGGAAGTTATAAATTTATTATTCTATACTGCACATTGTCACAGTATGAATCTGATGGATGGCATCTGTTTACGGAGGTAGTGCTATGATGCTGATGTATTCTCCGTTTCCAATGTGGAAAAACAGTGGAAAAATTCAATAGGTCTACATATTACAATCTCAATGCAGTACTGAATTCACTCAACACAAATGATGTGCGAGAGTATGGTTAGAAAATGTTTTTCGATCTTCAAACTCCTGAAATATTCCTGTATGAATAATTTTGCAGAGATTCTATAAAATACTCTAAAATGTTTCTTCAGACTTTTCCGTGACCAGGAAACTATCAAGGAAAGACTTCTGGAATTTAACTGGAAACATCATTACAAAATTATGCATTGATTGAAATGGAATAGGATTTGACAGAGACAGTAATTGTTGAGGAATCCATTCTTCAGGGTGGTTAAATTGAATTCAATAGAATGCTTGATTAACTAACTCACAATGATATGATGCTGTTCCCTATTTTAATGGAAAATCAGTACAATTCATTGAATCAACTGACGTACAAGTCTTCCACATTTTCCTCTCTCCTTCCTTTATTAATTTCTGAGTACAAGTTTGGAATTCCTAATGGAACTACATGAAAAAGTGACTCTGGGAATAATAATCTCTGGAAGTGATCATCGTAATCATGCTACCAAAGTTGACCTTGTGGAAGCGCTCTCACTATTTCACTCCAATCATGCAACTTTAACATAAATTTATCATTCATGATTCACGAGTAAGAATAAAAGTTTATGATTCATTGGAAGCTGTCCTCCTATTTTGGAAGTTGACGTAATTTGAGCTATTTTTCAGCACTATTCGCTTATGGAGAATAAACAAGTGATACCAATTACCTACGGTACTGCGATTATCTTGATATAGAACATTTCATAATCTAGGTGATCTAGCATCCATACAACATAGTTTTTTGTAACCTTTTCTTTAATATTCAATCAAATCATTCATTCGAATGTTTCATATCATATCTAACGCATCATATCTAACATTCGAATGAATGAATAAATTGATGAAGGAATTTTTAACTGGACTAAAAACATAATTCACTCATCCATGATGCTATTCATAACAGAGTAACGCGAATAATCAATCCATTATACAAGGAAATAGAGAAGTTACTAATGAAATACACGCCTTTCCCAAAAAAAACTATAGGCCCTATTAATATCACAAGCTGGTGAAAAGTCAGCATAGAAAGAGAAAATTACATCACACCCTGAAAGAAACCGGATGAAAATACGAATAAAATATGAAGAAACTTACGATGGTAGACGAACGTATTCATATAGTTGTTTTACTCAATGGACAATAATCCTATAAACGCAATTTCGAAGGGTATAGTTATCATAGCAATCACAAAACTAGGAACTTCTTAATTGAAGTTGCTTTCCATGATGAAACACTAAGTTATATAATAACTTTGTTGTAGTTCAGACACTGTGTTACTTGTAAATATTTGAAAAACACTTACTTTTGTTGGAGTCAGCTCCATGAGGCTGATGAGGCTCCTCTTCAGGAGTGAAATGCATTCCTCAATACTCCAACAAAAGTAAGTGTTTTTTCAAATATTTACAAGTAACACAGTGTCTGAACTACAACAAAGTTACTTCTTAATTGTTTACAATAATTAGCTCTCTTGAAACCTATTTAGTGTGAAGAGATTATTAAATTTGTGTCCTAGTTTATCGAAATCGTTTAGATATTCATTCATCAAAAACATTACAATCGAAAAAGTTTTTGGAGGGGGAGTTATGGTCTACAATGTATGTAGGATTTTCAAAACAATTGTGAACGTATTGACTCCAATGGATTGAAAACGTTCTTGGTCGCATGCTGTGGGGTGGACGTGGACTGTACATAATATTTTTCCATTATGTATTCATAATCTATCCAGAGGTCGATCTTCCAATGAAAACAAGCTATTCGAATAAATTTGTACTCAAATAGAATAATAGGCCTAACAAGAGCGATTACATAATATATTATATTCATTAATAGTATTTTTGGATGTAATTTACCTCCTACTAACCCATGAGAAGGGTTAACAGGGAAAGATAATGAAGACTGGCCTTTCCACTACCTTCAAAACCTTGATAAAAATAAAAGTATTATTGGAGCACTTGCTGTTGATTGAAGAATATTTCATTCTCATACCACAGTTCAGTGAGATCCACGTTATGAAGTTAGCACCTGATTAACATTGGTGTTAATATCCTGGTCTGTCATTAGACAAAGCAGATAGCTCTAGCCTTCCTTGCTCCGTTTTTGGACCATGTTGAAATATAATTGATTGCCAAAAACTTTAAACTCATCATCAAAAAATAATTGAAGAATGATTGAAATTTCTTGACGAGTAAGATATACAGTAATTGATTATTATTAACAAGAATCTTCTTCTTCATGTGCCGTCTCCATGGGGGAGGTTGGCTATCATGATGGCAATTTTCACCCTGCTTACAGCCGACTTGAAAAGTTCATTTGAGGTGCACTTGAACCAATCCCTTAATTTGAGCAACCAAGATAATCCTTCTTCGCCCCACTGACCTCCTACCTGTTATTTTGTCTTGCATAATGAGGGGCAATATTCAATACTTGTGTCCTCTCATTATGTGACCCAGGTACCTTAAATTGCGCTCCTTAATTTCTCCCAACTAACAAGAATGAACAATTAATATTATATCGGATATACTGGGAATGCTATCTACTATAGAAGGCAGGGATAATGCAGAGAATCGGCAACTCTGTACCTTGTAGTCCTCTTCCCCACTGACTTTATAACGTGGATTTCACTACAGTAAATAAATATTTGAAGATGATTTGGGTATTCTTATTTTTATTTTTTCTAACGGTCTCCAGATTGGTTTATCAGAGACTAGGCTTATCTAAACAAGTAATATGGCTAACAAGGTGGATAAACAAGATTCCTTGATCTTCTGTCATTGACAACATTTTCCATTAATGTTATTTTTGTTCTTTTACTGAATTAATTACTGGGTCCGTCCTTCAACTGTACCTAGACCTTTTCATCCCAGGATTTGTCTAAATCACGTATTCATATTTTTTGTAATCCTATAATGTTCTAATGGTTATTACCAAGTACAGAATTATTGTGTTGAAGCCTAAAGCTGGCTGACTAGTCAGAATTATTTTCTTTTTTAATCTGGTCTCTTATTCTTGTACCAGTTACTAGAGTATCAAACAATACAGCACAATACTTGAAACAATACTTCGAACAATTCTTGAAAATGAAAAACTACTGGATGTGGATAGAGAATTATAAAGCTATAGGGAAAGTTTATCGTATTACACACTTTCAGATATTGAATTTTTCTCTTGACATTTCTATTATTAATTTTACTGAGAGCATAAATACATTTTAGTAATCCAAAATTAAATAATCTTGTTAATTTAGATAAAATTAATGCCTGCAAGTCGACTTAAACAAGCTGGTAGGTCCTTCAATGCCAACTTTGTTTATTTTTGAATAGATAAACACATTTTTTACAGCTCCCTGGAGAGGGAGCTGTAGTAACACTATAACTCCGCATTTTGTGATTGATCAATGAATTGATTGTTCTCATTATTTAATCAAAAGTGTTGATCAAATCCACCAAAGAGAATAGTATATAGCGATTCTTATCGCTATTAGTACAATATATCTATAATGAGCTATCTTATTAGACAAGACGTGAAGTCTGATTCAGTGCAAGATGATAACTTCTTTTTGATTCCATAGTAATATTAGTGATTTGGTTCTTCTTAAACCATTGCATAAAAGATAACCGGAATAATTCGGTTTATCCAGTCAACAGGCTAACTCACGCAGCTCAATTAGTGCTCTAGTTGCATGCTATTCTGTTTAATTCCTTCCTCCTTCTTCGCCACCCTGACCTCCTACCTGTTATTTTGCCTTGCATAATGAGGTGCAATATTCCATCCTTGGGTCCTCTCATTTTGTGATCCAGGTACCTTAAATTGCGCTACTTAATTTCTCCCAACTAACAAGAATGAACAATTAATATTATATCGGATATACTGGGAATGCTATCTACTATAGAAGGCAGGGATAATGCAGAGAATCGGCAACTCTGTACCTTGTAGTCCTCTTCCCCACTGACTTTATAACGTGGATTTCACTACAGTGAATAAATATTTGAAGATGATTTGGGTATTCTTATTTTTATTTTTTCTAACGGTCTCCAGATTGGTTTTTCAGAGACTAGGCTTATCTAAACAATTAATATGGCTAACAAGGTGGATAAACAAGATTCCTTGATCTTCTGTCATTGACAACATTTTCCATTAATGTTATTTTTGTTCTTTTACTGAATTAATTACTGGGTCCGTCCTTCAACTGTACCTAGACCTTTTCATCACAGGATTTGTCTAAATCACGTATTCATATTTTTTGTAATCCTATAATGTTCTAATGGTTATTACCAAGTACAGAATTATTGTGTTGAAGCCTAAAGCTGGCTGACTAGTCAGAATTATTTTCTTTTTTAATCTGGTCTCTTATTCTTGTACCAGTTACTAGAGTATCAAACAATACAGCACAATACTTGAAACAATACTTCGAACAATTCTTGAAAATGAAAAACTACTGGATGTGGATAGATAATTAAAAAGCTATAGGGAAAGTTTATCGTATTACGCACTTTCAGATATTGAATTTTTCTCTTGACATTTCTATTATTAATTTTACTGAGAGCATAAATACATTTTAGTAATCCAAAATAAAATAATCTTGTTAATTTAGATAAAATTAATGCCTGCAAGTCGACTTAAACAAGCTGGTAGGTCCTTCAATGCCAACTTTGTTTATTTTTGAATAGATAAACACATTTTTTACAGCTCCCTGGAGAGGGAGCTGTAGTAACACTATAACTCCGCATTTTGTGATTGATCAATGAATTGATTGTTCTCATTATTCAATCAAAAGTGTTGATCAAATCCACCAAAGAGAATAGTATATAGCGATTCTTATCGCTATTAGTACAATATATCTATAATGAGCTATCTTATTAGACAAGACGTGAAGTCTGATTCAGTGCAAGATGATAACTTCTTTTTGATTCCATAGTAATATTAGTGATTTGGTTCTTCTTAAACCATTGCATAAAAGATAACCGGGAATAATTCGGTTTATCCAGTCAACAGGCTAACTCACGCAGCTCAATTAGTGCTCTAGTTGCATGCTATTCTGTTTAATTCGTTGGTCTACAATCTACTCGACCACCAACACCGGAAGCCGAATTTTTGCCAAAATATGGCATCAACTCTCCTTTTCATCGTTCCCCCTATCTTCCATGCACTGCACACTTAAATGCTCCACAACCCTTTCCCTGCCCAAATTCACAAGGGCGGCCATTTTGTTTTTATTTTGTGTGGTAAACTAACTCATTATTTTTTGTGGTTCCGTTGATGACGGAGCGTGTATGACAGCTGTGCCATTGTTATAGGCCAGGGAGCTGGCACCTTTCAATTTGCATTATCTAGAAGTCGGCTAGAAGAATACTAGTCAAAAGTTTAGCCCACGTGAAGTCCATGTATTTCACTAATCAGTCAATTTTTGAGGCTATTTTTGTTGAGAATCATTGTTTTGCATGTTAATCTTCTCATTGTAGTAATTCACCTACGTATATTCTCATATAATGCCTTCAGTTCTTTCTGTCAGTTGTCTTCGTATTAGTGAATCGATCTCCCTAAAATCTACAATGTGTGTCTGTTGTGGAGCGGAAGGTGAGTGTGGTTACTACTCCAGTCACTCCGAGCTACATTAATATATTGAAATACTGAATAATTGAAAAAGATACAGTTGAAAATTTTATACTATGCTTGGAAAAATTATAGAATGGAAATATAAGTTTTACATTTTTTTGTAATTAATTAACGCTTTCAAAAACCATAATTTTACTATTATGTAGATCAAAGTTATTCTCAATCGATTATGGATTCAATTGAGTTCCAGCATTTTTTTTTCTCCGCTGATTCCTCGAATCAGTACGGTCTACTGAAGCTCTTGTTTATTCCAAAATGTAATATGATGACCATTGATAATATTCAACTGTATGATTTGAGAGCGAAAGAAGTTGCATAGCATGGATCACAATCTGAACTTATTTTTACCCAATATTCTCATCGCCATGTATTGTACATGGTTCACCACTTTCCGCTTTTTACAGTTACATAATACATCATTATACGAGTATTCCAGTTGGAATTAGCTTTGACTATTTTCCATATAACTTCAAATTTTGAAATAATCACATAACTTTGAACTTTCCTGAATAATAATTAGTTGTTGCTCTCCAAAAGAAACTTTTCAAGAATTTTTCCTTTTCCAGTGGCCTCTCTCTAATGATCACTCTTGTAATAAGTTGGATGCTTTATGAGAAACAAAATTGTTCCAAGTTGGAAATCCCTTTGATGCACACAATTACCTAAAAAACTGGGTTGTTTTCTGTATTGAAGGGTTAATTGTCTTCTTGTTCACTCAATTACATTTTATTCACTTTTAATAATTGTACAAGATCGCTAAAAAGAGAATGAGACACTTTCTATTCTTGAACTTTATTTTTTCATTCTTAAATTTCTCTTCTCTTGGAACATTTTAATTATTACAGTTTTAAGCATCTTCACAAACTGGATGGACAGTTGGATACTGATAAACTTTATAATAATATTGTGAACATGATGAGAGATTTTTCAACCTATTACATTTACACAGTGTTCCATCTTTGGGAAAGAATGATAGAAAATACCACCTATTTAGGACAGTATTTATGGAATTTGGAATTATGAATTTATTCTAATTGTGAATAGGAAATGCTCCAAACCGTATTATTAAAATCCAATCTTCGCTTGTCAGCCCTTATCACGTACCCTTAGCTAAAATATATTTGAAGTTTCTAGGATTTAAATTTTATTTGAAGTTGGCTTCCCAACTTTGTATATGGTCACCGAGAAATTGAAATTCAGGAAACGAAAACAGTTCTAGACCCAATACTATCATGTCTATGGCTTCATAAATAGAGTCGGAAATAGCTATCTAATTGAACTTGTTTTTCATGCCACTTTCACTCACATTCACAATAGCTTCATCAAAATATAATTTCGTGAATGATTTCAAATTAGAGGCTTTTAATATGCTTTACCTTGATAGGGGTGATCAATTCCTGATTATTTACATCTGTACTGATGTGAAAAGTATCCTGAACTTTGTTGAGGCACATAATAAGGCAATGAAATTTCGTATACAATTTATTTTCAACAATCATCCCAAAATTCTGAACAATTTGTTTTTCATAATGTTGGTTTATTCTCATTTCTGTTCACATCGAATCAAAAAGGTGCATCATTTTCCAATCGCCACCACTTGTTGTCTACGGACTCTCCTGCTGTATTGACCACGTGTGTTACCAATGATTGCTTGTCGGGTGATCATCCCTCCCCTTTTCCTTCATATTATCATTCTCCTATGTCTGAAACACAGCTGTGACTTGCATCACCTTCAGGTTCACGTCAGTTTGTGTGCAGATCACATAGTGAGTGGATGCGCCGAGTCTTCAATCTTGTTATATTTCATAGCAACATAGTTTTCTGCGCAGTTATTTATAATTTATATTTTAAGAGATTTGTGATTTCAATTTTGGTGATTGAAGAATGCTGCAACGTCCACAACTGATTCCTCGTTGGTTGAAGGAGAAGCGTCGTGTGAAATCCATGCGAGGTATAACATCTTCGAGCTGTGAATACCATATTATAATAAATCAGGATATCAGAGTAGCTTTCTCTGAAAGTAGTTCTCACAAGAATAAAGGTTTTGTGATAAAAGTTTATCAATTGATAGGAGAAAATGAGTCACCCATAACAGATTTGAAAATATCCCTTAGATTGAGCCGAAGATACTCAACATAACCATGAAATGTCGATCTATGCTGTGATGATTATTCTTCTTCAACATTTGCATAGTTTTCCTTATACTATATACTAAATTTCCGAGGTGCCCGGCCAACAAACCGCAGCCTAATAGAACAGTTAGCGGTTTGGAAAAAACTCAATTTTTTGTTGAAATATAATGGATGACTGACCATTGAACCGCTAGTGAACTGGACCAAACATCACTGAACCATACTAGTCGGTGGCTACTGAGAACAATATTTTTGCACTTGAAGAAGTTTCAAGTCTGCAAATCTAGTATTACTGCTGTACCAACATAACAAGACGCGTTACGAGATTGGTGAGACATAGAGAAATCACTAGCGTTATCAACCATCAACCCAATACGCGAATGGGATGACAGCATGGCACTATAGACTAGCAGACTAGTCCTTTTTTGTAAACTTATATGTACTTACATAGTCAAAGTTCGAGGTTATGCAATGTTCGCTTTCAACAATGGATAGCCCTGATTTTAATAGTTTTATTACAAATTGATGTTGTTTATACTCTCATTTGCCAAGTTTTACAACATCTCATCTCAATAAAAATGTAATTTGACATAATCCACTTGAACTTCAGCTTCATGAAGTCAAATTATTGAAGTTGTGATGAGTTTGGACTCTGCAGATCAATAACGTAATTCTAGATGGTTATGCTCAAGGGTGCATTTCGCGAGAGTAGCGTGTGATTGGAGAGCAGTATGCAACCATTTCACCATATTATGGATTCAGTATGTTTACGACACATGCGATCTTTCACCCAGGTGGATGAAGCAGACCAATAATAATTGTAGCTCATCTGAACAGTGTGACACGGTTTTTGGGTCACACCACTGGTAGTCGGCAGAGTGGGGCTCTCAACACCTGATAATACGAGAGCTGAGGATGCTTGGACAGAGAGCGATCCTCTTGAGACATCTCCCTTGCTCTACCTCGTTCTTCCTCATCACTTTGCTACAACAGACTGCTTTTCCAAATTCTTCATCTCATTTTTCCCTGCATTCACTTCTCTTTTAATTCTTCTCCATTCTTTTTCTTTTTTCTCCTCCTCCCTCTTCACGTGCTTTCATCACTTCATTCTTTATCGTGATTATACCATTACTATTTCTTGAGACTCATCTCATTCTTGTTCAAATTTTCAAATTATTTCTCTTCATTATTCCTCTCTCTTTATCGATCTTGTTTCTTCCTCAGTTTTTCTACATTTTCTATCTTTCTTTATTATTCATCTCCTTTATATCCGTCTTCGTCCCCTTCTTCTACCCTGTTTCTTGTTCTTCTACCTCATTATTTTTATTCTCCTCATTACAGTTTCTTCTTCGTCCTCATCTCTCTCATCTCTACTTCCCTTCCTCCCCCATTCATCTTTCTTCCTGATTCGGATTTTTTAAAAATGTTATGAAGCTGAATTTTATCTTCTCATATTCTCAGTCTCCTTTTCTTATTATCCTGCTGTATCATATAGCTTTCTTTTCTTTGAGCTTCCCTCTCTGGTTCTTGTTGTTGATTTTTCTTTCTTGCTCTTCCTCATTTTTCCATCGATACTCTCCCCAATTCACCTCTATTCTTTCCTTTCTCTTTTCCTTCAATCTTCCTTCAATCTTATTTTCCTTTCTTCTTCTCATCTTTTTCCTTCCTCCTTCTTCGCCACCCCTCCTTCGCCAACTTCTGTTTCTCTGCTTCTTTCCTTCTTACTTTCTCTCCTCTTACTTTTTCTTCTACTCCTCTTTCCAGTCAATCTCCTCCTCCCCTCTGTCTTAGGGTTGACTTGAATCTCAGCATCACCCACTTCTCAGCCTTGTTGCATACTGGGCCAAGTCAGAAGGCAGAAGGAAGAAAGCACACTTCAATTCCCAAGTGCAGTCTGCCTGCCCTCCGCTCCCCTCATCTCTCCAATCAAGTGTATACACCAAACGAGAAAATATTTTATCTTCTCATATCGTAGCAATTCAAATTTTTCAAAAAAGCTTTTAAACTCAACAAACATTTTTTCAATTCAATCAAATCATTGTTTTATAACTGTTTCTAATCTCCCAATCTTTGATAAAAATTATATGTAACATCAAATAGTGAGATCATATTTCAGGGATTATAGTTGTATGAGTTCCTGGGTGTGCCCTGTCCAATTAAAACAAAATTAGGCTTTATTGAAATTTTCATAATATTTGATTTCAAGACGAGAAAAACAGTTTAATCTTACTTATTTCCATCTTGAATGAATAAGATGGTTTTGAATAAATACATCGTCAATTATAATCAAGAAATGGCATAATCAATGTACAGTAAAAGTATCTATATTATAATTCAGTTGAGTGTGATCAATATCAGAACTTCCACAATTCGAGAAAATTACAATATCAGTAAATAAAAAACATTGACTTGAAGAGATAAAAAGCATTGTGGTAGGTTCACGGAAAGATGGTATAGTTTCAACCAGTATTTTGTATCCGTATGCACAACTAAATGCCAGAAGTGCATGATGGGATACTAGCCGAGGAATGTTGGAGTCCAGTGGTGCAGTTAGAAGTGCAGCTAGCTGTTCTGCGACCAAGACGTTTTCTCACGACAATGGATGAAGAAGGAGAAGAAAAAGAAGTAGGAGAGGAGTAAAGAAAATCTTTCAAGGTTATCTCAGTCTGACAACTCCGGTCCGTCACGCTATCTAATCCTTCTCAACCAAACCCGAAAACTTATTCCCCTTCATAATAATTTCCCCCTACCGCCACCCAACAGAGGAGGAACTACCTCTCCTTCCCCTGTTGTCAAATTCGCCGTTGTGCATTCGCTCGATTGCATGCATGATCTGCATGTGTGTGTGTGTTGTGTGCATGCATGCACCCAGCCCCGCGTCATTCATGAACAGAACACTTTGCCGAAACGCAAACCCAACCTGCAATTTCCAGTATTGTATAACCATGTATGTGCACCGATATACATACAAGTCCACCCCATGTCAAACATCACGGAATCGGCTTGTAATTGTACACCCCAAGCAGCCAGACATCATTTTTTGGTAGGATGTCATCGACCATTTACATGATTGCTTATGCCTGTGGAAGAAGCGACTTCCATACTTTTGAAATCGTTGAGCTTGCTTGAACTAACTCAAAAATAAGCGGAAAGTACTTGTCAAATTCATGGGCTGAGTTCAAACATGCAAAGAAAAAGAAACATGATTATCAATTTTTTTGGTGGATGGAGTCGGAGGATGTTTTGTTGAGAGAACACAATAAAAACATGACAGTAATCAAACTGCGGCAAATGATATCATGATGGATATAACTTTTACTATTTATACCACTCTACTACATATTACCATTTACCACTCTTATCTTGATTATACAGAAGATTATAATTCTTTTCTCGATAAGTTGGTAATACTAGTGCTAGGTTTGTGGAAGACTTGTCATTTTTTCAGAAAACTATAAATATTTCTATAGATGAAAATTAATTTGTAAATAATACCAAGAATTGAAAGTAAGTGCTGACACCCAAATAGCAATTCTGAAAAATCGGTTGAGATAGTTTTTTTAAAGCATGAATACTTCGAAATGATCACGCCTCTACAGAACATTGTTATGACTAAAATTTTTCAAACCTGTATTTTACTAGAATTTTCGCCTGTATTAATCAGAATATCGTTATTTTTTACAACTCATTGTTGATTTCGAATATAGGTTTTTTCATGGAACTATGAAATGTTGTTCATGATCTGGCGATTGAATATTCAAAATAATATTGTTTGGCTATTGTTTAAAGAGAGTTTTACTGGTAACAGGTTCTGTTGAATTATATGCTACTATATGCCACAGTTATAATAGGATATCTTAATTGTTTTTGTGAGTATTGTCCGGGAAGTAATCAATTTTGATCATCACTGTAGTCATGGAAAACCATCGGAATCAATTCAATGCATTTGATTAAAAGTTGGATTGCTGTGCGACCAACATATTACTTAATTCCAATTTCCGTATATTTACAAAACATAACGGTAGCTTTAGGTAGGTATAGGTACTCAGTGATATCATATCGAGATGATATGTGGCAATCTACTTTCACAGAGTTATTGGAAATTATTAATCCATTTTCTCAATTCTTTTCAATTGAAGTACAAATCCGTAGCTGACTTTCTGACTATCTTTATCATAACTGAAAGTTTTGTTTTACGGTAAACATTCATGCGTTGAGTTCCGGAACACAGAAAACTGGTGTTTCTGCTTCAAATCATGCAATAGTTGTGGATGCGGGCCTTAATTACCCTTTCCAACCTTTCATAATATCACTTTCTTACCCTTTTCATACCTTTCCTATAAGGAATAGTCACATTGAATTGAATCAGGTGATCTTGGTGGTCAGAAGCCAACAATAGGAGTTTACAGCCAGGTGGGTCTTCAATGTACTCGCGTCTACCCAGAGCAATTCAATTAAAAAAATGTCAGTTGACATTATTGAGAGAAATCTTTAAATTTTTGTCATGAAATTAGATGAGAGATTATCAAATGTGGATTTTTGTTTATAAATCCAAAATTTAGATGGAAAAAACGCGCACTTCCACCTCTCTATATTCTACTACAACCATCCTCTTCATCCTTTTAACCCATGCACTCCTCCCTTGTTCCTCCTCCTTATCCGTCTTCTCCTTCTCCTTTTTCTCCTCCTCCTCCTCCTACTCCTCCTCCTCCTCTTCCTCCTACTCCTCCTCCTAACTCTCCAATAACTCCTCTTTTACATTACCTAACTATAATACAATCACCCCATCAATTTCAAATAGAAGAAATCACACTCAAAAACTTTTTACGAAGATTTTGAAACTTGTCTCCTTATCATGCCTGCCTATTACATGGGAAACCATAGTTGGCCAGGTATTTTTCCTCCTTTCTCTCTTTCCAGCGAACCCCGCCATGAAGCCTGTTTTTGTATTTCATGGGAAATTTATTTATGATTGTGATTTTTTGTGTTTTGAATTTTTTTATGTATATTGTATTGTGTTGATTGTAATAAAAATTGATTGATTAAAAATCATGATAAACCCCTTGTGGAACGCTGCAAAGATATCGATTATCCTCCTATACATCTTAATAGTAGTAAGAAGCTGGATGGAGCGTATGCTCATCCAATCGAGACACAAGAAATTCATGTTCATTTTTTCAAGTGAACCTTCCCCAAATTTCCAGTTCATCTGGCTGATTGGTATTGAACATTTTGAAATAATAAAACATCGCAGTACACGGCATTAGAAATTACAGCATAAAACTCATCTTTCTGGTAATCGAGAAGTTCACTTGTCGAATTGACAGAGTCTGTTCTTTGTTCATGTAGTATGAGCATGCGCATTGAGTATCGAATTCCCCAATATGTTATCCAACAGGATCACGCATCTTTATGCAAAAATGTGCTTGCATGACAAACTTTACAAGTGAGCACTTGATCTTGTTCGAAGTCTGTTCCCATGTCAATGGGTATTTGGTGTTTTGAGAATGGATTTTGGGAATTGTCTCTGGTTAACTACAAACTTAAAATACATTAAGTCAATTAATGTGTATTATTCATATCACTTGAATAAGAAATTCATCTGTGGGGAGTTTATAGTCTGGTGTGGTACTAAGGTCTCTCACAGTTCAAAACTCTCAAGTTGAATCTCAATTGCCTCAGATTAAGTTACCGCATCAATTGAAAGAATATCAAATGAGCTTCATCATAACAATCTAATATCAGCTTATCAATTGGATCATCACTAGGTCTTCCTATATTGTGAAAAGCTTTTGACATATTGAAATTCCTCATTTTTCAAGTATTTCTCTATGTAGAAGTAGTATAAACTACAAGTATACATGATTATACAGAGAACCCAATCTATGTATTCGGCGAAATTGTGTCTTCTCTTGAGAACCTGTATATTTTGTTCAATAGTTCCAATATTATTTTTATAATGTTTTTAGTAAATAGTAATTATGATCCAGGATGAATAATTCATTTTTTAAATGCATAAAGCAAATTTAACCTAGTTGACTACTTATGGAACTATGTATCAATACAATTTGTTCTGAGCTTCTAAAAAGTTTTTTCATCTATTTCTTCATTCTTCTGAATGCCCAAGTGACCCACTGAAGACGTTACTGATCTCTGTTATCAACAAAATGAGAGGAATATCTGCTGGTGTAGTTCAAAGGGACCATTTTGATCCAGTCCGTTTTTGACGTGAGATGTGAGCAGGAGTGTCAATGGCTGTCACTTTCCGATTCGCTGATTCGCTCTCGGTCCATTGCACATCTGACCAATCACAGACCTTCAAATTCTTTGCCCCTTATCCAGAGACGACCTACATTCGGCTCATCCTGACCTAGTAGGCGCTTGCCGTTCTCACACATGTTAGCACAACATGCTATGCTCACTCAGCTTCATCCAACCTCAAAACCGACTGATAAAAAGTTCACCAGCCGACAAAAAACTGTTGATATTATAGTCTACTATTGAAAACATTCCAACCTTCTAGAAATTGTTTTCTCTGGTGCAGTAATAAATGTTTGTTATGATGGAGTTCCTCTTTGAATTCAATGGTTCATTCCCCATTCTCAGTAGTTCAGAAATTATAATTCATGACCAAATCAAACAACTTTAAAGAATTCTTCGTGAGTATTTCCAGATTTTTGCAGGGGAAGGATTTCTCTCCATTACATTCTCCTCTGAAACTCTAAATCATTCTCGTTTGAATGCCAGTTTTACAATGTCCAGATCATATTTTCATGCACGTTCATTCTAATTTTGATCACACCTCGCTAATGAAAACTATCAGGTTGCTAAATTAATTACTCGATTCGAATTTCTTGTGCCAGAGAGAAATTTTAGACTACAGAATTTATTATAATTTTGCATAATTTTGATCGTGGGTAGAATGTTTACACATCTGAACAGGACCTATCTCCATTCTGGTTTCAAGTGATCATTCTCTTCTCAGTGAGAAACGAGATGGAAGTGTTACCCTGCATTCAAATTACTCAATTAGTGAAGAGCTCGACTCTATCGAGGATTTCTGGCGAGAAGCTATTCCATAACCACACTTGAACTGCAACAAGCATTAGAACTGGTTCTTGTCGATCGATTTTTATTAGAATCATATTTTTCAATTTAAACATTGCTAGCAATCGATGCAGGCTGTGGCGACGTCTTATATTCATATTTAAATAATTTATCATGGAGTTGTTTCCCTAGTTTTAAAGCATGTTGTAGGAGAAGACTTGAATGAAATGGGATTTGAATCATAATATTGATTCCTAGTAAGTATGACTTATCATGTCGCTCTTCCAATCTCTACAATTATGTAGAGACCTAATTATTAGAATAGGTAAATACCATTAGGTATTTTCTACTATAATACTATATTTACTTCCTTTAATACTACTACTATAATACTACCTTCATAAGGTATTCCTATAGTTTCAAGTGATGAAATGATATTGATTCCTCTTTAGCATAATCGAAGATCTACAATATATATTTTTTAATTATCTATCATGTCTATTCTAATTCTTATCCAATCTTGTCTATTCTAACTTTCGTATGTCCCAAGTTAACATCTGATATAACACAGTTTCTGTATTGTGTGGGTGTCGTAAACTTTTTAATAGATTTCCATACAAATTTTTCGTAGAATAATGATGAATAGGACGAGATCAATGCAATTTGATAACTGACTCAATTGGATTCCAGTTTCCTGGCTCTATCGTCGGAAAAAAATCAAAGTTGAACTTAGTTTGATCACTCGAATATGCAAGCAGTATTTTTAGAGGTAATCGGTCTGGAATGTTTTTATTGTGATTTGAATTCCTCCTGGGAAATTTGCTGCTGGTTAATATCATCAAACTAAAGGTAGGCATACTGGTCGTGTCTTCTCCCACCGTTCGGTTTCCATACATTTTTCTGTACCTCTGTTCTGATTCAAAGAACCGATGCCACTGGTCTCATCCCGTGTCGCTCACTGGGTGAACTAACTCCATTTCAAATCCAATTTTCCGCCTCTCAAATCATGTAACGAATGAACTGCAATTGAAGTGGAGAAATTAATGCTTGAAAATTGTGGTTATTGACATTCTGATGATCTGCACCCTGGTAACACTGGGGATGCTTCTAGAACTTCATTTCCCTTAGCAATATGCTATTTTAATTCTTTAATTATTCCTTCTCTGCGTTAAAATTAATACAAACAAATACATATTCAAATACATTCACATCATACACCCATTTGAACGACTCAATTCGAACGCACACAGCAGCAGACAGACGTGTGCAGACAGATGGAGAACAAAATAATGCAATGTCTTCATGCAGCCGTGAGCAGACATAATGGACTATGGAGACAAACGGACGTATGCGTTGCAACATTCGAACACCTGTGGAGAGATTTTTGCCCCTTCTGTCTGCATTCGTCTGTCTGCTGCTGAATGCGTTCGCCTTTACAGTACTCATAAAAGTTGTACATTAGATTCTTTAGAGATTTTTGATTAATGTGATAATACTCTCTTGTGCTACTAGTCTGAAATCAGAGTTAAATTGAGTGTCTAAATTTAAGAATTAAAGCTGAAGGATAAAACTATTTGTTACGATTTTATATTGTTCACTTAACTAAAAATATCAATGACTGGTTCGGGATAATTTATCTTCGTATTTGAATGCAATATTATTTACAGGTATTTTATTTTTTTAACAATTGAAATGCGTGAAATACTGGTAGAAAATTTTGATGGATCAAAATTTATGCTATTCTATAAGTTACTTGCTATATTCTACAGATGGAATTGAATAGAGATTGCATCTGTAGACTGGTTGGCCGCTATGGCTTCGTATAAAATGAGCGCTGCTATCCAGAGATTGTCAATTTGGTGTAAGGGTAAGCATTCCTGACTAGCAATTAGGAGGTACCGGGTTCGATTCCCGGGCTGGCAAATAATTTTTGGATACTAGTTCTCATCGAATTTTCATCAAGCTGTTGACAACCCTGTTGTCAATGTTCGCAGTAGCAAAAGTCTTCGGGGTGATTTACAGCATTTAATTAGGATTTTCGTTAAATAATAATAATAAATAATATATTCGTCTGAAATAGATGTTTTCAGAACTTCATGAGGTACATAGAAAAATTGGTGAATTCATGAGTTATCAGTTATCTGGCCACTAGAATCCTAAAAGGTTAGTGTGTAAGTGAAAAATAAATGGGAGAGAGAATGAGATACAGAAAGAGAAATTGAAATAACAGAGAGAAAGATATAGTGTTGGTAAAGTAGAAGAGAGAAACCTCTTACGAGTAGGAAAAAGAACTGTGAGTGGAGAATGAAGCATAGATAGAGAGGATGAGAAGAGTTGAATATACAAAGAGGAAGAAAGAGTGAGAGGGGAAGAAAGAAAGAACGATTGAGGAAGTGAGCTGGTGAGAGCTTTGTAATTATTATTGATGGTATGCACGCGACGCTCATATGAAATTAGGGGACCGAAATGGCCAAAATTAAATGGATAGACCGGTGGCACTGGCAAGACGACTGTTCACATGAAAAGAATTGACAAGCCTGGTTGGTTGGACTATTTGCAAAAAACTCCACCGAACGGCTATTAGTGCAAAAATTACAGGTTGACTGAACCACGCTGTGACAGCCGAAGATACGACAGCAGTCCATTAAAACGGCCCCGCAGCAACATGGTTGTTTGCCACTGCATGCGTTTCACTGCAGTACACGCAGCCGAAAAGAAAATAGGGCTCAAAAAGCTATAATTATTTCGTCTCTTTTGAGGGGTTTACCGTCAACCCCTAAAAAATTGACCCACCATGTTAATTCGCTTCATTTCCTCAGCGGGTTACAGCTAGCGTAATAATTGAACTAAATTCATAAAACTGACCAAACAAATTCTAAAACTCCGTGTTGCACGACTACACGAGATCTGATAAACTGCGACTACCTCCCCTCTACTAATAATATGTCTACCCGTTTGATAAGAAACATATTCAAGCAGTATCATAGTATGTAACGATTTCATAATAGAACTCAGTCATTGTGTATCATTTATCATTATTAATAGGCTACAATGAAAATAGTAAACGGTCAGTTTAAGAAAATGTTGAGGTATATCATTATCAACAACTTAAGCCCCGCACACACACATCGATTTTTGTTCGTACGTTATTTTGCCGTCCTTATAATTCCTTTTCAATTAAACAGATGATTCCAAACAGATGATGTTTGTCAAGTTCCATTTAATCTGACAGAATCCATAAGGACGGCAAAATATCGTACGAACGAAAATCGATGTGTGTATGCGGGGCTTAACTGTTTCTTTTCTATCGATAGCTATCATTTTGCATAACGTTTATCCACTTCTAATGAGAGTTTGTTTCGTCACAGACTAATTATAAGCCTACTCTAGACCAAATACTATTTTGATTATTGATAGATGTACGGGAGATGCTGACTTTGTCCAACTCAACTTTGAGAGAAGTGGGCCTAGGGCATGATATCCAACACTTCTTAAATTCACTTTGCAAGATTCAATGGATAGCTCTATAATAATTATGAATTGCCCATTTATTCTTCCCTATCAAATTCCAGTAGATTGGTTATGTTCACTATGATATCAAGATATACAATATTGCTAAACTCTATAGACCTTGTGGATTAACAATTTCGTCATTTTTCGATACGATTTCCCAATAACTTTCTTTCTTATTTATTCTTCCAGTTTCTTTCCCATTAAATGAACCAATCTGCAAAAACTGTATCTGCGTTTCACAAAATCTTTTTTAGGGTTGAAATCTATTCAAAACTAATTACTCCAAGGTGACTTACTCTTTAAAAAAGGTTCATTTAAACGATGATAACCTTCCTTACACTCATAAATGCCTACTCTAAATTAATCATGAAAATATTTGACATCATTGCATTTCGAGTATTATCTAAACAGGAACTATCTCTCTATTTCGATGAAATATTCAGATTTTTAATTTTGCAATCTATGTCATTTTTTGCTGTGTTCATAGATGCGTAATAGATGGCATTTTTGTCAGCGAATAACTTTTGAACGATTTCGGTCTCCGAATTTTTCAACGTTCAAGGCGAAATCTGTCAAGAATAATGAGCTAAATAAATGAGTGCAGCTGATAATGCATTTCATCACTAACCTATCCCAACCAAAGCTGTGTTGTCTCTTTTTTATTTTAATCTTCTTTTGACGCCGTTTCATGTTGGCTGACTGATAACATTAGAGGAGTCTATTGTTATTTCAAGTACGTTGTTGATATATGATCGAATTTTTCCGAATTTTTTCAACAAGCAATGTTTGTTATCTCAAGCCTTTTTTGAGCATAGTGTCAGTAGCCTACTTGCCTCTAGAATGCTATTTCGACAAGATTTGACAGTGCACTGAGCGGAAATCTGTGTGATTAATTGAAGTAGTGTGAATAGTTTTTATAGGTTACTCAGCAGTCTCATCCGATGTACAGTATATGTGAGCACACTTTTATTATTCTTTAACTGACGAATACTAATTAAAAAAATGCAAGTATTATAAAATAACTAATGAATGAAAATGCACCTACTTATAAAATGATTAGTAATATTATAATACTTCCGATCCATTGAACTCTCACAAGTTCCTTAAGTTTGATTAATTCAACTCAACCATTTAATTTTTAATTCTCAACTATTCGACTCAAACCTTACACATGCTAAGAAAAAGTGATGCCCTCCATTTTATATAAAAATTTTCCGAAGAATTCTATAATTTATCTCATCCCACGAATAAAATTCCAACCATACTACAGTATAAGAACCCGCTTTTAGATAGCTGAAGATCTTCATAATGTCCTATTCAACTTTTCCCGTCGTGGGGCGGGCAGTACCTGTGATAACGATTAATCATGGATCATGATCATTGTTTCAGTTTCTTAGCAACAAGAATTGAATCCTAAACCAGAATGAAAAATATAGCTGATGAGATGCCAAACATGTTGGCCAATCATCCAGAGGTGTTCACTTAATTATTATTAATTTGAAATTTTAATTTGAACATTTTAATTTGAACATTATGTGTCAAAGATTTTTGTACAATACTGAAATTTTCCATTCTGGAATTCTTAGTGAATGTGTCAGTTGTTTGTTGATATTGAATTTTTTCCTTCCCAGTATACAATATTAATTCAAGATAGTCTTTCACAATAAAATGCATTGCAACATAAATAATAAATGAAAAACTTGACTCACACACGAATTTAGATGCTCACTTTATTGACTGAAACATTTCGTGAATAACGTTCTTACAGGAAAAATGTGTATTGTTGGATTGTTTTTGTCTAAAAGTATTCAGGTGACAACTTGGAAAATGAAATACTGTGATTGGAATATTATACTGCACTTGAACTTTCCTGGATCAGTGAGGTTTTAGACAAGCAAAATAATTTTTTCGAAGAAAACAAAAACAAGAGAATACTGTATCATAAAACGCTTACTCTTTATTCGTAAAATGATAAGCACGCCTATAATAGAAACTCAATTATATCAAAATTATTCATGATCAAAACAGATTTGAATAGACTTAGTTAGCTGGCCTCATTATCAGGTAGGGGTGTGATTTCAAGAAAGAGAGAGAGAGAATAGTTTCGAAATAATGATTTGCAGTTGAATGGAGAGTGAAAAGACAGAGAAGAAGAAATGGGAAGGGGTAAGAATAGCATGAGGAAGAATTAGGGACAGAGGAAATAGGGGTGTGATTTGTCAGTCTACGGTAATAGACCATAATTCCTAGCGATGGATAAACTGTGGTCGGGCGGGCCTTGTCTGTCAGGCGCCCGAAACGTGGAAAAATGCTATAATTAGCGGCTGGTTTATTCGGTGAGGAAATATACATTGAATAAATCAGTATAAAGCTGAAGAATAGCGAAACCAATGATTAGATGGTGTCAGTGTCAACCAAGTACCGCTGTGATGCAATCGGTAGGAAAATAGTTGAAAGTAGAATTTGGTAGAGGAGAGTAGAAGAGAGAGACGCCTTTGATAATTGCTGTACGCTCATTTTGAGCCCTGAATCACTAGCTGTCTTTCTCTAAGATCCATCACAACCTTTTCCTTTCTCACTCCAACTTATATTTTTATCAGCTTCAAATCATAACTACTGTCGCTCGATTCCTCTCTCACTCACTTTCTCTTCCTCTTTGCCCGTGTGTATTTGTCTCCCTTGATCACAGTTCTTTCAATTAAAAATTCCCTCACTTTATTTCTTTAATTTCTAATCTCTACTCTTATCATACGTAACATTTTGTTTAAATTCAATATTTATGATTAGGAAGTTATGAACTGAAAATTCTTATATTATTTTAATCTACGATTTGTTAAATCATATTTCATATACTTTCTTCCCCTAGTTTATTTTTGTCTACATATCTCCCTTTTATGTACATTTTCTCTCTCTTCAGTTTATTTCTAACTTTCACTCCCTCACTTTCTCGTTATCATTCCATTTCGACTGATTGCAGGGCTCCTAGTCCTGGAAAACACTGGGAACTCTCTCAAATCCCCCATGAAAAACTAATGCTCAACCACAGGCGCCTTACTGCTTTTCCACTTTTTCCCTACCCTTCCCTTCAACCAATCATTCCAACACCCATCATCAACATCACCACCTGTCGCTCACCCACTTATTTCTCTCCCTCTTGCTTCTTCACTAGTTCTTCTCCTCCTTCTTTTTCCGCTTCTCAGCTCTCCACTTACCTTCTCCTCCTTTTTCTCTTCATCCTATTCATATCTTCTCTTTCACTCTCCCTCTTCTTCTCACTTTTCACCACCTCCTCCAGTCCTCTAATTCCTCCTCTTCCTATTCCTCCTCCTCCTCCTCCTCCTCATCCTCCTCCTCTTCCTCCTTCTCCTCCTTCTCCTTCTTCACCTTCTCCTCGATCTTTCCACGCCCTTCTACTACTCTTCTACCGCATCCTCATATCTCTCTCACGTTTATATCTACCTTTCTTTTCCTCTAAATCCAGATATCCTGATTTTTCTTCTGAAATATTTTTATTCCCTTCTCCTTATTTTCCAAACTCTCCTTCATAATCTCTTCCACCTCTTCTCTCCTTCTTTTATCTACGTTTTCTCACTACTAATTCATCCTTTTCCATGTTTTCCTCATTTCCTTCACTCATTTTCCCATTTTTACCCATCATATTATGCTCTCTTTAATCTTTAATCAAATAGTGCCCGATTCCACTCTTTTTTCTCCGATATTTCCTCTTCCGCTTCATTTCTTCTTCAGATTCTCTCTCCTTCTCCACCCGTCCCATGTTTTTAACTCTTTCTCTCTCCACCGCCTCCGTCACGACATCCATTCCACCGTTCCCTGTCCCATCACTATATTCGGGTGGCCAAATAATGACAGGTTTCAGTGGAGCGACCGCTCCCCTCTCCACGCCCCCTTATTGACGATCGTCGCTTCAAACCGCCAGCCGCCGCCTTACTTACTTTGCAAAACTTCCACAATGTTTTATTACATCATTGCGCCGCGCGTAACCCTCCCCCCTCTCCACAACGGCGGCTGCTCTTCCCTTCTTGCCTTTCCCTGAAAGCAAATGTACAACTTGACCAGATTACGTTATGCGGCTGATGAAAAACGTCTCATTTTCCCTCCTATATTCCAGCTCTGTTTTGACAGTTCACCACTCAATCAAACTGCAGTCTGTTTTCGTACCTGTCACGTTACCAGTCTCTCCAGTCCAGTGCACCCTCTAATTAATTACTTCTTATCAATGGAATAAAATGTTGAATTGAATTTTACTTCCAAAGTGTTGGGTGACGACATCTCAATTATAAATTACAAATTTATCTAAAACATTCATCAAAAAACAACTCTGTGTTCAAACGAAATTCCGAAGTGAGAAGCATTTTGGTCCTCGAATTCTAAATTGACCACTCTCCCTTAATGTTTGAAAGTGTAGTAATAATTCATCTGAATCTGTCATTTCAAAAATAGGCCTACCCCGCGTTTGTTGAATTCCTGAGTGTTGGACAAGATTCTCAAGTCGTGAACATTCTATTTTCATCATCAGTTGTGTGGAAATTCGAATTTCAATAGTTGCTCATTCTCTAGAATGTGTTTTGTGATTTCGTTGGAATATATAATTGCAAGTTTTAAAAGTGTCTCTCATCTGTGTCAATCTTTCCTTTGGCTATTCTAGCCATCCACAGAAGAGTATCGCTAAAGTGTCATTTCAAGCTATCCCGGAGATTCTACAAGATATTCTCAAATTTTATTTATAACGCTCTTTTATATAAATCTCAACAGATACGAAAAGTTTCGAAGTGATTTTTTTTTAATAATTGGAGAAACGTTAACATTGAACAGCTTCTTCATATCCACAAAGAAACTGCTCTGATTCTCCCAATCATCTAGAGATCAGCGTCTATGGTTAACCAGCTGAAGTTTTTGGGGGAATTCACGAGACTGTCGTCATCAATCCATTTCACTGTGTCTACGAAAAAGTTTCCAGGTAATTTTCTTTTCTAAATATTGATGATGTATTAAGAAAGACGTGAATTGATGATATGATAACTAATTTGAAATCTAAAAAATTGTTTCTGATTTTATAATGAGCATTCTATATGATAGATCAATGGTAGTTTAGATGGATTTTCTGAGAGTAATACTTTGATGAGCTGTTCCCCGTTCTGTTGAGTATAACAGTTCAACAAATTATCCTCAAAAACTAGGCAATTGTTTCTCATAATATAGTTTAGTACTCCTAGACTTGACCTCAATCTGTTTCTGTATGGCTTCTCTCTTCATCTATAATCTAAAAAGTCATCTTTAATCTAAAAGTGATAGTTGAATGAAAAACTTCAATCTTCTAAATAGATTTTGAATTTCCGCCAACAAATAATATGTATCAATCATGTGACATGAAAGGATAAGCTGCTAGCTCGTGTACCAGGCTCATCATCAGTGGTGCACACAAGTAAATAATTGACGACAATAATTATTTGCGGCTCATATCATATTAAATCATGTTGGTCGTCTCCAAGGAGCGGCGCGCCGTTCTCCTTACGGCTATTAAATATGCTATTTACCGATGACATATCCTGGCCTAAGGGGTGTGTGCGTGCGTGCGCGCAAGGGACCGCGTCGTCATTACGCTTGTCTCATATCTGTATTATCAATACATATAGATCTGATCTGATCTGTTCTGTTGGTCCGAGATGCCTTCTCAATATTGTAATAGAGAGCCATTACTATTACTATTGGACGTTAGGAGTGGCTCCCGAGGAGGTTGAAGATGTCAGTGTAGGGGGAAGGGGGCTAATTCCGGCTCACGGGTCCCCCGAGACGTGCGCCTCCGTCCCCCGGGGCATCTGCTCTGCCCTATGTCAAATGGCTCGCTCGTTCAATCAGCCAACTACTCAGCTAATGTGTCGATTGAGGACGGCAACACACACACACACTCACACTCACACACCCAAGAACAGGGGTCCACTGATGGTAGATTTGTCTGAATATTCTACCCTATACAACCCACAAACATATATATCTGTATACCCTTGATATGTCGCCAATATATTATATATTACGCTGTGACCTATTAGTTGTGGCCCATTAGTAACGGACTCCTGTAATCACAATGTTCTCTGGTTTCCCCTTTAGACCTTCCCTCCCTCCCTTAAGACTCAGCTGTACCCTCTCGTCAATCTCAAGTCCACCTTCATCCCTCAAGACAGCCTACTCCGCTTCTCTGCTCAACTTGTAGCTGTTGCCCTATTACAAATATCTTGCTGCTTGACAATAACGATTATTCCGCCAAATTGATCTTTTGACAGGATCAAATCAGATAATACATCGTAGGTTTGCCCATTTATAGTGTTTATAGTATTTATGAATTCACAAGAACTTTGTTTAAATTTGGTACTTGATAAATAAATGTTATTATTCCCGTTGATATTGCGGATAAATTGATAATGTAAAAAATAAATGAAACTGATGTCGACTACACTTCTCAATTTTAAAGTACGGTACAAGCGTTTGGAATTGTTTAAATATCCATCCATCTCTGAGAGTAAGGAAACAGAAGACTTCTCCACTTTTCTATTTTTTTCACCTACAGTACTTGTGTTTGAAATTGTTAAAATAGGCCTATCTATTTTGTGAAGTAAGAAAACAAACGATTTTCACCATTCGTTGACATTTCATCATTCATGATTCACTGAGCTGTTATAGTAGACATGTACCTGATTAGACATGATTGATTTGATATTTGATTTGAACCTTGATACTTGAATAGCATTACACTGCTTAACTCTGCAAATTGATAACAATCTCTTTGTCAATACCAACACACTCAATTCGTGATTGATGCGAATCATAAATTGAACTAAGTTTAACTAAGCTATCGTTCTAAACCAGCATGATTATTGTAATGGAAACGTTCTTCAGATTACTTTCGCTTTAAAAATTATTTGAGAATCCAAATTTTAAAAAGATAATTAATTACAGAGTTTTGATGAAGATTATTACCATTCTTTGATATTCCATCATTCAAGATTTACTAAAATGGTATAGACATGAACCTTGATACTTCAATAGCATTACACTGCTATAGCAACAAATGAATATCAACCGGGCTATTCCTATTTGGTTTAATCAGAGGGACTTATTCAACAAAAAAGAGGATTCAAAGACTTTAATTTGAATTCGAATCACAGTTTTCATTATGCGTTTTCTTGACGAAGCTTGTACCATCCTCTAGGCTCTGGTACATTTTCAACGTGATCTGTACGTGCGAATTCGGTTTGATCAAGGTTTTCAATGTATGATATTTCCCTTGTCGAAGCTGATCATTTCCTCTTGTACTTTCTCAAAGTTATTTGTACGTGTGTTCCAAACTTCTATATTAAAATGGGGTGCTGAAGGAAGAAGAGACGTGGAGCAATCGTTACCTGAACGTCCGTCATCATTGCTGGGAAAAAGGTACGCCTGTCAGCCGGCGTTTTCAATGCGTTCTATTAACGCCGAAGTTTGTCCGGCGTTAGCGCAAACGTCTAATCATCGCATATTTTATTAACGTCTTCTGCACGCTGTCGGGCGTCCGTCGCTTGCCGCGTTTGCTTGGATGGCAATTTGTCGTTAAACAAGGGGAATCACTCACTGATGATAATTTACCTTTCGGATTACCACTCGATCTGTATCAATAACAACGCTTTTTTACGTAATAACAACACCCAACACTTGGAGCATAGCCTTCTATTGAGGTAACAGGCTTTGTCTATTGCGTTTACTATGGAACCCACAAACACTGATTTGATTGACAGTAGGTATTACTTTGGGTCGATTGCTGCGCTTTCCCACCAGTAGATTACAAACTAGGGTTGTCTCGATTTGCAGTTGCTGATCTATTTTAGGCCTTCAATCGGCTAGCTTGACGTGGGGAGGGCTGTCTCATCCAAAAATAATAATTATTAATTAGAAAATCGTCGTTCCATGTCCAACCCTCATCAATCATTTATCAAATTTATAAAATATGTTTTCATGATTCCTGATATGACTGTTCAGTGGATAATAACCATGTAAGTGATGAGTAGGAGATATATCTTGTTCGCAATTTATGGAGAGAAATGAAACAGATATTACACTTCAATATTTTAGGAAAATTAGAATATTTCAAAGTTGATGTATTTGTCCCTGCTGTTGTCCTGCAGTATGAAGTTAACAACTGAGACGATCCTATTACTTTAACCAAATCAAAAGATAATATGATTTGGGGGATGATTTTATTAAGTTATTTATTTGAAATATGGATGTTTGAATAACAACTGGAATATTTTCTCGATAAATGATAATTCATCGGATTACGGAATAAACTCGTTTGTCTGTCAAATTTTCAAATAATCCATTTTTCCATACGATTCATTTCCAATATTTCCATCGTGGAATCTCATTGAAATAAAATCCTGATGTATATTTTCCGAGATACAGGGTTATTATAATATATCTTGAATAACACTTTTTCACCAACTGGAAAATTGGATAACTTTCAATCGCTTACTTTCTTCATCAATATTATGTTATTTATTTCTAAAATCCCTTCATTTGATCACTTAAAAATGCACCGTATTTGGTCGGACAGCTAAATTTTTTAGAATAGTCGGTTACACGCATCACTGATGTGGATAAAGGTTTACTGCAAAGTTACTATCCTCATTGAATCGAAATGATTTTTTCCTCGTAACAACTTATTTTTTATTCTAAAATTAGAACTGTCCAATCTTGTACTATCCCACGCTTATGAGAACAATAGCTTTAAATTCCACGATAATGAGTATGATCTGATTTTGCATAAAGTTCACAGTCTAAATGAAAACAAAATGAAGCTACTGAATTCAAGAAAATATAAGTACTATGACCGTTACTAGAAGAAAGCTTTCTTCATCGATCAAATTCTGAAAAATTTGCTGGAATATTGAGTTGGAAAGTCCTGGGAAAAACAATACTTGGAAGGAATTTGCTGTATAGCATGATTTTTCGTGTTCACTATAATAATAGATAATAGGCCCTACTATTATATTGGTGTGATTGCACTTACGATTTTCAGCATAGCTCATCTCATATTTCATCTGAAATGACAAACTTTTCAAGTTCCCATGCTTTTATTGACCTGATTAATGAACTATCAGAGTTCATCAGTCTCTTCACAATGGATTCTAAAACTATTGACCGTGTTGAGAGACTGTTTTCTCAACACACAATAAATACAGTCATTGATGCCAATGTATTCCTCTATTTTATTCGAAAATAAGAGATATATTTAATAAAATTTTATCAGGCGATGAGAATGTAGCCTGATAATGGATTAATGGAATCGAAATCACTTGAATAATGATGATTATTGTATGGGATTGAGAATAACATTATTTGTACAATAGAAATCTCTGTGCTCTTTCACTGTTGAATGTGAAGTTGTTTCAACTTTCAACTTCCATTCTTATATTTTTCGAGTGGCTTAACTTAAACCATCGCTGGCCCTGTGGTGTGGGGGGTCCGAGCTGCTAGGGACCCTGGGGAAGAGCGAAGAGCCCGAATTAATATCTTATATTTGCTCATGGCCCCGGGCCTAGACTGATAATAATATTATCTGAAGATTCAAACAATTGAAATAAAAATTAATGAAGAAATACTAAAAGAATTATTCGTCATTGATGAAAGAGTAATGACTTGATTTATCATGATAGCCTGGTATCATGATGAGAAAATATATTGAATGAAAGAAATAGGACTCGTTACTACTCGTTTACTTAGTAGACAAACAGCTGCTCTCTTATTATCATAATAATTATTATTTCTTCTTAAAGCTATATTATTCCTTGATATAATATTTCTCCTTGTGGAACTGATTTAAAAAAAAATCTGGTGTGGCGCACTCACACAACTTTCTTTGCCGTTATGAAAATTTATCTATCACCTGACGCTAGTGTTCCCGCGCATCTCAAGTCTACTACTATTCAAAGATCTGAGCCAGCTGGTGACAGGACAATAACGCTGGATACACACGAGGTGTGCTATCTCTTCATAGTGAATGATTTAATAGAATCAACAGTTGTCAACAGTTTGCAATTGAAATAATCACATTTCTCGAATTTCGAGCTTATTTCTAATTTTCGTGAAAATGTTACTGAACATTAATTGTAGAGATTTTCATGCTCAATCTTTTTCATTTTCGAGAAAATCGCGAAAAACCCTGTTTTTGACAACATTTTCGCCATTTTAGCCGCCATATTTAATTGAATTTGATCGAAATTGTTCGTGTCGGATCCTTATATTGTAAGGACCTTAAGTTCCAAATTTCAAGTCATTCCGTTAATTGGGAGATGAGATATCGTGTACACACACACACACACACACACACACACACACACACACACACACACACACACACACACACACACACACATACAGACCAATACCCAAAAACCACTTTTTTTGAAATTTACAAATTGGGGTACCTTAATTTTTTTCGGTAAGCAATACTTTCCTTACCTGGTAATAGGGCAATGAAAGTAAAATTATGCTATTATGAAGAAGTCAATATCAATATTACTATGATAGAATAGATAAATTATACAATACATGACACGAAGGGAATCGAATTCTCGGATAACTCTAACAAACTGCAAAATCCATGTTATTCTTCAATTATTGTATTTTTAATAACGATTTTTTAAATTTTTTATTCGTATTAGAATAGTTTCTATTCAGCGGAATAAATTATCACTACGGCAATTTGTCTAGGGTGTATGATATGGTAATCGAAGACAGTTGATTCCGGTTAATAGAGCCTATTATAAGATTGTTTGATCACAGCTCGGGCTTGGGCGAAAATAGTGAGAGAACAGTTCTAAACGGGTGTTAAACAAACGGCTTCGCCTTTATACGGTAATGAGCTTAAATGCTATTAGTGAGTAGTCGTCACACTGCTGCACTCACCACTCACCACTCAGCGCCTGCAGCCAAAAGCCAGGCAAGCACGTTGACTTGCAATGGCGCACACAAATCCAACCCCCTTCAACACCCAATGTAATAATACCATCACAACTTTATATTCTTGACCCTCTATATCGATTTGTCACATTTCAAACCCTACTAAACTAGTTAGAGAATCTCGTGTGAGAATATTTCAGAAATAGTTCCTACCCTACGTAACAACAGCATACCCACATAGAACTACATACATAACTTATTCGTTATTTTTGTAGGCATTCATGTAATTAAGAGACTCAAGAAGTGAACATCTTGCTATTCTTGAGGCGCTGTTATTACATGACAGCCGAAATCACGTGCTAAGTCATACGCTTTGGTACTCGGTTTAACGTGAAGTTTTTTAGCACCTTGTATAACGAAAATAATCTATTAATAGTATTCTGTTCTCACCCTGGCACATCGCAGTGTACAGTCTCGCACCTTGAAGGTGGATTTCGCTTTAGATATTTGTTTTTGGTCGTTTGAAAAGCAAATGCAATCAATGGATTCAACGAATAAATTCAGTTCAATCATTGAACAATTGATGGACAATTGTGTTTTTTAGTAACAACAGGGTTTATTTTCCCTTAAGAAAATTAGATATTATGAATTAATACGCATGAAATTATTTCCAATCTGACTTCATTTTCCGCTCATATAATATCAATTATCACTCAATTGAATACGGAATATAGTTTGAAATTGAATGATAAGTTATCTAAATCAGAGTATGTTGTATTTTAATTATGCTGTCAAACACAGTTTAATATTAAAAATAATATAGATGACAACATTCAGTTGTGATCAGAGCTCTCTTCAGAGAAGAACTCAAATATTCGAGTGCTACAACTGAATATGCTGAAGTGAAAAATATAAGCGATGAAAAATACAATACTTAGGCCCGGTTGCACAAATGCCGGTTAAATCTCAATCGTGATTATTTTCACGAAAACAAATCAGAGAAGGCTTTTTCGAAAAACAGGCTTCTCTGATTGGTTCTCTTGAAATTATTCACGGTTAAAATTTAACAGGCTTTAAATGATATGCTTAACTTATTACGTACTTAATATTAGTACGTATTAAATAATCCATGCTATTCAAAATGCCAGCCAACAAATATATCTCATCAACTAATCTGGAACGCGAACTTCATCATTGTTAAAACCAGGCGCACACCGACGCGAATATATTGCGAAGTTTTGTTGCGTTGCGAATTTAATTCGGAGAACTTGCCGTGCGGAGATTTAATACCATTGCGGTGTATGTGCTGGCGCAAACCAATGTGTTGCGAAATATTCGCAACTTTTGCAGCGCTTTTTCGCGTTGCGAATTTTGTGGCGAGTTCTGGAACTAAACTAGTTTCGTCTGTCTTGTAAACAGTAACAGACATTGCACGATCACGAGTGGGAGAATAGCGAACACAGAACAATTGTTGGAGATTATTTATACTTATACCTATCCAATATTGTATGATCTTAGTCATGCAGATCATAAGAATATAAGGATAGCTGTCTATCCTTCCTCAATTGTGGTACAATAGTACAGGTATGGTATTCTACAAATTAAAGTCTATCTTTATTAATAGCATGCACCCACATTTTTTTGGCCTTTCATCTTATTCAGAGTCTGCCGCCACAGCAAGTAATAGTAGGGCTTCTTCTTCATATGATGAACTTCAGTAAATTGAGATGAAGTAGCCTCCAGTAGTACCATAAATTTTAGATGATAAAAGTGCTGAACTGTTAAGACAACTCGAATATTCCCGCGCTCCACATTGCGATTATTTCGCTTCTTAGTGTGCGTGCCCCAGCGCTGCGAATATTTCGCAACGAAAACTTCGTTTGGAAACCGCAGTCTGAATTCTTGAAAATTCCGTAACGAGTTTGTGCGCATCGGTGTGTGCGCATACCTTAAGAGTCGGACATTATTGTTAAAACTTTTGCCGACAGATAGCGCTGTCGGCTGTGAACTCTTAACAGCCGGTTCAGAATTATTGTTTACTTTTTAGGTTATGTTGTAACAGATTTCTACTGGGCACTTAAGTTTTCAAAATTAATATGTTTGCATTTTTATAAAATGTAGGTGGGGGAAAAATTTTGTGTTTTTTGTGAAAAAAAATTGTTAATTACTGACTACTGAGATTTACTAGCCTACTTACGAATATATTTGTACTACTTACTATCCACCACTATTTTAGTTATTGACAAATTACAAGTCATTATAATATACAATAATATGATTGAGAGAAAGTACAGCCCAAAACTGTCTTTCTCAAATTTTGATGAAATAAAGCTTTGAAAAAAGTATGAGGTTATGTTTTCACTTCCAAGTCAATAATGAGTCTTAGCCACCACCACAAAGCCTATCAATAAATCTTCATCCGCTATTCAATCATCTCTTTCTCATGATCATGATGACTAGGACGTTATCGATACATTTTTCCTTCAAACCTGCTTTTTTAACCTTTTTTTCGCCTACCTTGACCACTTGAAAACAGCCTGTATTTGTATCAATTTGTATGAACGGGTAGTTTATTAAAAACAGCCTGTAAGACTTTTTGAAAACAGCCTGTATTTGTATCTCTTGGTATGAACGGATTGTTTATTGATTGATCAATTAATTTTATTTGTTTGTCATAGGCGTGGAAAGGATCGCCGGGGAGTTGATGGGGAGAACGAAATGGCGAGAATATCAGGAGACAGCGCTGAGCAGTTTTGGATCCGAAGACTCGATACCGATGGACAGCAAGGCCTGGCATCAGCCGTCAGCCGCCGCCGACCACAAGACACCCGCCACTAATCTCTTTCAACACTCGGTTTGCATCGATGAACATCAATCACCTCCAGTGAGTTACACCTTTCTCATTCCTCTATCAATTCACAGCTCTCATCTATGTACTGTTCATAAGTTGAATTCAACGGAAATACAACCAGGGATCTATTACAGAGTGAATAATATTTATGGGAACCCTTCAATAAGTTGGAGGCTATTGTAGATTTAATACTGTAACTTCCAGGATAAGTTATTGGTCGAATACTCTACCTTTTGACGTACAACTAAATTTCCCCTAATAAGGGGGTGACTTAGGGATTATAACTCGAATATTTTAAATGTAAACACCCATTGTGTGGTACATCATTTTAAAGGCCTTTTCAAAAAAAGAAAGATGACATCAATGAAAATGTTCTTTGATACTTGTATTCAAAATGGTTTCAAGTGAAAACTAAAACTTCAATTAGCCGCCATTTTAGATACAAGTATAAGATAAGATAAGATAAGATTCTTTATTTCGCATCCAATTTACAACAACAGAACAGCGCACAAAACTAAAAAAAAGATAGCAAATAAGAATAATAAAACAATACTTAAGACAACTTTTTAACCGAATAAATATGAAACTTGCTGATAATACTAATTGTATTAATTCTCATTATAGGATGATGAAATGTAATCTAGCACAGCTACTCTGTTTTAAAAACATACAATCATAGAATATTTTGATTGATGTCATCTTTTTTGCTTTGAAAAGGCTTTTAAAATGATGTACCACACAATGGGTGTTCACGTTTAAAATATTTGAGTTACAACCCCTCATTTCTTTAAAAAAACTAAAACCTCAATCAGCCGGCATTTTGGATACAGATATTATAAAACATTTTTATTAATGCCATCTTTCTTGTTTTAAGAAGGCCTTTGAAATGATGTACCACACAATGCGTGTTTACATTTAAAATATTCGAGTTACAATCCCTAAGTCACCTCCTTATTAGGGGAAATTCAGTTGTACGTCAAAAGGTGGAGTATTCGACCAATAACTTATCCTGGAAGTTACAGTATTAAATCTACTATAAGTTATCCTACAACTTATTGAAGGGTTCCCATACATATGACTCACTCTGTATGATATATTACTTCAACAATGAAAATAATTGATTTATTTCATTCTCTCATGCCCTGTTGCTTGAGAAAATGACTTACCAGATGACAGTCTAATAATGTCCTATTCTAATAACCAGCTGACTACCAATATTATTATATTAGTTCATATAGTTAGGCTATTAGTTCTAGTTTATATTCTCTCATTCAAATTCAAATTCAAATTTTATTTATTCAAACTCACAATATTCACATTCAGAATCAATAAGAAAAACAAAACACTCAGCTCAGTAAGATAAAAAATAATTAATGGGAGATTAATAAAATAAATACTTGTATGTTTAATTAGAAATACGGTAAATTTGTGAATTGGAATAAAATATACTACCTGCTGGAAGTATACAATACTCCACGTTTGCAAGCAGGAATGAATATCACTTCAACTAATTTTAAATGCATGAATAAAAGGAGAAAGAAAAAGAAAAGAGAAAGAAAAGACTAGCAACCATTCACTCTCACATTCACTCACCTTGCACACTTTCCAATAACAGCTCATCTTACTAATGCTTATTGCCAGCCTCCAAAATTACATTAAAACTACGAAATAACATTAAATAAGGATTCTAAATGGTCAGGCATAAGACCTCTGAGCCATCTAAGAATTCTTTTTTTGAAAACAAGTTGATTTTGAACCCTCTTGATGTTATTAAAAAACTTGGGGCCAAGAAATACAAACGATTTCTGGAAACAAGTGGTATACGATTTGGGAAGTCTCAGTAAATCAGCTGTCACTCTCCTAGTTTGATAGCTGGGAACATCCCTGAGCAACGTATGACCACCGTTTCCAGGCATTACAAAGAACATATACAGGACCTTAAACACATACATATATCTAAGAGGCAAACATCCAAGGCACTGAAATAGAGGAAAAGAATGTTCATATCTACCCTTTCTATTTATAACACGGACTATCGATTTCTGCACCGTTATCAATGGCTTCAAGTGACAAATATAGGTGGAGCCCCAACAATTAATACCATAACTTATTTTTGGATCAACAAATGCAAAATATAACTGCCTAAGAACATTTAAAGGGAGAAATTTATTCAAGAAATAGAATTTTCGCAGGACGAGTAACAGATAGGTTTTTATGATAGATATATGCTGAGACCAGTTAAGCTTTTCATCAACAATCACACCTAAATATTTAATGGCATTGGTCTGACCAACGACCTCACAGTCACAGTCATTCCGATCACAGGCACCATGAAACTTCAGTGCAGAAGGCAGTGTCCATGGTGTTGTTAATGTGAACAATATATATTTTGATATTGTCATCATGAGATCTAGTTTTTCTCGGATTTCCACACAGTTTATTTAGAACTAGCCATTTTTTCCGAGGGGGCATTTGATCTAATGTAGAATAATACTTTTGTTTTTCAATTTTAAACCATGCAATCGATCAATAGGCCCTTGGTTATCATTAAAATAGGAAATTATTAGAATTAAATATCAGCTTGCATTTTTTATGCAACTGGGCCCAGGATTCTTCTCATTGTTAAAGAGTGGTAGTTGTTCCTTGGAGAAACTCAATTAAAAAAAAAAGATACTTCCCCAAATATGGAGTTTTATCAAGCTTTTCGTTTTTCTCTTTGTCAGTGCATAATATTACGTGTGCTACTTGTTACTTTATCATTCTGTAAAAGCAAGTTAAAAAAAATTATGCTCATTTTTTATCTTATGTAGTTCATAAATTGTAACTATGATAGAATAGATGGAAATCAGAAATTTATTTACTTTTCCATTGTGTAATTTCTCCTTCTTTGTTCATCATTACTCAAGCAACCAGTACTTGGACGGTTCATGGTTGAAAAACATCATAATATACATATAATATGCCCCTTGTGGCAAACTTCTATGGGCCTTTTCACTTTGATATAATATCGTTTGTTAACTAAGGTTTCTTTTGTATTTCAAATTTACCACATAGATGTTTTTCAATTATTGTATATTATTTATCTATATTATTATTTATGTATGTTATTTTCATGTAAAATTGGTGTACCGTTGGAAGTTGAATAAATAAACAAATAAATATTAACTTCAACACAACTTGAGTGAAACTGAAGATTATACAAATTATACAGCACTATCTTCTATCATGAAAAAGTTTATTATTCGTGTTCACCATGACTCTGGCTCGCTTTAAACTTTCAAAACGATTGGACTAATTTAAGCTCACTTGAATTTCGCTAAAAGTGAAAAGCTTTTAGTGCAGTCAATGGGTGCCAAAATATCCTTAATGGGGTAAATTATTCATGAAATGATTTTGAATGTATTTTCCACTCGAGGGTATATAAATTTACTTTCAATTACGCCTGAGATTCAGGAATGAATGTTGACTTGTTGATTGCTCAGAAACTGTGTGAAACTCATTATTATGTTTAAATTAAGATCCTTTGCGTGGTCCAAACCAATGTGAGACTAAGCATTTAAAGTGCAAGCAAATTTTGTGTCCCTCTTTACGAATTCATGCAAGCTTAAAGTCTTATTTGAAGCAGTTATTAGTTGTGCTTTTACCATCCCCGCCCTTGAAAACTTCGATATGAAAACTCTTCCTCGAAAGCAAAAATGACATCAAATAACAGTGAATTGAATTTTTTAGTATCCCATGAACATCAATTTTCTACTTTGTGATGTAATATCCCATTCAAAAAGTCAGATGATGAGTAACTTTCTACTCTTCTTGCCTTTGCCCTAACTACTACCTTAGGCAAGGAAAGTATTGCTTTCCAAAAAATTCAAGGTACCTAGATTTCAAGTTTTCTGTAGGTTTCAAGGTCCCCTGAGTACAAAAACATTTTGTTGTCTTGACCTTTCAAATAATGAATCCTAATTTGATGAGTTGAAATTTGGTTGACAGTGTCCACAAATATGCGTGTTGTTGTGTTTGCAGCAGAGCAGTCGTCGCCTCTCAGATTCAGGAGGTAGCAGCGTGAGCGGCAGCAGCGGAGGCGGCGTTGGAGGCGGCGAGGAGGCAGTCGCCATGACCACACTGGAGAATGCAGTTGCCTCTTCAATGGCAGCCAGTCTGGCGGCCGCTCTGTCATCGAGTGGCAAGCCGCCCCCTTCCCTCTTTGCCCAGCAAGCGACCATGCTCTTGCCGCCTCCATGGTATCATCTGGTGTCGTCGCCCCCTGAGGCAGTATCACCTCAGTCGCCAGTCGCAGTTCCTCTGCCGCCTTCAGCCACCTCCTCCGAACAGCCGCTCGACCTCAGCGCCAAGCCAGCCGCCTCTAAGTCCACGTCGCCGCCACCCTCACCTCTCGATCTGCCCGCTGGCTTCCAAGGTCTTCTGCCGCCGTCACCCGGCGCCGCCAACCAGTCTCTCAAGGTTCCTTCGCTTAGCAGACATATATTCAAGTGAGTGGTCCAACTCGAACATCCTCTCATTCTTCTAATCATGCATTCTCCTTCATAGAGAACTGTCATGTTTCTATTTCCAACTGCGTATCCTATTATTACATCTATTATTAAAGCAACTTACAGTTTCTCCATACACTTTGAAAATTTCAGTTATTTATCAGTGAATGTCGCATGTAATTTTTCGAAAAATTTGTTCAATAAATACGTTTGAATATTGTTTTGAATAATGATTGACTTGACACACATATATGGAAGAAACAACTTGAGCAGAAGCGGTACAATTTGATTTCATGAAAGTAATATGAATTTGAATTGAAATGAAATTAATTTGTGTGTTCAGTTCTATTTATTCAATACCTCAAATTTCGATGTCTACAATTCCATTTTGATAGGAACTGAATTCAAATATCAATCAAGTAATAATAATAATAATAATAAATTTGACTTTATTCCTGCGTGAAAATATACAAAACAAGTGAAAGTAGAATCCATTTCATTCATTCAATGAAAAACAATTCAAAATGATATTGTTCTTAAAATAGAGTGTAATTAATAATTTCAAATCACCACTTTGAATACTTGAATTCAAATTGATTTCTTTATTTGCAATGAATCAGGGCGAAGCCACGACTGAGCGCAGTGGCTGGACGCCGGACATACACTGAGGACGAGCTGCAAGCGGCACTGCGCGACATCCAGAGCGGCAAGCTGGGCACGCGACGGGCGGCCGTGCTCTACGGCATCCCGCGATCCACGCTGCGCAACAAAGTCTACAAGTTGGCCCTGGAGCGTGATCGCGACTCACATCTGCCTCTTGCCTCCAGCCAGGTCGAGCTGGCTGGGCGCGCCGCCAGCTTACATGACGAAGATGCTGATGAGGATGACGGCGGCGAGGAGTTATCCGGTGCTGAGGAAGAGCGCGAAGTTGAGAGGGCTCTCATGAAGCCTCTGGTTACCGTCGAGGACCTCGTTCGCCTCTCAGCCTCAGTCGACTCCCACCCTCCCCCCGACGAGAACTGCCTGAGAGGGCTACTCCAGCAAGGCGGCTTCCCCCTCCTCCTCCCTCCAGAGCCATGGGCAGGTCTCGACCGCGCCGCCCTTGTTGCTCAGCTGCTCGCGCTTCAAAGGCCACCAGCCGCTTCTCAAGCTGCCACCATTCCACCCAACGATGGGTCAGAGCCAGACTTTCTGCCCAAGTTCCTTCAGCCAGTACCTGACTTATTTCGTCGCATGATGAACGTAAATGAGCTTGAAAAGCAATCAGCTCCTAAAAAAGAGAGAAACTTCCAGTTGAATGGCTCTCGGATAATGACATCCGTCGACCCCGGGCCTTCGTCATCATCCTCTCGACTCTCCCCAGCTGATGATCTATCCGGATCTGGCACTCCTTCACCCAATGTTATTCTAAAAATTCCGTCCTACCGACCCACCTCGCGCAATGGCGCCGAGTCATCAGCTGTGGGTGGCGGCGGCGGCAGTGCATCGTCATCCATCCTGCACTCTGCGTTCAACATGAAACTAGCAGCAGGAGATTCTAGTCAGCACTCGATCACTTCATCACCACCCATCGGCAGCACTCGCAGCAGTGAGTCCTCGTCTCCACCAGTCGCCGCTAGCCTCACCCTCAAAGGTACAGTCACTCTCAACGATGTTATTGCAAAGAGCATCAGTCAGAAGTTCCAACAACCTCCCGAAATGCATCACATTCCACAACAACCTCCTCAACATACACTGGATTTCAGAAGAGCTCAAGAACTGTCTTCACACCACCACCATCATATGCACCCTGCTGGTGGCCTCCCATTCATTTCCAGGAACCACAACAATAATCACCTTGATGAAAGAAAAATGAACATGCAATCGGCCTCCAAGTGTGTTTCTGGTGTCTCCACAATGAGCTCCAACACAACAACAACCAGCAATCCTTCATCATCGGCAGCCGGTGGCAAGGGCACAAGGCCAAAACGGGGCAAGTACAGGAACTATGACCGTGACAGCCTAGTGGAGGCTGTGCGAGCTGTGCAGCGAGGTGAAATGAGTGTGCATAGAGCTGGCTCCTACTATGGTGTTCCCCACTCAACCCTTGAATACAAGGTGAAAGAGCGGCACTTGATGAGACCTAGGAAACGTGAGCCAAAGCCAACTCCACAGGATGAACTAAAGAGAAAAGATGAGAGTAACAGTGCTCTCAGAATGTCTCCTGGTAGTGAAAAATCCAAGCCTCTCCCTCCAAAGCCCCCAAAGACAACTCCTTTCTCCCCCTCATCACCCTTATCAACTGGACCAAACGGTCTTAAAATCTCACCAGTTTTTGACCCAACTCCATTGGGATACCCATCACCTTCTTTCTCATTCTGGAATCCTTTTCATCACATTCCTGTCGACTACCCCAGAGGACCAAACTTTTCACCCAGTCCTGAACATTTTTTCGCCTCACAAATGATCCAGAGGCTGCAGGAAGATTCAGCTGCAGCAGCAGCTGTTAAGAAACAACCAGTGACAACATCAACGGCATTGGTTCAAAGTCCACCACCAGCTCCTGTTCTTGGTAAATCGACCAGAGAGATAGCAGAGAGCCTCTACGATGGAACGGGAACAAATGGCAGTTTTCTCGATGGAATAATACGTTCGAGTTTGGAGACTGGCTTGAAAGCGGGGGCGGCGAGTTCTGAACGACCACCTCTTTCGAGTAAATCGCTACTCGATCAGTTGTGCAGGAACAGCTCCAGATTAGCTCCACTTGTTTGTGACCCGGTGAAGAATGCTGCTACGACAGAACAGCAACGTGTTGAGCATCAATTGGACGACAGAAGTGAGGATCAGGTGGAGAGCATGTCGCAGACGACAGATGACAAAGTAGCGGTGAAGGGGTCGACTTCAGTGAACAATGTTGTGCCAACAAATGACAATTCGACTGTTGAGGAGGATCGAGGAGCAGTTGATAGTGAAAGTGCCTGTGATAGATTACAAGAAACTGTTGATAGTAGGAATGTAGTTGAGAGTACTGCTCTAGCCAAAGAAGATGAACAGAGATTAGCAGCAGAAGCAGCAGCAGCAACCGAACCGATGGAGACCGAAGAGGGCGATCGATCAGAACGGCAAGAGTCATAGATCCATAGATTTTATCATTCTACTGTAACTTTGACTTTCAGAGAGACTGACTATACTAGCGATAGTTGACTATTAGAGTAATAGCAATGCGCCATATCAGCCACGAAAATGGTGGCTGTCACCAAGTATACAAACACAATATTTTCTTATTGCTATCTTGACTAACTATAGAAGCACATTGACAGCCTTCACTATAAGGATTATGAAAAACGAGTGCCGTTATTAATTAAATTGTCCTGTTCAATCTAATCGTTATCATAAAGCCTTCTTGGATTAATGTTGTCTGAAAGTTAGCTTCAAGCGAATAATCTAGGACATTCAACCAGCCCACCAATTATTATAATTATTATGATTAGACCGAAATGATAAATATCAAAAATTTTCTGTTAAAATTCAAGACGGATTCCAGTGTAAAAATGTGTACAGATGTGTTGATATATCTTATCCAGTCTAATTCTTGTGATCGTCTATTATTTCTTAAGAGCTTATTTATCCAGTCTACACAATTAATCCATGACCAATGTACGATGTTTTTGTCAATAAAAGTCCAACACTATTTTGGTCTTTTAACTAATTTTGAAGTTTATTCACTGGTCTAGTAGCCGAAATATTAGAGATAGCTCCTTATTTAGCTAGCAGTACCGACAGAAGCTTCCCAACTAAACATTTGAATCTTCTTGAATATTTTTTATTGATGATCATGCTAAATGATTCAATGAATGAATAAACTCATAGGCTACTCAATTCTTTACAGGAATATTTTTAAACGTATAAATTGAGAAGTTTTTTTAGATTGCTAATGAATAGCAAGTATGTTTCATGTACTAATTGGGGCTTTTCATTTTTAGATTGATAAATAAATATATAAAGTTGTACGATCCGTTTTATAGGATTAGTTTGATTAAATATTCATTCAATAGCAATCCATTGTTGTTATTATTATAGTGTTGTTTTTTTTGTATCCTATTCATCGATTTCGAACTTGAATGTATATTTCCATTATTACCAGCAAATTTAGAACGATCAGATCTTTCTGGTGGAGAAAAAATCACTCCATTTTTTCTTTCCTTTTTTGTATTTTTCAATACATTTTTTATTGATTGATTTCTACCGACCGAATAACAAACCGTATTCCTCTCAGTGGTGGTGATTTTGTTTTTTAGAATCTCTTCAAACTTTCAACATTTCTTATGAATAACATCAACACTCCTCATCCGATCCATGCTGACAGTTAGAAGTGAATTTCTTTTCATAATGAAGTAAATTTTCAAAACATAATAACATTTTTAATTCTTATTTACTCCATTTTTTCATGAACGATTCAAGCATTTTGTTGAGACTGTCATTATAGAATGTAATATATTTCATGAATTGAAGAAATTGCTTCACCCTTGTTTCTAGCAAGAAAATTGAAAGCCTGATGAATTGATACATAATAATAATTATGAATTTATTAATAAAATGACTATACATTTTCAACTCATACTTTTTCTAACCCTCTCTTAACATTCCCAAATGACCAGTGTATATTAAAATTATGTAACATTGTTATTGATAATGTAAAAATTAAAATTAGTGTGGTCGTTCATTAAATGTGATCTATTCAATTAATTATGGATAAATTAATGTTGAATTGATGTTGATTGGATATAAAATATTTTAAACTAATATTAATATTGATGTGAATCTACATCACGTGTCTTCATATTGTAAGTGGATGTTGAAAGTGACTAATTATTATCATTATTATCAATACAGCATGTGTTCAATATAGAAAGTATACATTTTTTGTCAAATCAATTGAAATTTTAAAAAAGAGGTAATTCGAGAATTTAGAATGGCTATAGTGAGAATCAGTGTTTTTGTGCTACTTTGGTATTTATATATATATGTATGTATGCATGTATACAGTACTAAAATATGGAAGAGTTATGTAAATGTAAGAGATAAGCGAAAATTTCTTCTCAGAGGTTCAGACATTGATTACTGAATACTGATCAGCCAGGAACAGGAGATGTAATTTTGTAATGTTGGAGTTGGAATGAATTATTTGCTTACCTTGAATCTATCTATGATAAACTGCTTTGATGTGATATAATCAATATTAACACTTATTAATATATCGCAATTTTAAGTACACTACTTGAAGTGTTTGAGACTTAATTATGGTTTAGTTTGAAATGAATTTAAAATTTATTCTTGAGACGTTTTTTACTCCTTGAAAAACATCCATAGAATTTTGACTATCTGTGATGAAGCCAAATTTTGAATGTATATTTTCTCTATTCGTATCTCTAAAGTGTATTATAGTTGATAAACTGAATATTCAATATCGCAATTAACAATGAAACTATGAAATTATTACAATATCAAGTATGTATCAAATTCTTCTAATATAATTGGAAATTTTATTGATTTTTTTGTTAGTGATCAATCAATCTTAAAATTGATAACTGAAGTGCAATTAGATAAAAGTGATTTTAAAATGTTCTGATGATGAAAAATTGAATTTATTATGTGCTTTGATCATTTAAAATGATCACTTTCGTATTTGATCAATATTGATAATTGGTCGTCCAACGATAAAAACGTTGAAATATTTTCTGGAATACAATCGATCACGTCGAAAAAATGCACTGATAATCCCCCTTCTAATGATAAGATGATCTTGTTTAAACAAACTTGATTCTTTATTCTATTAGAAGGCAGAAGATTCTAGGTTAGACGGCGAAAGCATTTATTTAAACGTGTTTAAAATGATAAATTTATTGAATAAATTCTAAATAATCTATTCATATAATTTTCAATGACATTCTTGCAATTGCATAGAATGGCTCTGATGAATGATTTTGATCAATTCCTAGAGAAGTATTCGAGCGGGTGAACTAATTTTATTATACAACCAGATTTTTTTTATTTGTAGAGAATTTGTGTCTTTAGACAAATGAAGAATGTTTTAGGTATATAACAAAGATCGATAAATCAAGTGAAAAAATTACAGATTGAGTAATGGAATAATTCCATGTATTTTCAATCCAGAATGTGTTCATGAATCGAAAAAAAATTGAATAATTTATTCCTTGGTGTTACTGGGTTTGATTTTAATCGAACATGATTACTTTCATAATCTGTCGATTCGCCTCAAATCTTCCTTTATTGTACTCTTCTATTAAGAATCTCATTTTGAACATAGTCCAATAAATTATACTGGAAATATTTTCAGGCATTGAAGCTGTTGATAAATCATTTAAATCCAATGACTTATCAATTTGAGTTTATTGACTGACTGTATCAATCTTTACTGAATAGGGAAGTCTCCAAATAATAGTGACACTATGATAGCTATAATTAACATTAATTAAAAGAGGAATAATATTGATCGACCCTACAAGTGTCACATTTGTTGTAATGGAGCCAACGTTCCAATACCAATGAAATTCAAACTATAATTTTTATAATATCTCAATCCAAGCAACCCAACACCTGTTCACAAGTCGAGTTTAAAATGTGATGAAACGACTACCGTAGAGGAAAATCAAGAGTAAAGTTCTTTATTTATGCTGTACTTATGTGAAATATTAATTTCAACGTTCAAATTTGGACGGTTTTCTTTTTATGAGAATGTTTATAGGTGGAACAAAATAGCTTGAGAAAGGTATTCCCTGATTGAATAAGAATGCAGAGAGATACAAGTATTGTAGGTCTTCAGAACAAGAGTACGGTACCTACGGTAACTCAACATTTTTATTAGTCTTGATAATTTCGTGATGGCAGTGTTTTCATTACTGTAATTTGATTGACAAATTTCAAAATGCAGGGGAATAATAATCGTAATTATCTGTATTATAGCAAGATACTCAATGCCTCAAGTTTGAATCCTTCGACTATTGAATTGTAATTCTCTAAATATTCCTAAACATGAAACACTCTCTGTTGAATACTCTACTGTTGAACATTGAATTTGACATTACATTTTCCTTTCACTTCTTTTAAGAAAACTCTTGTTTTGAATAGGTTTTATTGTATGATAGAACAAATAATTTTAATGTGGGTTTACTTCAAATATTCAAAGAATTGATGTAGTTTTAAAAACTTTTATACATTCCAAATTAATAAATTAGGTATTGGTTGACTGAATATTATATAATTTTCTTTTCCAATACATGATTCCATTTCAGAGTTACACCAATTCCAAAATTTAACTTTTTTGAATCTCTTTTAAACAATTTTAACATCAATTTGTGAATCAACAGAGTCAAATCAACTGCTTTACTTTCATCAAGAATCTCATAATTTTCAACTCGCTATTGAAAATTCTTATTTCACGATTCAATTCACGTTCAATATACGAGTACCTGGGTCATGTTTTTTCACAATCTTGTTTTTATTGAAAAAAGCCGATAACTTTTATTCATGAGGAACAATGATTAGAAACTAATACATTGAATAAATTCTGGTGGATGATAATAATTGAAAAATAATTCAGTAAGTGCTCCTTCCGCTAATTGTTTGTGTAACACCAAATACTTGAAATATCACCATGATAAAATAGTAATAGCCTATACCAACATTTCCATCGACATGAATATACAAAAGTACGGTATGCATGATTTGATAGGTAACTTATTCAAAGTGAAAATATAAATGTTCACGTTTCACTTGCACTATACACTATACTGGAAAACCCATAATTTGAAACTAAGTACTCTGCAGAAGCATATCACTTTGTTGTATAGAATTATACTGACTATTGAAAGCTTGAAGTTGAACAAGTATACCATTATAAATGTACGTCTTATATTGTAACTTCTAAGTAGACTCAAATCAAATAATCTTGTGTTCAGCCCAAAAATACCTGAAAGGCTCACAAATTTATGTGTAAATTAATATTATTTTGTTATCCATGCATATAAACATATGAACATGATTATAATATAGGTAGCCTACTCTAAGTAATATAAATGCATATATTTTTTTTACAGTGGATATTAAATAAGTAAATACGTTATCATAATCTTTGTGTAGCTTTCGCTATAGTCTTAATGTTTTAGTGTCTCATTGTTATCATTATCGATAGTAATAGTATCTGTTGAAGTTTCTTATAAATAGTTTTTATGGTCTCAATGTGTTCGATTGTTTGTATAATGTTTATTATTTTGTTTATTTGAGGAAGGACTGATGATCAACATTCATAACTTTGTTCTTTAGCATAATGTATAGATTTTTGTATATTTACATCCTCTTCATTGATTAAAGTAGGAAGAAATGTTAACAATTTTGAAAGTAGTAGTTAACAATTTATCATTTTCAAAAAGGATACATAACAGTTTTGTTATAAAATTAGCACAGTTCATGGTGTTACAGTTAGGTAACTGAAACTGACAGGTTCCATAAACTCTGATGGTAATAAAATCCAATTTTCTTTATTTGTAGAAGTTTTCTATATTCAATCTTCCATAAAACACGTTTACTTTATCTTTGAGGTGTTTCATTCATTTCTTTATCATCTATAGTTACAGTATACTATTCATTTACTGTCATTTCATAGCTGTGCAATTGCCCTAGTGCTTTTTGAAATATTAGAATATTGTAAATACGTTCCAGTTCAATCATAACATGGTACACAATAGAATAAAATACGATCAATGTAACAATACAGGCTTTAGATGTTCACTATTGAGTTTATTGAACTAACATTAAGTTGATTATTGATTAAAATAATTCGGTCGAAAAATGAATGATTGATTGCTGAAGTGAGTGATTAAAATTTGATCGATATTTTTTTTAGCTAGGAAAAATGAAAACCCTTTTTTTTACTATGATTATTGACAATTCTCATTAATGCATTCCCCGTGTCTATGTTCATTTTTGAACACTCAAGTGTAAAGTTATTACAAAAAAGAAATTTTAAGAAAACTAATAACTATTTTAGAGCTGAATGATTATGTTCACTGTATGATAAAAAATCATATCCATTCCTGTGTTTTGTCTATAACATACTATAATTGATTTTTCATATTCCAATAATTTATTGTTTTCAACTTTTCTGAATAGATACCTTGAAATAATTATTCATTTCACATTATAATGAAACTTCTTGCTATAGATCTAGTTTTAATTACGGCCAGTCTTTGAAAATATCGCTTTGAAGTTTCTATTATAAAAGTCTGATATCATCTAATATTTTTGCATTTGAATAGGAAATCTTATTTATTCAATTTACTTATTCTTCATCCTTTTTTGTTTCTGTAATCAACAGTACTTGTAGTGACTGTTGAAAGTTCAAATTTGAATGCATATTGAATTGTAAATAAGGGACCAATCTGTTATCCAACCCTGAATATATTTTTCTTTATTTCAACTTCAGGAGATTCATCCAAACTTATTCATTCCATTCCTTATTCAGGGTTTTCAATTTTTACTCTTCATTATCTTTATTATTTCATACCTGTAACCATATTGAGATATATTGAGTATCAAAATTGTATTTCAAATGCATAAAAACTTGAAAAAAAGACTTGAAAAATTCTTAACTATATCAAAATTGATCAGTAGAACGATTTTTGGAGTACCTATTATCAATTTTCAAGAACATACTATTTCAGTTTGTAGTACAATTCCTCATGTGTATTATTATTGTTATTATTTATTTTATTTCAGTTATTACCGTACCTTCATGAGAAGAGGTATTCATAAATAAAAATGAAGTTGATCTAAAAAAATTTTGCGCCTTCTCTTTTATAACACGTCCTTTTTTTTAAATAAGAATTTAATTAGATTCACCACTAGATATTTGTAATTCTGTAAAAAATATTTTATATTGAATGTTTTCAATGGAAAAATTTCTTGTTTTTATATAAGAGTATAAATTAAAAGTTACAATATTAATATTGAACTGGTGTTTTATTATCCCATCATAAAAATACCGGTATTCATCCATTTTTTTCTTAAATTTGATTTCATTTACAGTGGATTCTTCAAACAAGAGTTGACTTATTAATTTGGAGAATATAATTGATGACAAATCAGTTGAAATAAAAATACCGATAATATTAGTTATTTAAAATGTTCTTATTATATTTTTACTTCAATTGAAACAAATTATTCCATTATCTTCGGATATTTTTCATAGAAATTGGGAGGTTTTCCAGTATATAGCTTGGAAGAGATCTACAAACTGGTAGGCCTATGCATTACTGCATAGCATTGCAGCATTTAAGTATCTCTATTCTATATTAAAGAACCTCCCAACTTTTCTCGAAACACTTCCAATTTCTCTTTTCAGCATAGCAGAATCTGGAATCGATTGACTGCAGAAGGTTCTTTTAATTTGATAGGATAGAAATATAAAAACTTGAAGACAACTTGCAGAATTTAGTGATTAGACAATACTGCTCTCAAAAATTCAATTTATTGTCCATCAAAATAGGCTAAATATATTTAGAAAATATTACAATAATTTATAGCATAAATTTGGAGCTAGTACGAGTACGGTATATAAATGATATTAATTGAAATTTAGTATAATTGATTCGAAACTACCATCTCAAACTCCTTTACCAAGAACTATTATTTCAGTCCCAACCGCCTGTGAATCAACCGAAATACTTTTCTACTTTTGTTTTGCGTTTAACAGTTGTTGTCTGCCGAATAAGGGGGTAATGGCACATGGCAGCATAGCGGAGATGTAACGCTACCAACCAAAAAAGTCGGTTTCAAGGTCGGTCGAATTATTTCGATTTGTGCCTTGCGCACGCACCCGAAAAAAGCCAGACGAGGTGCACACAATCACACTCGCGCCCACACACACACAGACACACATCATTTACCGGCATATTCTCTCTCACTCCTCCTCCATTATTATTATTCATCCTTCAGGTCCTTCTTCCTCTTTTTGGTGCGCCAAAAGCAGCACGAAATTGCAGCTGCAGCAGACAAAAGACAAAACAAGTTTTTGAAAACGATGATAATATTCCCGCCAGCCAACAGACAGCACAGAATGTCCCCCCCCCGCCAGAAAAGCGTCTAAAAACTCGTAAAATCGCTGCATTCTTGCTGTCCCCTTCACTCACTCTCCTTCTTGTACTTGATCTTCTTCTTTTCCATCTTTGTTCCTTGTTTTATTTATTCCTCTTCTTTATCTTAAATTGTGTACGGCTGCATCTGCAAGAAACATTCACAAAAAGTGGGCTAAAAGTTATTGCAGTGGATAATTCCACTTCTACCGAGCTCAGAGCTATTCCCTGACCTACCACACTTCACAAAGAGCTTCTCCACCTAAAAAAGGATTGCTCGAAACGAGTTTCGACATTTTTGTCGGTTCTGCTTTCTGCACAATTTTATTGCACTGGGCTTGCATATTGGAAAATTGATATCCCACTATTTTGTAATTCATCAAAAGAATTTGGAGTTTGAAAGAAAAATTATTTTCTTCTCTAAATAGATTCTCTGATTTCTCTCATAACGAGAAGTCATCAATCAGTTCCAAACTGATGCACAAAAATCTGGTGTGGCGCACTCACACAACAACTTTCCTTGCCGTTATGAAAATTAATCACCTGACGCTAGTGTACACGCGCATCTCAAGTCTACTATTCAAAGATTTGAGCCAGCTGGTGACAGGACAATAACGCTGGAGACATACGAGGTCTGCTATCTCTTCATAGTGAATTATCTAATAGAATCAACAGTTGCCAACAGTTTGCAATTGGATAATCACATTTTCTCGAATTTCGAGCTTATTTTCAATTTTAGGTGGAAATGTTATTGAACATTAATTGTAGAGATTTCCATGCTGAATCTTTTCCACCTAAAATTTTTTGTTCAAATTGTATCTGAAGCCTGATAATTGAGAATCTGAAATCAAACTTTGCATAGATGAGGCGAAGCTCCTGAAATTTTTACAGACATGAAACTTGTGGCAGTTGGTAGAGCTTATCAATGACTATTCTAGGTATGAATTTGATCAAAATCGTTGGAGCCGTTTTCGAGAAAATCACGAAAAACGCTGTTTCTGACAACATTTTTGCCATTTTAGGCGCCATGTTGAATTGCATTTGATTGAAATTGTTCATGTCGGATCCTTATATTGTAAGGACCTTAAGTTCCAAATTTCAAGTCATTCCGTTAATTGTGAGGTGAGATATCGTGTACACAGACGCACATACATACACACACACACACACACACACACACACACACACACACACACACACACACACACACACAACACACACACACACACACACACACACACACACACACACACACACACACACACACACACACACATACAGACCAATACCCAAAAACCACTTTTTTGGACTCAGGGGACCTTGAAACGTATAGAAATTTGGGTACCTTAATTTTTTTCGGAAAGCAATACTTTCCTTACCTATGGTAATAGGGCATAAGGAAAGTAAAAATTAACCAACAAAAACTGCCACCTATATAACAGAGAAAAAATGTCGGATTTTTCTTGCATTGAGCACTGCACCCAAAATAATAATTGATTGTATTTTTGGAATTGCTCATTGAGCAGTTGGCTGATCAACCCATCCAATCTGAAGGTGGTAGGTTAAGGTTCTTCAATGAATATGCTTATCATCATCCTATCACAATAGTCATTTTTCATTCAATAAATTAATAAAGTTCGCCAAAAGTCGCATCAAAATAAATTTGGAGTTAGAAAACTGAGAGCTGTTCAGATTGCGAAAAAATTGACCTTTACTAATAAATTATCGCTTTGATTGAAATTCAGTTCAGCTTATCTTTTTTCATAGCCTAGAGAGAGAGAAATTGGCTTTTCAACATACTTTCCCAAAAATCAATTAGTTTTATAATAATATAATTCCAGAATGAATTTTATGATTTTTGTCATTTTTGTTAAATTGCCTTGTAGGAATAAAAATCTTTCTCTAGTGTATGCGGTCAACCGTATATAAAGAACTGTGTTCTCCAATAAGCTGGAATTTCATATTGAAACAAATAAGAGTATCACCAGTACAATAATCTTGATGAATCAACTCTAAAGGTGAATTAGTGGCCAATCCTAGATCTGATAGTGACCCATCAGGTATTTAGAATAAAATTGTTGGAAGATTTGAATACATTCATGATAAAAGTACAATGAGAATAGAAGTAAACAAAATACAAGATGGAAATCCCTGGATTGATAACACTAGCAATCAACTAATCATTCATACAATCACATTACTGCTTCATTTCCACTCAACCCGCCCTTGTGAATTAAAACTTTTCTGTTATATTATTCCTCTGATTTTTAACGATACCATGAAAATACCTATATCAAACCTATACCATTATTTCATATACAGTAATTCTCACCCCATTTCTATGGTTTTAAACTCAATTGATGATCATTTTTATTCAATCGAATATTCCTTTCCTTATTCCTCTCATATTTTTTCTTCCCTCTCACTTTTGTCCATTCAAATCATTTTATCACTTCATCCGATATGATTCATTATCTGCATATCAGTTCTTTACAAAAGTATAACATATTTGAATGAATGTATTTAATTAATTATTAGCATCAAAGTGTTATTTTCTGAATAGGCATTATCAAACCTGGCTATGTCGAGTTTATCAAATACATATTAAATATCTGATCACTATTCAAACGATACCTTTTGATATGCCATGCTAAGAGATTGGAAAAAGATAAATAAGAAATAAATCAGAATAGTTATTTGAATTTCAATAATTTATTTATTAAAAAATCCCTACCCAAAAAAGCCACAGAATAGATTAAGTTTTTTTTTCATTTAAATTTGAGCATTAAAGTTTAAAAAAAATGTTAACGAGGCTTTTTGAGAAATCTGAATGATGGTGAAATGATATGGAACACGGGTTACCAATGGTACCATACATTCAAATTTTATCCAACATTTTTGAAACAGATTTTCAGTAATAACCCCGATAACAAACACTTCTTTCCAAGAGCATTGAACTCTCATGATCTCACGTAATTAATTTTATGCCTTATCCAGAGTTATTATTCAAATTGTTTTTTTTCATACGACCTTCACTGCATATCTCTAAATGTTACTGATACAGAATTATTTTTGAGAAGTGTGATCATTTTTAATCTATTCAACTCAAAGTTTGGCTTGATTGTTCTTTTTTAGTTGTTGAACGTTGGAAGAGGAGTGTGTTTTCTGTTGTTTTTATTTGAACTGTGTAATGCCGAACTGGTTGTCTTAGGTCACGGAAGTTGTATTGCCAAAACTGATACGGGTCCACTTCTCTCTCACTCTCTTTCTCTCTTTCTAATCCGTTCTCTCCCTCTCATTTACTCACCAATCATGACCACAGTCAAGTTTTCTAATCGGAGTAGAATAATGGCGCCTGCACGTTGTTTCGTTCAACTCCACTCGCGCGAGGATGGGACCTGGTACCCCTTCCGCCCCCCAACCTCACACACCAATCACCGAATCCACTATCCAAGGTCAAGTTTCGGCTGTTGGACCATAACCTGCCTCAAGGACACGAGGTCGATTCACAGTCGATTCTCACTCCACTCAAGTCTGTAGAATAAGCTCGAAATTTTATTTAATACTCGTGAATTAGAATTTCTGTTCAATTTTGAACGTTGAATCAAGTTTTTGGAGGGATGAAATGATAATGTATAAATGAAATATAATAAACATAGTATATAATATTATGGAAATGAACAAGAAATTGCATTTGCTCAAATGCTTATTATAAGAAAATATTGACAGTTTCCATTTGAATTATCGCTAACAATTTGTATTTAATAATAAATAACAATTCTATCCGAATCCATTGATAGTTTCATGAAGTATTGATGATTATATTATTATGATATTATGATAATTCTTCACTGAATTGATACGGAGTCAATGAATAATATAATATCTGATATGAAGAGCCTATTTTAGTAATTTCATGTTCTCACACATTCATTTTTATGTACGTTATCTTAAATGAAAAATTGTAATACAACATTCAATTTGAAGTGAGATTCAGTTTATAGGGTCGACATCTTATGAACATTGATTTGATATCCTTTTCTGTCATTGGACAAAGCAAGAAGCTCTATCCTTCTCTAACTCTGCACCGTTGTCAAATTGTTTCCACACTAACTTATGTATAAGTATGATGATCTACCAGAATATTCCATCTCAATAATGAAAATTGATCATTGAAAATCAGGAAAATATAAAAATTAATATCAGATCAGATTTACCGGGATAAGCCCGGGGGGGTTGTGGGTTGGGGGAGCTTTGAGTCGATCATCGTACTCAAGAATGTGTTGGAAGCCAGAATTCACCCACAGTATCCATTCTTGTCATAGGAGGCGACTAAAATGGACCTCAAGGCAACTCCAGATGTTGCCTTGCCTTCAAACCTACGGGATCTCCCCCATCAGGCCAGTTTCGGAGGGGCAAAAAGAAAAACCCAAGAGACCAGAGATGGGCGAAACTCCAGGCACAAATGCGGGTCAAGAGGCTGAGTCAAGGGTGACCAGGTGCCCTGGAGGCAATTTGGCGACCCCTCCTTCAGCGAAAGGACCTACAAAAAAGTCAGGAGTGGAACTCACGTAGGTCACGAGTTTGTGGGTGGAGAGTCCAAAACTCACCACTGCTCAAAGAAGGGCGGACATTTAGGCAATATAAATTAAATATGTTAGAATATTCAAATATACATAAAAATAGTTTTCAATATAATAATAAGTTCAAAATCATGCACGATGATTAACGATAATCATTTCTTTCAAGGAACATGTTTCAGGAATTACAAGGTTTCCACTACTGTAATGACATAATAAGTTATTTTAGTTCTGTTCTGCTCATTAACTGTTATAATATGAACATTGCAATTGAAGAAATTATGAAGAAACTACATTATTTGATGATTGGAATCATCGAGGCTTTATTTTGACGCTAACATAAAAACATTACACTACAATACTTCCATAAGAATAACATTGGAAAATGGGATCATTGTTCTCTTGTCCAGAGAAATACTGACAAATAAAGGAGTAAAACAGGGATGCCCAATTTCACCTGCCCTCTTCAATATTTATGTTGATGAGCTTATGCATGTGTGGCAGCAACGCGTTGACAAGGGCATTTCTCTCACCCGCACTTATATGAACCATTTAATGTTTGCGGACGACACAGTAATCATACAGGAATCTGAGGACAAGCTACAAATTGCAATGCATATTAAACTCATCAAAACGAAAATCATGACTTTTCATAGCAAGTGGCCGATACGGTCAAAAATAGTATTAGGGGAGAGGATTTTGGAACAGATTTCAAATTTCAAATATCAAGGCTGCGACATCACATATGATTACGATCAGGATGTCCAAAAAATATATCAAAATTTAACCTGGTATGCGGAGCAACAACTCGATCTCTAAAAGGTAGAGCCAGAAAGAACACCTTGATCAAATTTTATAGAGTCTAGCGGTACCTACTTTGACTTACGGAAGTGAAGCATGGATGCTAACAAGAAAGAATACAGTCAGCAGAGATGCGATTCCTTATACAAGTCAAAGGATGCACAAGAGAGGATCGGATTCGAAATGAAAATATAAGAAGAGAATGTGATGTCCGACCAGTGTTGAGTTTGATAAAAACATATAGAAAAAAGTGGTCAGATCATGTCCTTAGTCTTGAAGACATTGAATGCTCTACTCCACAAGCCAATAGGCAGAAGAAGTATCGTTAGACCAAGGAAGAAACGGACGCCGGAACAGGCTTGAAAAGCCTAATCCACTACGACGATGATGATGATGACTATGATGGAATCATCGAATGATACAAATTGAATTGAGACTCCTGAATAATAAAAAAATGTAACATATTTTTATAATATTGTCGTTACCACTGACTAGGAATTTGCTAATTGTTGAGCTGTCTGGGAAAAGTACTTGCTTATTAGGTAGTGGTAGGATTTGATAATAATTGGTAGTCAACATTTTCAAGTTGCATTTTTATGGCTTGAAAGGTGGTGGCTGGGCCTGCTCACCTTCAACAAGCAGTCAAAAATGAACAAAGAACAGAGATTGCCAAAATAAAGCCGAGCACTGATCATGGACTTGAGTAATGTTAGTGAAGAAGACAGGGAGGAAGAGAATGAGAGCAGAGAATGAAAAGAGAGAATAAGAGGAGAGAATGAAGCAACAGATGACAAAGAAGTGAACTGCCTCCGTCTCCAACTCCAACTCTTTTGCACTCTTTTGAAAGTAATTCTAAAATATATAATGGAAGTTTGTTGCAATTCAATTGGTCTGAATAATACACGAATTCACAATAAATAACCAATCAAAACTCAGAAAAATAAAAAAATCATAATACAGTCGAATATTGAAAATGAAAACATTGACCGTGCTTGATAGGATAAATAATTGATAAGATAAACATTCATTTCTCACCTATTTTTACTGGAACTGACTTCCGAGGAAAGTTTATTACTATCTGTCAACTTGGAAAGCGTTTTCTTCATAATAATGTGAAAAGATCCTTCTACAAAGACATCACACTATAATACTCGTACATGATAATTTTACATCACATTCAGTTCTTAAAAATGCGGTATATTCTTGAAATCACATTCAGTTCTTATAAATGTGGTATATTTCTTAAAATAAGATGAGATTTCACCAAGAACATCTCTTGGAAATTTCATAGAAGTTATATTTTTAAATACTACAGGCATATTGAGCGGTTTTGGAGAATCGTGTCATGTGTCATGACTTTTCTATTTTTCCGCTATCCTAATCACCGGTCAGCACATCCTAATCACAGTGGAGGAATACTCTCATCCCTCTCAAGAATTACCCATCAAAATTCATGGAAAAATCTTATTTAACTTCTGTGGAGTAGAATTGTGATTCCCCTCCTCAGCTCATTTTGCTGATGCTCCATCACCTACTAGCAACAATGAGAGAATGCCCTCAACTAGCACGTCTGCAAATGCATGGAGGAGCCTGATTCAGCTGTAGTGAAAGTGGAAACATCGAATATATTTTCGACTTGAATAAACTAATGTTATAGGAATAAGAAATCATGAATCTAGTAATTTTCACTATTATTTCACTAGTATACTATACATATTAAACTTTCATTATGTTGTTGCTTTTTTGGAATTGAGAAAAATGTATTTTCTTCTAAAAATTACGAAAAAACTAACTAATTATTTGATTTCATCGGATAAGAAATAACATTACTAGTAGTTCTGTGAACAGCAGACCTCGCGCTCAGTAAGTTACATTTACCTGTTGTTATGTTTTCTCAAAAATTAATAAATAATTTATCAAATTAAAATGTCTAGAAAAAATCCTAAATAAACATAGAGCTTTCTGTCCTATCGTACCATGACGTGTCATCCCGGAATGTGAGTGTGAGCGCTGTTATCAGGTCCGACTGCAACTGTCTATAACGTTGATGGAGAGAGACACACGACCGGTTAGATACATTGACATATTTTATGTCGACGCAAGAACTTTTGTGAGAGATGCGAATCTAATCTGAAAAATGGAATTATTACTCAGTTTGTATTCAACAGATATTGGAGTAAAAATGTCGAACCAACAAAGCCAAGTGGTGAGAAACGCCAAAGCTTCAGTCTGTATCACTGTGTCAATCATGGTCTCCATTCTCATTGCATTTAATTCATTCATCCCTATCTTACTCACACATTATCCACGCACACAGTCTCATGTGGCAAACATCTGCAGAAAAACAATCTGTTATAGCGTTCTTCAATTATTATGATACGAATCCTGTTCGTTTCATCTCAATTATTTACACAAGCACCAAATCAAATCATTGGTTGAAAGAGAAACTACACAATTAGATCTAATCAACATTTTTTCTTAGTTAATGTATTAAGTAGTCTGAATGAAGTTATGTTTGTTTATACTTCTCCACATCACATAATTTACAGTTCGAGTAGGCCTAAATATATTATACTAAGATTTAACATAATAATAATGATGAAATACGGGGAGGAGGAGGTAGGAGAAAGAGACGTAAACCCCACAAAACTGAACAGCTGAGAAAGGATAGATCGGAAAGAATGAAATATTGATGTGGGCACAGAGGCGAATGGAGAAGCGGAACGAACAAAATAGTGACTCAAAATAATTGATGAAACTCTTTCAAACGAACTATTCGGAAAAAATATAATAATATTGCGGATTGCAGATTAACATTAGATTCATTAAATATATTTGTCAATCAGAATATAGGCTAAAATTTTTGTTCAAGTACTCCACGAGTCTCTTCAAGTAAGTACGGTGACCGACAATACTTTCAGTTTCAACGTGAAAATAATAACCAGATTCACTTTCCTTTGTGTCTCGTTGCAGCCGAGAGGTGTTAGGCCTACATCCAATAACTTTTCCAAGGTTGTCGAAAATTTATTTCCAGTCTGAGGAGCGCAAACCGAGTTTAGCCTGTAATAATAATGCCAGTGCATTGCAAACTGCACGCAGACCTTCCGAAAAAAGAAGAGTTGGTTCAGGTGGGCAGGCACAAAAAATTCGAATGCAATTTTGTGGCCGAAGGACCTCTGTCGTGGTGTGGTGAGGGGAATGGGCGGTCCTCGTCTGGAGATGCACAAATGCAGCAGCTTTGTTCTTGTCTCGGCAAACGAAATAAACGCTGGACAATAAAGTTCAATTCAAGGTCCCAGACTGGGCACTGGGGTGCCCTGCTATGTTCACCAGGCCAATGGGTCAAAATTCCCAATCCTCTCCTCCTCTCCTTCCTTCTCAAAAAAAAACCACAACGGTTTTTTGGTACGGATATAAAAATAATAACTGAGATGTGTGGAACCGAAAAGGGGGAGGAGGAGAAGGAGGAGAAGGAGGAGAAGGAGGAGAAGGAGGAGAAGAGGAGAAGGAGGAGGAGAAGGAGGAGAAGGAGGAGAAGGACGAGAAGGATGAGAAGGAGGAAAAGGACGAGAAGGAGGAGAAGGAGGAGATGGAGGAGAATGAAGAGAAAGAGGATGAAGAGGAATTGGAGGAGGAGGAGAGGGAGAAAAATAGGGAGAAAGAGGATAAATATGAGTAAGAAGAGAAGGAGAAAAAAGTTAAAGAGGGCAAGAGGAAGGAAAAGAGAAAAATAGGAGGAGGAGGAGGGGAAGGAGAAGTTGGAGGAGAAGGAGGAGGAGGAGAAGGAAGAGGAGGAGAGGGAAGGAGGAGGAGAAGGAAGAGAAGGAGAATAATAAGGAGAAGAAGGATAAATATGAGTGAGAGGAGAAGGAGAAAAAAGTTAGAGGATGAGAAGATGGAGAAGAGTAGAAGTGGGAGAAGGAAGATGAGGAGGAGGAGGAGAAAAAGGAGAAGGGAAAGAAGTAGAAGGAGGAGGCAAAAACTGGACAGAGTGGAATAGAGGAATCAAGAAAAAAATTGAAATTGAAAACTCGAGAGGAAAAAGTGGTTAGGGAGTAGATAAATGGAGAAATAAGGAAGAGATGGTTTCTCAAGGAAAGGGGAAGACAGAAGAAGGAGAAAAATAAATCAGAAGGGAATGAAAAAATAAGCAGAAGATCGTAGGAATTAATTGTAGAGGAAAGGAAGTGGGCTGATGGAGAAGAAAAAAGAAGCTAGAATAAAAAATAGAGAAGAGAAAGAAGAAAAATAGCAGGATGAAGAATGAGAAGAAGAAAGGAGACAAGGCATGAGTAAGAAGGAAAAGAAGAAGATCACATGCAGTAAGGCGTGTTGTAAGTACAGTACAGACGGCGAGACAGATTGCTTATTGGTATTGACCATTATGTACTTGGATGGTTGGCATTGACCATTTGGATTTGGATGGTGTTCACTCAGCATCCAACACCATCTCATATCTCTCTCGTCTGGGCCAACTCGATCATCATTTGCAAAACAAAAAGAATGAAGCAGCCAAGGTCCCCATACTGGGCCAAATAATCTTGGACGGTCGGTTAAGTATTCGAGAAATAAATTTTTATTTATGTAGAACACCATTTTCAACCTGGTTGGTAGAAGGTAATATTTCCAATCACATTTTGTGGAAACTAGGGATGGGTATCGAAAGACAAAACATCGATGTTTTGAACATCGATGTTTTTTCATCCTAACATCGATAAGTGAAAAACATCGAACAGTAAACATCGATGTTTTTAAACATCGTTTATCGCCCTACGTTTTTATGGATGATACTATTAGTCCAGTCAATAATGGAAACATAACGTTTGTGATTGGGAAAATGTAGGATATTATGATAGCCTATCTTGATGAAAAAATTGATAGTTGAGTTGAAGATTTTAGTGAGTTCTATTCAAGCAAGAAGTAAATGTAAAGCTAGATGGATCTCCTATCCTGCACAATCGATTTTCAAAAATTATATTTTGAAAGTGATCATTGGAGGTCCGGTCTTCTTTTTTATCCGATATCTGAACATCCAACGATATCAGAACTAGTAAATTAGTTCAAACATTAAACGACCTAAATCATTCTAATTTTTGTATAAAGCTTTTCATTATCCTATACTATTAAACGAGCAATTTCTGTTTATATGTTTGGATGTTTATATGTTTGTATTTCACCGGATCTCGAAAACGGCTCTAACGATTCTCACGAAATTCAGAACATAGTAGGTTTATAATATAAAATTTCAATTGCACTAGGTCTCATCCCTGGGAAAACTCACTGAAGTACATTAAAAGGATAATTATCATTCATCCTTGGAAAAACAGCTGATAATAATAATTATTATTTCAGCTACTAATGGAAGTGAGTGTGGGACTGTGTCAAAATTATGAGTCAGCTGTTCAACTTTTGTAATCATTCAATCAGGTACTTAGTGCCGGTTCCAAAAAAGCCGGGTTGTTTTCAATCCTGATCAATTCCAGTAGATCAATCTTTTTGAAATGGTCTTCTCTGATTTGGTTCACGTGAAATCAATCAGGATTAAAATTTAACCGGCTTTTGTGCAACCGGGCCTTTGTGAGGGAAATTTTTGCATTCCTCTGGGAATTAATCTCAATTTACTGTGATTAGATAGAACATTTCTGTATGGACTATGAATGTTATTATAATTTCTTCTTTCGTAATAATTTTTTTATGCTCTTGTACTCCAGAGCGAAGCTCGGTCCCCGATATTATGTATAAATCATGAAGAATGATTACAGACGATACGTCTGTATTATTAATATATTCCTCATAATGGATTAAATGTTTCGAGTATAATACAACTTATTTTATTGCTCAGAGGACAGAGGCTGGGACCCGTGTAAGAAATATCTATAATAATCATTATTACAATTTTGAAATTATGTCTCTATTTCAAGATAAATGTATAGATTAATCGGTGTTCAAAGATGAAAAGTTGTTTTTTCACTCTTTTACACAGTGTAAACCTTCAAGATGAAAGACACGGAATGAAGGAAATAAAGGGAGAAATCCCATGAAATCACTTTTTGTTATTAAATATAACGGCTAGCAGTCAAATTTCTTCAAAAAATTGATTTATCCACTTAATGTGACAACGAGATCTTTCGGCAGGTCCGCCATCTTCATCGCCGCCTTGTACTCGTAGACAAGTAGCCTAGAAGGTTAGTGTGCTGTTATTGGTGTCTATTGGGTTTGTCCCACATCCTCTTTGATTCGCCACAACAAACAAACCCACTAAAAATTGCAATAACAACACACTAAATGCCACATTGCCATGCAAACCTTCCACTTGTCTATGAGTACAACCATGGAGATGGCAGACCTGCCGAAAGATCTCGTTGTCACAGTAAGTGAATAAATTCATTAATTTATTGAAGAAATTTGACTACTAGTCATTCTATTTAATGACAAAAAAGTGATTTAAGCAGTTCGTGATGGAAAACAACATTGAAAGAATACTATGAATTTTGACAGCTGGGAAATAAACACGCCAACCAATACTGCTCAAATATCTGACAGAAGTAGGAATACGATGACCACCTTGGTACACTAACTTGTGATAGTAGCTCATTCTAATACATATTTTTGTTACATTAATTTTGAAGTTCTACTGCGGGATCACCTATCTTTCATGAATTAATCTTGATTATTACAACAATAGTATAAAAATATTATTCTCTACTTGTTCAACATTACAGTGATGAACATTACTTCACAATATAGCATAGCGTAATGTATGTCATTACAGTCATACAGCCAGTAATGGGGTTTGCCTTGAAATTATAATTATAATTTTATTTTTTAGATTTCCTTTTCTGTCGGATTTATTTAAACTGATTAACTCAATGCATCCATCAATCAGATCAACATCATCCAACCAAAAACTAACCAACAAAGTCTAGCATGCAACCTCTTGACCGTGAGAAAATGTTTTTTAGTAATTTTTCCCCCAGTATCTTTCAAAACAATGACTACTGAACTGTTTTTAAAATGTTGGTGGTTTGGATGAAGCAGCAGCAGCAGTCGATGTGATCTGCAGACTCTTTCGTGAGATGTGAAGTGGGCTTGGTGAGTGCAGAGCTATGTTTTTAGGCCTAAAACGGCATCAGGTGCAACATATAGAGGCGGCGGGTAAGCGCACACAGTCGAGTTAAAAATCGATGATTGCGTGTCTGCCCTTGCCTTGCCTTCAACCCTTCTCCTTCTCCTTTTCCTCTGTAACACAAGAAGCTGCCGGTGTGGAGGAGGTGAAGGAGGAAGAGGTCTTGTGAGCATCCCTCCCGTCACCACCCAGACAGGCCTACACCCACCCACCCACTGCTTGCATCGATTTCGGCCTCTCCGCTGTCATGCCGAAAATTCCACGCAAATTAATCACACCTGACGACTCGGCGAGAGTCAATCACTGGTCATGCAACCCACCACCCAAAAACAAAAGATCGTTCTCATCACCAGAAGCCTGTTTCGTAACAAAGAGTAAGATGACACCTCTCTCATTAAAAAAACTTGGCTACTGTTTTGAGAAACAAAATCACTGAATATCCAGTTGGATAGATTAACAAAAATGAATTCATGTACCGAAGGCTATGCCATGACATTATCTTACTGTTCCAAACAGAAGTGACAGCCGCATGCATTGTTATACAAAATTGAAAAGTGAAGTGACTTGATATTATCTTAACTATTCCATCTATTTTTAGAGAATGAAAATTATGGTACAATCACTGCATTCATTCTAAGATTCATGTTCCTTTAACTCAATTCATTCACTGCCAGCTTCATGGACAATGAGTCTGATAAGAAAAAGAGAAGATTTATTTCTTTTCAAATTCAATCCACTTAAAAATGGAAAAAAAAAAATTTCATAACCAATTAATTTGGATTTCAGTACAGGAAGAGCAGAGACAATATCGAAGGTTTAGAAATACTCTACTTTGGTCGATATTGAATACACATTCTTGAGGGCTGCTACAACTCGTATAGGATAGGGCGGCTAGGCGCATATTGAGACGAGACTGGTGCATGTAAACGCGCGATATGACGCGAGTGATATGAATAGCCATTGACATATGCTTTAACTGACAAACGGATTTGTTTGCATGACCATAATTGGTACAAGTACCTACTGACAGTCAATGAGGAATATTATTACGAAATATATACAGTATATCTTTATGACAATCGAATTGATAATTATTGTAGGTAGCTTGCCAAATTAACATCGGTAGTTCACTGATGACCTGCAAGACTTGGACAATTGAGGCTGATTTGTAATGTTTTGAAATTAGGATTATTTATATTGCTTGAAGCAATGTTATGCAATAATGAATAATATCAAAATTTATCTTGACAGTGTTCATTCCTCAAAGAGATTCCAATGGAGATACATTGGGATGATCCCGAACATAAATTCAACAGGAAAAAAGCTTGGCAGCATCACATCACTGTCTAGAATATTTAATACGACTTTAGAGTCGCTCTGTTTGAATAAAATTTCGAACACATTTCACTTCATGATATGTGACGGATCTTGTCTGACATACTTCTGTAAAATTCTGCTGCAGGCAAAGATTTGTTTTCAGCATTTTTTATATTTTCAACATTTAGCTTCTATATTCTGGAAAAATTATTTTTGGGGAAACTCATGTTCACAGAAATCAAACAGTCTATGCAAACAAGTCATTGAGTCATGAACTCCCCATCGACGTAACCGACATCTCTTTTTTATGTTTATGCAGAAAAAATTGCTGATTGAAAAAAATGAAATTGGGGAAGGATGATTGTCAAAAAATGACAGGCAAGAGTCCAAAAATGACGTGAGTGCAACAGTTATAGCTTACACGGAATGAAACTCCAGTGAATCAACAATCAAATACGATTTAGATTTTTTTAAATATATCACAGTAATAAATATCCATGAAAATTACATTTGGAAGGTTTCCTGGAAAACATCACTTTCCTCTTGCTCTAAACTTGCTCTTGACAAATGAAAACCAGCAATGAAACTAAGATTGGCAGATTTGTAATATATTTTGTGAAAGGTCTTGATTATCATTCAATAGTAGTTCATTAAAACAGTACAATGAGAAATATTAAACATAAATATCGATAAGCATCGCACCTCAATTAATTTTTCAATAAACTAGGTTGACCAGTCATCAATGACTGGTGAAAATAAACTATGTCTATTAGTTTTATCTTTTTCATACTGGTTTTGCAGATTTGACTACTGATAAGATCAAACTCCCCAGACTCCCCACAACTGGAAGATATTCACGTCCTTTTCAAATACATAGCTATAATAGTGAACTTGATAGCTCATGTTTAGTCAGTATTTGATTTCCTTTACTATACATAGTGTAAAGTGATAATCCAAAGCCAATACTTAAAAATATTTTGCTCCATCTTGTTTCCAATAAAATTCGCATCCCAAAATTAAGTTCAAACTGGGAATGCGTTTTTTATACAGCAATGTCAAATTTGAATAGAATGATGATATTGAATTTTTCAGCATGCAGCATTATAGAAGAGAAAAAGCACCCAGAGACAAGGTCTAGAAATCTAGAGCTGCTGTTAGTATTGTATAGTTGAAGTTCATAGGTTAGCGTTGAAAAAGAAGTAGAAGAACAAAGAACGAAGTATGAAGAGAAGGAGGAGGAGGTGGAGGAGAAGGAGGAAGAGGATGAGGGAGAGGATGATGAGGAGGAAGAGAGGAGGATTAATAAAGCTTAAGAGCGGAGGTGGAAAAAGTATAGCGGAGAGTATATTATAAGAACAGATGAGAAAAAGGAGCAAATTGAAGAAGAAAAAGAAGATAAATAAGATTGAAGAAGAAGGCAAAAGAATAAATAGGAAGGAAGAGAATGGAGACGAAGGAAACTATAAGACGGAAGCTATAACAGAGCTAGACAATGTAGGGGTAGGGAGTTGAAAGGGTCGTGCTCTTTTGGCTAAGAGGGTCGGGCTGGCGGGCGGGCGGACGTCGTCTTCGTCAGTAGAGTAGTCAAGGTAGATCTACCCACTCTCTGTAGAGTTGCTGCTGCAAGAGGTTGCCTCCCCTCCCCACCACCGACGGGGGTATGCGAAGGGGTCTCCTAGATTCGCCAGCACAGTAGTCTAGTGGTATCGATCTGTTTCAGAGCACAGAACAGGCACACACAACGTCTCCAGACGCTCAAAAAACTCCAAGAGGGATGTTGTAGTTGGTTGAGGTTAAGGGTTTGGGAAAGAGGGGTGACGTGCCCCGGGGGGATGGAGGGGTAAGGGTCGTCGAAGGAGACGCCGCCGCCGCGACTTACGTCTATAACCCAGATTCGAAAATGGGTCACCCCTTCCCCCAGCCCCTAACAACGACCCAAACTACTCGAGAGCAGTACCACCGCCGAAAGGGCGGTTTAAAATTGCCTCCCCACCACCCTCAACTTGAACAGAAGTGGGGTGAGGAGGAGCAAGCAATGTCTGGCGCCTTCCGCGCTTGCAAGGAGTTGCATTTCTTCCCCCGTCAACCTCTTTCTTCTCGCTACCCCCCCCCCTCAAATCAACCTGCAGACTTTGTCGATGTCTGGAGTAGGATGGGATGCTTGCGCTTGCATTTATATACCTGTTGCTGAGGTAACCAGCAGCAAGCCTTCCGCTGTCTACCTAACAACCAGCACCGAGCAGCGTATACCTATTCTCGGGAAATATATCTATGTACCATTCTGCCTAGCAACCACCCCTCTAGCTACTTTTGTGATTGGGCTAGTCGAGTCTATGTACAAACTATCGAGACTTTACGACTTAGTATCTCGTAATAGCCTATCTGAAGAGCAGTTTTTTTCTAATAATTTATTCTGTAATGCTTCTAGGGAATACATAAATACAATTCGGGTGTAATCAACTTGTTGATGAGATAATCAGGAATGTACTGAATATCGTTGTTTTATGTTATAGAAGCACAGGAAATTATGCTGTTATTTCACTTGATCAATCAATACAAGAATAGAACGATTGATTTAATAAAATAGCGATTGTAAGAATCTTACGGTTAGTACTGTACAGTGTATCCTACTTCCTGACAGCATGTAGAGAAATAAATGCAGAAATGCTGCATTATTAGATCTGAACAGGGCCAGATTGGAGATAGTGGGCTTCTAGGCAGATTTTTATTGTACGGTCTCCCCACTAATAATACGCCTTCTTTGAGAGGGAATGGCGGGTGTAAAATATATCATAATGAGAGACTATTGGAGGAGGGGAGCCACAATTTCGCGTTTGCAAAAATAATGAAAAGAAATGTAAAGAAATAATTTAGAAGTCCTTATTTTTCTTGTTGGCACAAATACGAGTAATAATAATACTGCTTTTTTATAGTATACAAAATTTATATTTTTTCATTCTGGTGATAATGTAGCCTTGCTGGGACTTATCTGCTGTATAGGCCTTGCTGACATATGAGGGAAATTCTTTTCAATAATTCAATAATTTAAGTGTGCAATTAATATTGCTCAGACACCACCCAAATAGCGTGTTCTCTTGAAATAAACATATCGAAGAAGTTGCATTTATCAATTTCCCTAATTAGTATTATTTTTTATTCAAATTGGAAATAAAACTATCAACCAATTAATCATTCTGATGGAAACAAATATTTTACTCCTAGTAATGAAGGGTTTGGTGGTTAAAAATTCAAACTTTAAAGAATTTTAGTTCATTGGAGATTGTAAAAGCCAGATGCGCCCTAAACACACATTCTTGACTGGTCGTGATCACTGAGATAGCTTATGATCCTAACATCTATTTTTCTCTATCTCAATGGTTGTGATTACAGTGACTATAAGGCCACAGTGAGGACGACACAAGTCTTGTTTTCCATTGGCTTTCGCGACCATATTGTTTCCAGATTTGAATCTTCTCCCTAAGATTATTTCCTGATCAATCCCATTCATAAACCAAATTGGAGTATTTTAGAGCAATTTTTCTAATCAATTAAGTATTTCAATGTAGAAATAACTAGTCCAGTCAAGAAGTCCAGTGTAGAAAATAATTAGTCCAGTCAAAGAAAGGTTATAGAGGGAAATGTTTGGAAGACAATTTTTGACCCTGCAGTTCTGTTTAGGGTAGTAAGGAGGTAAACATATCAAAAGTCCCCACCCCTACCCCCTGGTGGGTGGGAGTGGTTCACAGATACCATTTTTTTGTTTCTCGCATATAACTCGAAAAATATGTATCTTACGGACATAACTGTTTTATACAAAATTAAAGCTTGCATAATTTCCTACAATATTCAACTCACAACTTTCTCTATATCTTCTCTAGTTTTCGATATATCCGCTCTTGAAGGTGTGGCATTTTATGAAAAAACACGTTTGCCTCCAATTTTTTTAGGTATTGCTCTTATAACTTTTTAGAAATCAATGGGAAAAATACATGATGATTATGAGCTTATAGAGCATTGAATTCCTTCAATTTGATGTATAATTTCACACTTTTATGAATTCCCCTTCACCTTTTGCAGCAGCTTTAGTGATGAGTGTGAAATCTCAATTTTTGCAAAAATGGACCAATAATTGACAAAGGAATTTGGAGGGAATGTTTTAAACACAATTTTTGACTTTGAAGCTTCGTAAAGACTAGTTAGGAGTAGAACATATCGAAAGTCCCCATTCCTAACTCATGTGCTAAGGGGATGAGGGTGGTTTAAAAGTTGCATTATTAAGCGTTTTGCATCCACGCTCATATCTTGAGAACAATGCGTTCAACCGACACAACTAACCATTCAAAAATGAAGCTTGATAGATTCTCTACACTTTTTGTACAGTGGAATTTTGTGATATTCCCAACAGTTCCCGAGATATTCGCTCTTGAAGGTGTGTAATTGCTGAAATAACAGGTTTTTATTCAATGTTTTGCTCTTTCAGGGCTTATAACTCTCCAACAATGCATCATAAAAAGTGATGCTTATCGTAGATTTGTAGAGCATTGAATTCTCTTTGAAATGATGTATTATTTCACTAGTCCAAGTTTTCCTTCCATAGATACATAGTTCTCGAGTTATATGCGAGAAACAAAAAAATGGTACCTTTGAACCACCCCCACCCCCACCGTGGGTAGGGGTGGGGACTTTTGATATGTTTACCTCCTTACTACCCTAAACAGAACTGCGGGGTGGAAAAGTGTCTTCCAAACATTTCCCTCTATACCCTTTTTTGAGCATTCATTGCCTGGACTATATAATGAATGCTAATATTATAAAGGGAAGTATTGGCTTACAAATGTACGGGGTAGGAAAGACACTATGCATTATCACTTTGACGCATATATACGTTTGATGCATTATCACTTATGAACTAATGAACTGACTAACTTGAAATTTCGCATAGAGATTCTTAATTATTCGAGGATGATTATAGACCTACTTTCAGTTCTTCACGATTTCAGTACGTTAAGTTTTCAATTTGTCAAATTCACAATTCGTCAGGTTTTTAGTAGCCTACGTCAAGTTTCTAGTGTGTGATACTTTGCTTGAGTGGTCATCTAGCTATCCATCTATATTAAATTTTAATTTATGATATTATAAAGGAAGGATTTGGCTCATACATGTACGGGATAGGAAATACACGAATGACCCATCATCACGTCTGAACTACTGAGCCGATTAACTTGAATTTTTGCAAAGAGATTCTTAATTTACCGAGAATGGTTATAGGCCTATTTTCAGTTCTTCAAGATTTCAGTCAAATTTTTGAGTTGGTCAAATACTCAATTCGTCAGGTTTTCAGTAAGTCAAAAATTTTCAGTTCAAGTTTTCAATTTGTCAAGTTTCATGACCAATCTAACTTTTTTTTGCTGAGAGTTTTCAACTCTGATGAAGATTATCCAAGTTACTTTGAATGTAATATCAATTAATATCTTGAAAATAAGTTTCAGTTTCCATATAGGCTAACCCAATTAGCGAAGCCAGGTTGGAACATTAAAATGTGGCGAAAGGTTCATTGTCCACTCTGTTAGTCCCTATGTATATCCCTGTAGGCATTATGAGTATGAATTTTCAAGTATGTATCTGTTTGATTATCTTGTTATCTAAATTCAACTTCTTTTCATTAACTGTGATACTATAGTAGAAATGTCCAACTTAAATGTATTTATTGTAGTAGTTGATGTTATTCTATTTGTTATTATTAACCATCATTACATGAGCATTGTGTATATACTACTGTAGAAGTATGTGACTTGAACTTGTTGTTATCTTATATATTGACGTTGTCTATGCTGTAGAAATGTGTGGCTTGAACTTATTGTTGTTATTGTTGTTATCTTATATTGACGTTGTCTATGCTGTAAAGGTTTTTCGACGATAAAATTTTATTCATTTTATTTTTATTTATTTAATAAAGCTGACTAAATCACAACAATTTTTTTTCTAATGCATTTTCATATCCTGAAAAAGGACGAAGAAGTGAGTAAATTTTGTTGTTCAACGAACTTGACCTGTAAAAAGGTTCGAAGAATACGAGTTTAAAATTTGAAGCTGATTGATCAATTCTTTCTAAAGATATTGTAGAAGATACAAACATATGGACCAGAGGCGTATCCAGGGGGGATATGGGGATGTATCCCCCCCCCCGAAATGAAACCTGAATTTTTTTGTGGCTGCCTCACAAAAATTAGCATCTAATGCCATATTTTCTTTATATTGTACTATGTAAATCGAGAAATATATTATAAGGGATGAGAGAATAGCCCTGCAATAGCAATGATAATAATAATGAGCTATTTTTTCATAGACAGTGAGTGGTTTACTGCAAAAGGGACTAGATAGCAGGGGATAGAGAAACTACAGATGGCAATTCAAAGTTAGTTCAATTTACCATCTATTATTATGAAGAAATTCAATATAGCTTAGATACACATAGCATATATATACACATATAGCATAGAGAAACAAGTAGATACCCCATGGTATAGGATGCTTATGTCGCAACTTTTACTGTTATCTCAAGCCGATAGTTCATGTAATTCTTTCCCGTGAAGCTGTGTGACACTGGTAGTCTCTCATATTGTGCCGTTCATACACTCTCACTCCAACAAAACAGTAAAATTCGACAATAATCAATAGTAATCGGCTTGAGATAACAGTAAAAGTTGCGACATAAACGCCCTATACCATGGGATATCTACTTACGCTATTGTTTCTCTATGATTATAGTTTATTCAGTTTCATGCATATCCTTAAACAAAGCTCCAGCATCCTCTTCTAGAGAGTACCCCCAAAAATTTCACAGTTATGATGAACGGGCTTAATTTCTACCGTGGACAGGAGGGACACATCCCTCAATATTTGAAACAAAAATGTTTTATCCCACCTTCCAAAAAAAAACAATGTAAGTTTGAACACTCAAGTAGGCTAAAAATCATGTAAATTGAAAAAAAATTGTTAATCAAGTTAAAATCAAACCTATAAAGTTGGTTGAAATAGTGCTTTATTGGAGTCAAAATTTAAGCATTGTAGCTTGTAATAATGAGTAGGCTTCTACAAAATCACGTTTTTAACAATTGAATGACTAATAAAATTCTACCCCATTCCATTCTATTTGTTATTTAATCAAAAACCCATAAGCCTATGACATTTTCAAGTGAAAATCGAAATAATAAGTGGCCTACTGATCACCAAAAAAACTTGAATGGAATGTTTGTTTTCAAGTGGAAATTGCGTAAAATCGCACCAAAGTGAAGGTATATTTCCAAAATTTTCCGGAGGAGAACCCCCGGACCCCTTTTTTCGGAGGTATTCCTTACCCCCCCCCCCACACCCCCCGGTGTCCACCTCAAAGTTTAGGTGCTTTCTACTCCAATGTTAAGTTCCCCCCCCCCCACGAAATATTTTTCTGGCTACGCCACTGAGACGGACAACGACTTTGGCCTTCAGTAAGTCAAAAGTGAGATCTCGCTGACGCTCGTTCAATGAATCTCACTAAAGCTCGCTCCACACACTCAAACTTATCGTCAGTCTTGCTTGATCATTCTACATTTGACAGATAAGATTGAGCATGTGGGCAGAAGATTTGACGTTTGGAATGAGTTCGATCAGCTTTGACAATCCAGGAAAAGTTTGATGAACTATTCTACTGTGAAATATGAAACACTAATCTGAAAAGATGTTTTATTCAAACTTACTAGATCGTGTGGACGCAGCCATCCAATTTGCCAAAACTACAGTATGGCATGATCTGCAAGAATGACGATAAGTGTGTGGACTGGGCTTAATTTACTAGGAGGAACGTTGAAAGAGAAAATAATAGAATATATAAGAGCCAATAAGTAAATGAAAGTCAAAATTGGTACATTATTTAATAATTTTAAATATAATTTAAATAAGAAAATTGAACTGTACATTATCACTAAAATATAACTTACACAATAAGTAACGCAAACTTGAGAATTTGAAAATGAGTGTTGTAAAATATGAATTCTCAGTGAATTATACTTACGATTTTTTGTCTGTCGAATACATCATAAAGATAAAATACTCATTGAAAAATATCAGCTGCGACGACAGTGATGTAGTGTGTCCAAGGATGCAACTGCCAGCAATCAAACATCTCAAGAACTATACAACATGCGGTTCTTAAAATCAATCCTTGATATCTTTCATATATGTAGACCAGCAATCATTGAAAAAGAAAGATTTTTCAGCCGGTTGACTGCGGACAATACTCGACACATCTTGAAGGATCAGTTGGGAAGAATTCCTGACATTTGGTCATGAGTCTCTTCAAGGCCTGTATGTACTTTCGTTGAGTTTCGTCGTTGAGTACATGGGCCACATTCTTTGAGAAGATCTTCTCGCGTCCGGTTCGAGCGTGGATTCCAACCATGGTGACTCCGATCGGCCAGGGTGCATTACCTATCGCCATCTGCAGGTATGAATCACTCGCCTGCAACACAAACAATCAAATAATATTTCATATAATTCATTATATTTTTACATCTTAAATCAAAGTTTACTTCATTTGCCATCTGTAGAAACCTAGATTGATAAACTAAAGCATTTTCTTATCTATTCCGATAGTATCTCCTACCTTAAAATACTCTTATTATAGTATAAATAGAAATAAAAATTTCAGTATCCTTTTTTGAATTATTTTATTTTATTATAGTGATAAAATGATTAAAAAAAAGGATACTGAGATTTTTATTTCTATTTATATTACAAGTAGTCTTATAATAGTATCTAGGCGCATCCGTCCAAAAATTCATTAGAAACCCTCCTTTTGTCAGAACCATAACAAAATATTTGAATAATAGATCTTGAAGAATGCAAACCACTATCTATTAACAATCAAATTTAAGAGCAAGTCTCCCATTTCAAATATCTTTGCTATGATATCTCGTATAATCATGACAACAAGATGAATAATGCAGGCAACAAGATGAATAGGTTCCAACTCATATGTGGAACAATCCATCGAGATCTAAGGAGTAGTACATCTATTACTATTTCAATATTTATAACTATTACTTCTACTTGGCCAGAATATTAACAAAACGTTTGTACAAAAGAGCTTTAAGAATGTGGAACTGAAATTTAATATGAATATGTAAGTAGATTTTAGATTGGAAAGTGTGAGATGAATTGATATTGATATAAATTAAATTTTGAAAACACAAATATTACATTACTGTAATATAAATTGAACATTCTTTAAATTATTGTATTTAGTATGGGAAACCACCACAAAATAAATTCCAATGCAACTGAATAGTCAAAAATAATAGAGGAAAATTGGATTTGACGCTGAAAGAGGGAAAGTATTGCACTTGATCAATCACTGAGCCCCCTTGAAATCAAAAATAGCTAATAACCAGATGGATCAACTGAATGTAATAGGTTGGAAAGCTTATGTTACTAGATATGACTCGGTTGTAGGGCCAAACCTCATGTAGAATCATAGAAGAACATAGAAGTTTTCAAAGACTTCTAAATATATTATATTAATTTATTCTTTTAATAATGAATAATCCGTATTAGTGATTTGTAATTTATTAGCATAGCGTAACTTTTATATAGCTGTGTCATATAATTTAATATTTGATAACTGGTCAATGCCAGAGATTATTACAGTACAGAAAATATAATAATAATTATGCTATATTTTTTCTATACTACTACACACAGCCCCATTGCAGAACTAAATTTTTTGGAAATTCCAGAGCCCGGCAGTAAACATTTAGTAGGTCTCTGGATAAGTATTAGGCCTATATTAGTCACTGAACAATATTATCAACTTTGAATGTCAAATGGTAGAGTGTATAACTGCATGCAATGTAAACTAACTATTTGATAAAAAGTTGAGGAATTTCGAATAAAAACGAATCAGACAACTAACCATAATATAGTTTCGATCAAGCAGATGTCGTGTTATTTCGGTGAGACTATCAGAAATATCTTCGGGCAAACTTTTGCTTCTGAGCTTTCTGAGAAGGGGCTTCAGGTAGATTTGTGTCTGTGTAAATGTTGCCAACGTCATCTTCCCTCGAGTTCCCATCTTCTCAGCGGATGACCTGCAGTTCAATTGATTTCCCCACATCTTCAGTAGAAACTAAAAACAAAAGAAAAATATAGATAAAATTATATGGGAATTCAATATGAAAACACTTGGATTGAATCATGGGTCTGTTGGAAATTCTAGCTGATAAATAGTAAAATCCATTCATGGATACAAAATACAACACAATGTACCAATGAAGAAAAACTCAATCTATCTGACCAAAACTACTCACAGTAATGGAAACACAAAGCTTTGTCAGAAGTTAGAGCTACACACTATTTTGATTAATAAAAAAAAACTCTTAACATAGTCTGAAAATAATTCAACTATTCTGTACTGCATGGTTTACTATTTTCGATTTCTACTTCTACTTTATTCCAACGAGAGTAATCTGTTCATTGTTGCTTCACCTTCAATTATGGAAAACCATCCAAGAAATTGACTATTTGAGGTTGACGAAGAGTTTTTCGTCTCACTTATCGTGCTATAGGCTACTTGCTATACACTCTTTCATTTTGTGATTATCTTTTTCAACTTCAAAAAATTTGATATTACTTTTTTAGTTTTAATAAAAAAAAAAATTATTTAAAAATTATAAATTTTTAAATTATTGCTTATTCTATTAGATATATGTTTATTTATCTTCTTTTCTTATCATTTCCTTCAATTAAAGTAATACTTAAGATTCAAAACCTCCAATCAAATTTTTATTTTTTTCAATAGCATTCATTAATATAACTCAACTCGAGCTTACGCACAGACAATATGCTGCTTTTATAAGATTTTCCCTTCATTATTTAATTGATAAGCCTAGCATTAGACTATCTATTATATACTATGAGTTTGATATTAAGTGAAATTGAGTTATAAAATTGTTAATGTAAAATTTGAATACTAATATTTTTTTGACGAAATAAATTTGATTTCGGTATAACCTAAACTCAAACAAAAATCGTGTTCATTCATGAAAGGGTGCATCTATTATTACTTAGTCTAAATCAATAGTTGTTTAATGTTAAATGATTGATTATTAAATAAAAGCATAAAAGTTGATATAGTTGTAAAAAGTTTTATACAATAGCAGGGTATTTGCACTCTGTCTATGGAAAGGTTGAATGGAAGTGAGAGCCTTCAAGAACAAGACCAATTCACATTTATGGCCGCCAATGTAGACCAAAAATAAAGATATCAACTATTTGACCGCAGGTTAAGAATTGTGGCGCTGTCATCGCCGTCATGTGAATCGCTGTGGTGCACGATGCTTCATGTTGACTGCGGCAACTGTGTCGCTGCTGGGAAAACGACTGTATCCAGTCATGTATGTTGAGTCGATGCCGAATACGGCAGCCGAGAATCGCAGCTGGGAAAACGGGTCTTAAACCACATTCTTGTAGCGGAAACTTAGAAACTTTTTAAAGAAACGACATAATTGCTATATTCAACAGCAGATAGCGTTTTTATGATAGCTCTATTACAGAGACTATAGAATCACTAAATTTATTTATAGAAACTGTGAGCTCTATGAACAAATGAAGAGTGGAATAGCTAATTGGTCTAAGTGCGAAAAACGAAATTTTCGGTAAACACAAAAAACTAGCATGACCATCATATTCGGAGATACAGACCGCGTCATCTTGCGGAGCTCATAGCAGCTGAATTAATTATAGTTTGTGAAAATAAGTTGAGACTTGGCCCTCCATCCGAAGAAATTACAGGGTTGTCAAATCGTGTAAAATTGCAACTTTCTCAAATTTCCAATTCAACGTCAGAATTGGATGTAGAATATCATCCCCTATATCCTAGCAGTACTAAAAAAGCTTCAGGGTTGAAGGATTAAAAGGAAATTTAACTTTTATGATAAAATTTGAAACATCGCGAAGATTTGTTTTTCTTTTGAATATCACTTCTCTCAGAATCATGGGGCGTCGTAATACGTAATACTTAATACGGTCTTCCGACTACTTTTGCCAATTGGAAAAATAATGTCAATTATTTGTGAGAAACTTTCTCGCTTTCACCACCTACTTATCTTTTGAATCAAAAAAGTTTCTAGCAAGTCGAAAATTTCATGTTTTCTGCTTGAAATGTCTCGACATTGACGAACATGATCATTAATTGGAAAAATAACTTTAAGTCGGATAAAAATGATTCAGAAACCAATAGAAAAGATTCTCCCCGTTAATTTGATATAAAATGATTACGCATTACGGAGCCCCATGATTCTGAGAGAAGTGATATTCAAAAGAAAAACAAATCTTCGCGATGTTTCAAATTTTATCATAAAAGTTAAATTTTCTTTTAATCCTTCAACCCTGAAGCTTTTTTAGTACTGCTAGGATATAGGGGATGATATTCTACATCCAATTCTGACGTTGAATTGGAAATTTGAAAAAGTTGCAATTTTACACGATTTGGCAACCTTGTAATTTCTTCGGATGGAGGGCCAAGTCTCAACTTATTTTACACAAACTGTAGAATTGGAACTTGGCACAGTTTGCAGGGAAACGGGCTCTATATATAGATCATTTTGGAAGAAAAACTTTTTTTTTCAATTTTGGCATTCAGCTCAATTAGCTATCCCACTCTTCAGATGTTCTGAGTAATAATATGTCACTGCAAGATTTCCTATTCACGAGTTCCTGATACCTATTAATTTGGATAGATAGAAGCATGGGATAATACCTGGAGGAGCTGCATAGTGACTTCCATATCAAGGATTCTGTCACCCTTCCCCAAATTGGCCGCCATCTGTTGAATGTGATCATATGTCAGCTGATTGTCCACAAGTTTCAAATCTTCGGACTTACTACCATCGTTCGAACTGTCAGTTGTAGTCGAGGCCAGAATTTCATCGAGATAGTCTTCTTCCACCTTTTCCATGGCTTCTTGGAAATCATTTCTAAATCCCTGTTGAAAGTTTTGAATTTGAATTCATTGCCAGAAAATACCAACCATAAAACGATAAGACAATATTAAGACACAACATCTTGAATTCTATCAATTAAGCAGTAAATTCTTCATTGGAATTTGAACTAATATTCATTTTTGTTGAGCCTTGTCCAACGCCAAGGATGGATGAATAATAATTGAAAAATGCATATTTTTGAGCAAAGAATATCCGATATTTAGCGTGTTAAAACGCGAGTGAAAACATGGTGGAGCGGCCAAGTTAGCTTCAAGCTTCATTGTTGAATGTAATGCATGTATTTGAGTGGATCAAAAATATATTGCTCCACTATGTGCGCCACCATCCAAATAAATTCCTACATGTCATACATGCTTGAAGTTACTACAATGACCGTTCCACTATGTTTAACCCCAATTGAGTGTACCATCTAGTTTTACTGATGGAGAGGAGAGCACGTCATTATTAACATCAGTCAGTCAGTAGGATTGAAATGTAAACTATGTTCAGTTAATGAATCAATCAACAAGTAACAATAAATATAATATAAAATTAGGCCTATTCATACTCACTTCAACAAAAAATGAAAAATAATTTATTTTCATTGAGTTAACATATTTATATGTGGTATAAAATATATGAAATAAAATTCTTCTTGAACCAATACATCTTGTTGGGAAGACTCCTTCTAATATTTGAATACTAACAATACATTTCAGGAATGTATCATCAAAGATGAAAAATTTGTCAGTGGAAATATTTAAAGATTGAAATAAACAGAGTAGCTTCTTGAAAATACTTCTTGAACTACTACATCTTGTTGGGAAGACTCTTTCTAATACCTGAATACTGACAATAACTTTCCAAGAAGTATCTCTCAAGTAAAGATCGTTTTGAAACATTTGTCAATGGAAATATTTAAAAAGTACTATAAACAGAGTAGCATATATGCGTTACATCATGTCTATGTACAATTTATTCACTTACAATTGTGGGACATTTGCCATGGGGAATTATTATCTTGAATATACCCCAGTTATGCACCTCTTTCTGGTGTCGATTTACTTCAATCTTGATTGAATTTGCAGCAACTAGAAAACTGCAAATCCTTCAATGATTTCTGACTGATAAGTAATTGGCTACTTGGAAGAATTTATAATATGCTGTGAAAAGCCTGTGCTTTGCAATCAACCTCTATTAGAATAGATAGCAGTTACCTTTTTCTGGTTCAATAGTTCAATATTATGAGTCTTATGAAGAAGGAAATGTTGTATAATAGTTTTTTATATATTTTATGTTTTCAATATTAATTTTCTATTGTTCTACACTGCATTTTTAGGACTGCAATAGGACTGCATTTTTAAAAACCTGTACCATGTTTCATAATTCTTCATGTAAAAGGTTTTTTATAAAAACAAATCATCATATTATATTATGTACATCGCCTCCATAATTAGTTAATGAAATTATTGAAGATAGAAATCGTTGTAACAAACTATCAGCCTGACAAGATTTGAGCCACAAAATTCTGATTAAGAAGCACTAAAAAAGTAAATTCGTATGGCTTTTGTTGGTGGGGAGTCCCTTGCGGGAAGGTCCCACTGCCTGAATATATAATTTAAGCCGTCAATGGGCCTTACGACTGTCATACTTCAGCCGGGACCGACAGTTTAACGTGCCCATCCGATAACACGGTACACGGACGCAAAGAAGCACTGACGCTAGGCCTACTGACTGAACCATTCAACACCCGACAATAATGCAATTTCGTCTTTTTTCAATTTTCAATCGCCATGAAATCGCTCGATTTGAAATCGAGTTTCAAATATAAGTTTGGAGACTGGCAATCTGAAGATTGTAGAATAAAAATAAAAATCAGACACATTAGATTGATATGAGGGAAATCTATTCGTGTAGTTTGGCTTTTCAAATCATTTCTTGATATTCTTGAAATGAAACATAGATGGAAAGACCCCTGTTCTTTAATAACTCATATGCTGATGGAAATTGATGAGAAAAATGTTTTCTTGTAAAAATAATAAATAAATAAAAAACTGCATTTATTCAAATGCTAATCGATAAATAATTATTAACTTTGGATTTTCGTTTAATAATAATTATATGTTGATGTTATCAATATAAACATTATTATGTGATTTGATTTCTGATAATATTTTCAAATATTTAATATTAATATATGATTTAATGATTTGAATTCATTTGGATAACCACCGATATTAACTATCTTCAGGAAATACATCACAATATAAATAATAGCAATGATAATACAGTATAAATGATACAGCATATTATAATAGAAGTGTTAGTCTACCTTGTTGACTTCAGGTTCGAGAATTTCACAGCGCCTGAGTCTCCTGAAAGCATCCAATTCTGACTCAGCAAACAAGAGTATCGGCTCCCCTCGCTCCCGCAACCTCCTAATCACCTCCCTGCGAGACAGCTGTGAACTATCCGAATTACCATCGGCTGCCAATTTGGTTCCTTGAAAAACATTATTCTCCATACAGTAACAAACCACTGGTAAATTACAGCACAATGGTTATTTTTATATATCACTGTGAAAGTAGGGTTTTCAACGTTGACAATGGGAATAATTGAATAAATAATACTCCCTGCGACTGTCTTAAGCCGGGTCCAGACGCTCAAGTTTGCCATCAGTCTTTTGCTCAAGCAAAAGACGGATCGTTTGGGTCAAGCAAAAGACTGATGTAAAATTGCGTCCACACGCATCCGTCTTATGTCGTCCGTTTTCCTATTTCTGTGCTCACAAGTTCAGTTCTTGATATGTTTATTTATTCAATCATTCAGAATTACACAACTTACAGAAAAGTACCACAGGCTAACTTACGCCCAAAACGGTTCCAATTCTAATTTTTACAACAGTCCAAAGTAGCTAGAGGTTATGTGTCACTTCAATATGAATTGTGATATGGTTCATTGAGTCTGAATTGTATATGGTTCACATATGTAAATAGTAGATGACTAATAATTATATCGTATTTCTTTGCTAATTCGACTGGATAATGCTATATTTAACAACATAATGACAAAAATATTATGGCTTTGTTTACATGTCATATCTTGAGACACAGTGATTGTAAATGGATTGAAATTTTCTATTGTTCTACACTCTCATAAGACTTCATTTTTGAAGACCTGTATCATGTTTCATAATTCTTCATGTAAAAGGTTGATACCTCCCTCGCGTTCGCTACCTTTCAGCCTGCCGCTCTGCTCTGCTCCCCACGCCACGCATCAACCAAATGAGTGGTTGACCCACCCGCCACCAGGGTGCGCCTCAGTCGCCGCCACCCGTTCCTGCGTTTCTATTGGCCGAGCACCGCCGGCCAATAGCAGCGCAGGTGAACTCGGGAACTGTGAATAAAAGGGGGCTACTCAGCTACCCTCGAGAGCACTTGCTCACTAGCAGCCTTCCACTGAAGAGCCAGAAGAGACCACCAGCCGAGACCACTACCAGAGACCACTACCGAGACCAGGAGCAGAGCAGCGAGCAGGCCAATGAGGGAACCACGGCGAGACTAACCGCAACCTGAGGTGTCTTCCTTGTCTACTACCCAGCCGATGCCTAGGAGGAACCGAGCCGGCCGCCGAATCCAGAAGAGGAGGGCCCTACGTCGGCTTCGCCAGGTGGAGGAGAGGCTGAGGCTGTACACCGCCGCGCCAGCTGCGCCCCAAGACTTAGCGCCCCAGCCTAAAAACTGGCGCGCGGTTCTGGATGCGCGGGTTGGGTGCCGAACCGACATCGGAGTGTGTGCAGCGGAAGCCTACGACCCTGCCTGCCGGGGTTTGACCGAAGGCCCCTTTTAAACGAGGAAGTGGTCGAGGAGGTCCTCCGGCGGAGATTCGGCACGACCTCTGGCTAGTAGATCACCCGGTCAGCCCTCTCCGTAGCCGGGTAAACCAGAGTGGAGACTGCGAACATTGACTTGAGCCCCTGCCGGCCTGCTCTCGCACCAGACGGACCTGCCCGGGACCCTCGCGCGGCATGGTATCGCGCCAGTCGACGACTACTAAACATCTAGCCTGCCTTGGTCCCCTTTTAGGGCCACCAGCAACAATCTTGGTCCCTTTTCAGGGCCACCAAAAGCCATTTTTTCAGACAGTGGTAACAAACCCCTCGCTCGACCCGACTGACTAGCCCAATTGATGAACGAGCCACACCTTCCGCCATATCAAGGTTTTTTATAAAAACAAATTATCATAATAATAATTATTATAATAACATATTATATTATGTACATCACCTCCATAATTAGTTAATGAAATTATTGAAGTTAGAAATCGTTGTAACAAACTATCAGCCTGACAAGATTTGAGCCACAAAATTCTGATTAAGAATCACTGACGCTAGGCCTACTGACTGAGCCATTCAACACCCGACAATAATGCAATTTCGTCTTTTTATAATTTTCAATTGCCATGCGAAGTTTCAAATATAAGTTTGGAGACTGGCAATCTGAAAATTGTAGAATAAAAATAAAAATCAGACACATTAGATTGATATTAGGGAAATCTATTCGTGTAATTTGGCTTTTCAAATCATTTCTTGATATTTTTGAATAATCATTGAAATGAAACATAGATGGAAAGACCCCTGTTCTTTAATAACTCATATGCTGATGGAAATTGATGAGAAAATTGTTTTCTTGTAAAAATAGGTAATAAATAAATGAAAAAACTGAATTTATCGATAAATTCAATCGATAAATTATTAACTTTGGATTTTCGTTTAATAATAATTATATATGTTGATGTTATCAATATAAAGCATTATTATGTGATTTGATTTCTGATACCGTATTCAAATATTTAATATTAATATATGATTTAATGATTTGAATTCATTTGGTAAACCACCGATATTTACTATCTTCAGGTAATACGTCACAATATAAATAATAGCAATGATAATACAGTATAAATGATACAGCATATTATAATAGAAGTGTTAGCCTACCTTGTTGACTTCAGGTTCGAGAATTTCACAGCGCCTGAGTCTCCTGAAAGCATCCAATTCTGACTCAGCAAACAAGAGTATCGGCTCCCCTCGCTCCCGCAACCTCCTAATCACCTCCCTGCGAGACAGCTGTGAACTATCCGAATTACCATCGGCCGCCAATTTGGTTCCTTGAAAAACATTTTTCTCCATATAGTAACAAACCACTGGTTTCTCCATACTGGTAACAAACCACAGCACAATGGTCACTTTTATATATCACTTCGTGAAAGTGGAGTTTTCAAAGTTGACAGTGAGAATAATCCTACCTGCGACTGTCTTAGACTCCAATGAATGATTCAAGTCGTTATTGTAAGTTTGAAGCTAAACGTCTTTACGAGAAAGTATATCAATGCTATGAGCAGATTCCTCACGCGAGTGGAGCTTGTCGAATATAAACAAATTTTGTGATCCGTGTATTTCGTAAATGTGATTGATTTCTTAATGGAGAACAATGAACTAATTTACTTGTGGACTTGTTGAAATGTACTTGTGAACTTCGCTGCGGAAAAAAGTTAACGAATCAGATTGAGATATGTATTGAATGAATTTAAACAATAAACTAAAGTAAAGAGAATGCTTCATCAAGTTGTACACATTTGACTGTAAAGCCACGTTTACACAAGAGTTGTCAACTGAGATTTCAACAAAATTCGGCGATTTGTTGCCAATCTCTTGAAAAGCACAGCAACATTCAACATATTTTCTACAGAAAAAATGACAACTTTTTGAAGAAAGCTATTTGTGAAAAACATTAGTGTTGACAACTCTGGTGTAAAACAAATTGGGGTAAACAAAATTACTCTGAATAAAACAAATTGAAACTTGTATACAAAATATTGGTGTTGCTGAATTGTTCGAGAATATGATATTTTATGCAAGCCCTTATAACTGGATTTATTCAATTTTATAAATTCTATGCAGGATATCGTATTTGATATATTAAGAATGAGCAGTAGCAGTCGGCCATGTTGAATCATGTTCCATAAGATCAACTTTTTGAAACACTGATGCCCGGTTGCACAAAAGCCTGTTAAATTTTAATCATAATTAAATAATGTCACTAGAACAAATCAGAAAAGGATTTTTCGAAAAGAAGGCTTCTATGATTGGTTCTAATATTTAACAGGCCTTTATGCAACCGGGCCATAATGACGTTATTTATAGACAGACTATTGGTTCCGGAAAGGAAATGCATTTTTCAGGGTAACTGCTTTTTACTTTTAAAACTACTTTTATAATCAAAGCAGAAAGTTTCAACAGTTTTAACAGGCTCTCAGGAAGAATTCATTTTGGTTTCGCAGTTGGTTTGAACATACTTAGATAGGTCTACTGTTTTATATCATCAGTGTTTAATAAAGATCATATTGCATAATTGATGGAAGCTCCCTATCCCTATGTGATGGGAGGTGGGTGAGGCACGCTCACTCGCCTCCTATGCACTAGCGCCGACTCAATAAGGCCTTGGGGGGCGCAGCCCACCCAAAATTGTTACCAATTTTATTAATGGAAACAGAAAGTAGCATTTTAATTACTTTAGAATATTATTGCGATCCTCAACTTATCAGGTCTGTTATTAATCAATGTTGAAAGTAGAAGCATTATCAAATGAAAAACCTGTCACTTGAAAGGTAATTTGGAGAAACATTGACTGTGTTGTAATATTGATATTATTAAATAAATCATGACGGGGGAATTTATATATCTGGTATTTCAATCACAAATCGATTCCCAAAAGGGAAGATAACGAAATAAATAAAATTAAAAAGTCGTTTTGGAAAAGTTCTATAGATTAATATTGGAAAGAATGTAACAAAAGATCGAGATTTTTAGTCGAAATGAATGAATTAATCTGAAAGTGTATCAATTGACGGCTAAAGTGGACACTAAAGAAACTCATCCCAACTACAAGAACCATTTAAATCATTGTACAATGTAGGCCTATATTATCATCATAGATGTGAACATCAAGTTATCTTCGTCATGATATTGAATCAACGCGGCTAATGAGGTAAGTCTATTTTCAAAAGGAGGCTACTTTCGAAAATCAAGAGACATTTCAAATAATTTTAATAAAGATTCTTCATGAAAGAGAGAAGTAAATCTCCCTCCTAAAGGAGATGGTGTGCATAAGAACAATCCTTTAAATCAAATCAAATTTGATAAGTTTAATAGAAAGCAAGTTTTATTTTATTTTAGTCCAAACGAATTTTCCTACTCCGCATTCAAACAAATTATTGTATTTTGTTTTGAGATTTTGTTCCCTCCCTCTCAAACGCCTTTCTAGTTCACGTTCATGATTGCAGTCGTAGAAATGCTCCAAGCTTTTGGAAATTTCAAAAAAAAAAAAATGGTGATCCCCCGGGCCCCACTTTTTCTGGGGGGTATTTCATAACTTCCAGACCCCCCGAAACAGATGAGCCCACGCAAAGTGTTCGATAAGTCGGCGCCCGTGCTCCATGTGTTGAAGTGTATGCTATGTAGCCTATCTGTGTGTGCGATGCAATTGGTAGACACGGGACGAGCGTCTGCCTCAACGAGAACGTGCAATTTCAGCGCTCTGGGTGGGCCGGGGCGCTTTTTCATCAGTTAACAAATTTCTTATACTGTAATAAGAAGTATTCTTATTAATTTCAAGTATTATATAGGAAGCATTCTTATTCAGAGAAAGTATTATAATATAAGAAGCATTTTTATTACAGTATTATTATTAGCATATTGGAGTGGCGTAATATAATAATAATATTATCATTGATTTTTTTCGATGCATCATTAGATTTATAAGCACTTGAAGAACAAAAAAAAAATAATTGGGGGCTTCAAATATGTTTATCTTTCAACTAGTTGAAACAAAGCTGCAAAGTCGAAAAAAAACCTACAAGTTGATATTGGAAAGTCCACATTCATTGAATTCACGATACAAAGATTCACAATAATTGCCAACCCACTGGATTTTGAAGTGAATCCTGCTGACCTACTTCCCTCATATGTCACCAATATCTTGGAAGTTACCATGGACTGCAGTCTATCATGGTCATGTCATGCTGACTCTCTTCTAAAGCGTTTAAGATCATCAGCCTTTTCCCTTACAAGAATCTCAAGGGACCAGTTTTGCTGGATGCTGTGATGACTGCTTATCATGGGTATTATCCACCAGCATAATACAAGGCACAGAAATGAAATTCGTACTGACCAGTATAGGACGAATTTCTATGAGCTGAATCTCTTGAATATTGAGAAAAAACGTTGGATATGTTAGACGTTGAATATTGAGAGAAAATATTCAACGCCTTGCCAGAGACTATAAGGGATTCACAGTCCCTAGAGTCATTTAGGACTAGGGTGGAGGAGTGGTTGTTGGCGAGAGGTTTATATAGTCATCACAGCCTATCTGAAGACTGAAAAATCCTTAAATTGATGTTCTTTTTATTTTTATTATGAGTTCTGTTGTGTATAATTATTATGTGAATTTTATGTATGACAAATTGTCAATTCTATTCACTTTATAAGCTCATAGTCAGTACGGAATTCGAAGGTTCAACGAGCGGGCCAAAAAGGGCTAAAAGCTGGAAACAAAACATTTTCCTCCACCTACTGTCTAAAGTGCTTACTTTACTCCCTGAAACATAATACTAAAGTCCCACTTGTTTGCTCTCGGGACGAAAAAACAGAAAAACTCCCTAGGGCGTAAAAGTAAGTCCATTTAAATAGCATGGGAAGCATCTCAATTTAAAAAACTTACATTTGAGATAGGTTAGAGGGTTTAAGCTTAGATGAGGAAACATATTAGAGGCGTCTGTCATTGAGTCAACTGAATTCAATAACTCAACCAGAAATGTGATCAACTCATGAAATATATGTTTTTATGATATTACATACTTAATATAAGTACCTACCGGTATACGAGAAAAATGTATACATATTTTTGAATATTTTATTCTATTCAAAATACCAGCCAACAAATATTTGTCATATGCGATTTTTTGCGATTACAACTGCGATTACAACTTTTGCAGATAGATAGCGCAATCGGCAGTGCTAACCAGACGACCGGTTTTTAGGTTTTAGATTTTAGGTTATGTTGTAGAAGAACATTGTCACCACAATAACGTGAGTTATTAAAATTATTTGATTTGCAGTTTCTATAAAAAAAATTATGTGGAGGAAAAATATTGTGTGCATCATGAGTGAAAAATGTTTTTTCTCCCTCAGGGAAATTTTTGTCCTCGGCTTCGCCTCGGGCTTCAAACTTTTCCCCTCAGGGAGAAAAAATGGCACTTTCACTCTAGATATACAAATAACTATTTCTTTCTCGAAAATATCACACATTTAAGAACGGATATACATCTCGGAAACTATACAAGATACAAAAATGATTTTTAAAATTTAACTTTTGGGAGATTGGGTAATACTTAATTTTGTATGAAATGGTTATGTCCGTAAGACATACATTTTTTCGAGATAGATGAGAAAACCCCAAGTAAGTTAATGGTCAATGGTCATAAATATGAAGTAAGAAGGTTAACATTCATTGTTCAATAAGTGAACAAATGATTCTTAATATAACAAAAAAAAAATGTCCTCCATTAGAATCTATGCAATTTTCAAGTTTCCAATGACATTTTACAGCATATTGGCTGGTATTCCATCAAATTTATACCAAAATCTTTGTCATTGGACTGGACGTTTCTTATTCAAGAGTTCGGGATGGAGCAGTGTGGCCTGTTGCTCAATAAAAACATTACAACACTAGAAGAGTTTTCATGGACGTTTTGAATACTGTGTGTCCAGGTGATAACATTTCCCGAGAAAGGGATAAATCCGTTGCCCCCTTCCACCGCTGCAGAGATTCGACAGCCTGCAACCTTATTCTATGCGTTTACCTACAAGCTACTTAAAAACAAAAAAGGGTTTCCCTGAACGGGCCACTCATAACTATATCAGCCTAAAAACTATTAAGTCTATATGCTGTAAAAATTCATAGGATCTTTGAAATTGGCTAGATTCTAATGGTGGACATTGAGAAGAAATTAGGCTTGTATGCTAGCCCCCCCAGGCTCCCTCATCAAAACTTTATATGGTCGCCCAGCATGCTCTTGCATATGAAAAGAGCACAAGTTCAGTAAGCCTATTTCATGAAACACGTTTTAATATGATTAACATGGCTACTTAATTTTATTATTATACTTAAATATTGTCTAGTGTAATCTAGTCTAGTATATCATATACTGTAATTTTTTCTAGTGTCGGTTGTATTTGATTATAATTCCTTATTGCTAATTGTAATACTTTAGGCTAATTAAAGAATATTTACCATTTCCAGTTTTTTTGTTGACATCCTCCTCTTCACTTGACTTCAGTCCATATTTGCTCTTGTACTCCTCTTCTTGTTTTGTAATTAGTTGCCCTCTCTTAAAGAACTTTTTATTCGGCTCCTTGAAACATCATAACGCTTCATAATAAAACATATTTTAATAAGTTTAGAAAAATCATCATTCTCTCAAGACGAAAGGTAGGCCTACTTGCAATTTAAAGACAAAATGAAAGTTGAGAGTAATATTAGCTAAAGTCTAGCCTGTTAGCTATTTACTTAAACTTCTGAGTGACTAATGTTATAGACTCTGGTGTATAATTACCTTACCTATATAGGCCTACCTTCTTCAGAGAAATTATATACCGTAGGCTATATTATATTTTATACCGTATTTCAGAGAAATCAGGCCTACTATAATATAGCGAAATAAAATGTAGCATTCACTCAACATAGGCTAGATGGTATAAAACTCAACTTTTGAGTAATTGATTTTGATTAAAACTAGATTGTCATAGAGGTACTAACACCATACTATAGTGCGGTCCACGTTATAATGTCAGTATTTGATTAACATTGGTCTTGCTATCCTTGTCTATCATTCTATAAAGCTGATAACGCTATCCTTTTCTAGCTCCACAACGCTACCAGATCGTCATTCAACAATGTAGAAATATAATCTGGCAAAGCAGAGAATCAGCAACGCCGTTCTCGTATCCTTTTTCACTGACATTATACCGTGGAACTCACTATAACAAATAAAAACACTCCAACTTACTTGTCTAGAAATATCACATAAATATATAATAAAGATGTGACTATTGATTAGAAGAAAAATTGAATTGTTTATATTAGTTCATTCAACGCAAGTAGGAATTATTTTTTTCCACGTTTGAAAAGCATTTGGCAATTGATGAGAAACTAGAGTAAAAACCTAACCTATAATAACCTGAAATATTGTATTAAGATATGTAGGTATCTCAAATAATTAACAATTTAAGTATAAAAACTCACCATAACATTGCTTTCAAGCAATTCGCGTTTTTTTCTCTCAATTTCAGCTTTGATTGCTTCCATTCTAAAGAAAAAACAATAATAATATTTATGTTTATACAGTTTTGAAGGTTATATTATGAATTTACAATCATTGATTGTGTTCATGGGAAGGAGGTTGTGGTGCATGCTTAGACCAGTTATAGAATAGACACGTTGGGAAGTCTGGCCTCTGAAGCCAACATATCTACTGCCATATCACCAAATCGTGACCTCATCATCGGATAGAAAACTTTTCTGTAGGGAACTATAAATACCAGGTACGCGCAGTCGCCATTTTGTGTCACAGAAGAAGGAGCCAATTTAAATTATATCCGTATATGCTATGTTGTATGGTTTTGGACAGAATTTACATTGACATCACTGAAGAACTGAAGTGGCTCATACATTGATGAGAATATTTTTACAAAAAGGATACATTCGAAAAATGAACGTATTGTTCAGAACAAACAATACCCAGTCTTTATGTTATGTATCTCATATTTTTATTTGTCTTGTTATTTTTGTTTATCTTGTTTCTATTGTATTCTTTTGAAATTGGTCTATACCATTGGAAATGTAATAAAAAAATAAACAAAATGAAATGATTTGTATTTAATTAAACAAAACCCAGTACCGTACAAAACTAGTCCAGTTGTAGTCCTTCAACTCTGTGCCTCAACATTATTAGTTTTTGAAAGGTGCAGTCTTTAGGGAAAAGTTTCCATCAATCATAATTTATAATCTACTCACTACTGCATGAATTATTATTGGATGTAAAAAATCACCAATACCACAGTAGGCCAGTAAATTATTCATATCAGTCCAATTTTGGATGAGAAAGAGATGTAGGCCTAGGTTATAATACTACTGTAGCTTGCAGAAGCTTGGAAGACTCACCGTTACAAGAGTATTGTAATAATGAGTCTTCTTAGCCACTAGGATTGGTATTTTTTGAAGACAATATTAATATTCATTATAGAGTCCATGATATCAAGGAGAATTTGTAAGTTAGCCTATAAACCAGTGATAATATTGTAAACCAAGCTACTGCTCAGCTTCAACACTTACCTATATTAGGTACCTTATAATAGGTATGGTAGCCTACAGTTTGTGAGTTCAAATTATAATTGTCAATTAAATAAAATGTAATATTGTTTTTAGATAATCAATTGGTAAAATAGAAAATGCTTTCAACATAGAGTAATAAATCTGAAGCCAAATTGCCTTTATTTTTTCATCTGTAGGAAATCTGAACAAGCGAAACCCTTTCTCTGTTTTATTGGTACAATTTATTGCCGAGCACCCTACCATAATGAATTAGAATTATTAAAAATATCAAAATATAATCACCACTGTCAAAGCAAAGCAATACAAGCCGTTGAAACGAATGCTATGCTATTACTCAAAATGGCGACTGCGTGTACCCAGTCTTTATAGTTCTTCACTTTTCTGCAGAGTTTGTTACATAGTTTTCTATCCGATGCTGACGTCACGATATGGTGATATGGCAGTGAATGTTGGCTTCATCGACTTTCAGTATGAATATACAATGGGCCGTGTCTATTCTATAACTGGTCTAAGGGTGCATGTTCGACTTCAACCAAGGACAGTGGAATGCGTCCTGTGAATGCGCTCAGTGGGAGCTTTTGACAGTTCAGTAACCGGTCGCCATCTTGGATCAGAGTGGAGTGGTGCATTCTCACTTCTTGCACCACTTGCATGCTCACTTGCACCGCTGGAAAAGTATGCTCCACAAACCAGTAACCAGGTCCAACGCGTTCCTATTGGTCGAGAGTTAAAGCGTTGATTGTCTGCTGTTCTGTTAGGTTAGTTGAATTCAAATCCTGGTCTATAGGCAGAAAATGATTGAGACATATATTATGAAGTATTGTACTCCTTTGATGGAATTACATGCAAAATAGTTAAAAATCAATAAATACACTCATTATTGGCTTGTAAGTTTATTATTTTTTAGCTTTATCAACTATTCTACTAGTAGTTCTGTGAATAGTAGACCTCGTGCAGTTATAAACCGCAGCCTCCTATTGTACTGTCCATCAGAGTAAATCCTGTCTGTATGTCATGTCGGCGAGATATCAGTGTGAAAACGGCTAATGGCTGTTGGGGTTGGTGTATCAAAAATGCTAACAACAAAAGCTAATCTCCTTCAAGACAAACTGGCAACAGGACAGCCCAAGCTCAAAGCAGAGAAAGTTCGAGAGACAATGAGACAATACTATGTTATTTTAGCTATTTATTGCATGCAATCAATAGTTCATTTATTTATTTATTCACAGTGGAGACAACGGGTTTCCCCAAATATGTCTCCTTAACAATAAAAATTGTACAGATACAAATGAAAAAGAAAAATAATATGAACTTATGCAAACAACAAAAATACCACCTAATTAGAAAATGAAAAATACAAAGATTCAAAATACTTGTCATTGAGTCAACTGAATTCAATATCACAACCAGAAATTTGATCAACTCATGAAATATATGTTTGTATGATATTATATTCTTAATATTAGTAGACAATAAAAAATTATACAATTTTTAAAATATTTTATTCCATTCAAAATACCAGCCAACAAATATTTTTGATCTGCAATTCAAATCTGAACCGCATGATCTGGAGTCAGCCATTTTTGGTAGCCTGCCCAGCTGATATAATTGTTACAACTTTGGCCGATAGATAGCGCAATTGGCAGTGCCAATCAGACGACCGGTTTTTAGGTTTTAGATTTTAGGTTATGTTGTTAGGAAACATTGTCACCAATACGTAAGTTATTAAAATGATTTAATTTGCAGTTTCTATAAAAAAATGTACATGGAGGAAAAATGTTGTGTACTTCATGAGCGAAAAATACTTTTTCTCCCTCAGGAAAATTGTTGCCCTCGGCTTTGCCTTGGGCTTCAAACTTATTCCCACAGGGAGAAAAAGTCGTACTTTTCACTCTAGATATACAAATAACTATTATAACTGAACGATGTCTCAAACCATATGCACATCCACACTGATACACCAACTATTTATTTGATCAGATCATGTTTACACAAGATTTAATCATCATATAATGCTTTCTGGAATTTAGTGCAAGAAAACCAGAAGAGAAGACATCTAGGCGCCCAGAAAAGCTGTTATAAGTTTTTTTTCACCACACTTGGATGTAATGAGCTGGTTTTCGTGCGTCATATGGAGGCCGAAAGTGATTGTTTTCTGACCAGGCCGGTAAAATTTTTACGGCCCTAGGGCTGTAAAATAACCTTGAGGTCAGCTGATTCTGATTTGATATGAACGGGTTTACAAAATAGTTTATGAAACAGAATCAGTTCATGCTTCTAGAATTGAATAAAGTATTTTGCAGTAAGATACTATAATTTTATTTGGATGAATGAAATACAAATAAGATATTATAAACTACTCAAATTCAATTTTCAGAGTATAATAGAATCTAACCTCAAACCTCATAGTACTGCATTTATCACAAAACCTGGTGGATAGTTTTGGAACTACTTGGGCAATATCCATGATGCTGAACGTTTTTACAAATAGTTTATGAAACAGAATCAGTTTATGCTTCTAGAATTGAATAAAGTATTCTGCAATAATATACTATCATTTTATTTGGATGAATGAAATAGAGGTAAGATATCTTCTTCTTCTATATAATAAGAGAGAGTAGGGTTGTGTTTGTTCGTTTGTTCGCATAAAAACATGTCAACTTGTGGATTGCATACCGGAAAAATGGGAATGATTTAGATCTCCAAATTTTGAACATAGATTCTAAAAATATCAATCTCGTGCACCTGGAAGCCCAAATTTCAATTTTCCTTCTAGATTTTTCAGAATATTAATGTTCAAATTCATCTATGCTACCGTAGGCTACATGAAGTTCCATAGCCCAAAGTGTGTCTTTTTATGAGCAGGTTATAAGACTACCATTTACGAACGTCTATGTAGCACAGCGGTAAAACGCTTGCTTATGGAGCGATGGTACCTCGGTTCAAATTCCTGATGCTTCCCATTTTTTTTGTTCTTAATTTTCTCCCTTGAAGCGTATTATTATCAATTATTTTTTGAAGGAATTTGTTTTCATTACTATTGAACTTGGATTTTATCAAATAATTATTTATAATGTAAAATTTTGTCACCAGTACAAATGAATTGGACATAGTCTTCATGCTGTAGGCCTATAATTTATTGAATTTCATAAGAAAAACATGAATAGATCACAATAAAATAAGTAATAATCTATATTCTTCAGTTATAATTTACTATCAGACACGAATTCCCAGTGAAAAGAGTACTTTAGGTATTTTGTTTGGAATTGGGAAAACAAAAGGCTGCCTGATTCAAATTGAGGAGGATCCTAATCGAACTAAAATTTATTGATGTATTGGAAAAATCAATATGATTCTGTGAGGTTTCCAAGTATTATGTATTCTTCAGTTTTCTATACTCTAATAAAGGAAAGAACTGGCTTATACACGTAAGGAATAGGGAATTATGTTTGACGCATCATCACGTCTGAAATATACTCAACTGATTAATTTGAAATTTTGCATATAGATTCTTCATAAACCGAGGATGGTTATAGGCCTATTTTCAAATTTCAATTTTTTATTACATCAAGTTTTCATTTTGCAGTTTTAAAATAGACCCTTGCGAAGCACAGATTACCTACTAGTTTATTATAAACTATTCGAATTCGATTTTCAGAATAGGATAGAACTTCTAACCTAAACTTCCAAAGTTGATGACAACAAGCATTGTATATAGGGTCTATAGTGAGGTCCACATTATAATGACAGTGGATAAAGATAGAAGAATAGCGATACTGATTCTCTGCATTAATTCATTATATTTCTACACTGTCAAAAACGTAATTGGCATCGTTGTGGACCTAGAAAAGGATACTACCACCGGCTTTGTCAAATGATAAACTAGGATAGCAAAACCAAAGTTGATCAAATACTGTCATTATAACGTGGACCGCACTATAGACGTTGACATCCAGATTGGCCAAATTTCAAGTGTGCTAAAACAGCTGATCAAAAAACTTTTCTTCATTTGTGTTTATTATTCAATAATTACTGTAAAACATTTATAAGAATATCATCTTATTGTCATTTGAAAGAATAAAGAAGTATAAACTCAACCTCCCACATAATTGAACTTAATCTTTTAGGTTATTTTAAACAAATCAGAATAAAAAATAAAAATACTTCGACAATTTCCTGATATTCAGATTACCTTAGATTTGCTAGAGCTATGACCTTCCACTTTTGCTTTCAGAACTGCTTAATAAACAATTATTCTCATATATATTGTTTATTTCTCTGTGTGGCGAAAAATAGTGTTCGCACCACAGGCAAAAATGTTTTTCCAGCTCTCAATCTTTACTAGTCCTCGGCCTATGGCCTTGGACTTGAAAACCGATTTTGAGCCGGAAAAGTCTCATTTTCGGCCCTAGGTGCGAAATATACTATTGCATCCTATTTGATAGTGCATGAAAATTGCATTCAATGAGGAATGCAATTTATAGTCCACACAGCAGCTGCTGATTTTTTACCAAGTTACATTGAGATATTGAATTGCATGCGTTATGGCATGCAATTGCAATTTATAATCCACTTGACAGCTGATTTATGATGAATAATTCTATAGTCTGATTTTCACTCCAATATTGGCATATGAAGGAGGCTCCTTTTTCCTTTTATATTATCCTTGAATTGCAAAATTTCCAAAAACCTTGTATATACGTCAATGTGCAATTTAAAAAGGAACATACCTGTCAAATTTCATGAGAATCTATTACCGCGTTTCACCGTAAATGTGCAACATATAAACATTAAGAGAAATGCCAAACCATTGACTTGAATCTTAGAACTCACTTCGCTCAGTCAACTATACTAAGATGCTATCTATACTCATGAAGCAATCTATTGGTCAGAGTACTATAATAGTTTATTGTTTTATTCCTAGGCTAGGATCTATCCATATGAATTCAAAAATATAAATTCTTTCAAATTATAAATATTAATAATTATTATTGATTCGATAATAATAAATAATAACTGAATTAATAATTTTGATAAAACCTTTATTATTTTTCTAACACCGCTCTGTAAACGATTTATTTCAAAAGTGTGTGCCAAAAACTGTGAACCAGATTCGATATTCATTCAATGGGAGCGGGTCACCGCCAACCTGTCTACCCGACAACTAGTCTCCTCGCAATTTTGATCACAGGCATCAGTAAATCCCCTGGCAAAATATACCATTGCCGTCAACTAGTCTCCCCGACAGTAAATCCCCTACTAGAATGAAGGAGCCTAGCTGTCGGCGACAACTAAGCTCCTCACACGCTCAGGACAACTAGTCTCCCCGACAGTAAATCCCCTGCTCGATAGGCCTATGAGGGGTTTGGTTGTCGTGATCGTACTCGCTTCCCGACAGCTACCTTAGTACAATCATATATATATATATATATAAACTTACTGTTTCACACATTCTATGTTCTGAACAAAGCTCAGGCTAGAGCTACTAGAGGACTGTAATTTACTATTTATATAATCAAATACAAACAAGGAGCAAAATTTAATCTTCAATTTGAGCCAGGTTATTTGTACAGTTAAACTCTGCATTAATGAACAATAAAAAAGAGCAAAAACTCACCAGATTTAATCCAATTTTGTCTACTTGCCCTTCGAAGCCTTTATTAGGTGTTTTGGTCAGATTCAAGGTGGGAAGAAATCTGGGAAAAGAAAGGTTTGCTTCGGGCTGCCTTTTCGCGTTGATTCTGTGTTCAACTTGCAGGTCAATGTTCGAACAAAGCTCAAACTGATTCTTTATGAATTCAAATCCGATTCAAATTAATTCAATTCAACACTATTTACGCTGTTATATTCATAATTCACACACACGACACTTAAACAATCATTTACAAGAAATTTTCGATCGAAATTACATTCAAAATACAAATTCGGTCTTGCAACAAGACAACAGGCTGACAAGACAAACCAAAATGGACGAAACAAGAACAACTGAACGACTGACGAAACAAAAAACTGAAAGTTAGGATGACAAGGCAAACAGCTGGACGATCGACACTGGTGCCAACAAGCCTGCTATTGGCAGAACTGTAGTCAGGGATTTGGCGCTACAATTCGAATGCTCTGGCCAAACCATACCCCCGCCTCTGAAAAACTATTTTTCAGCCAAGTTACAAAACTGAAAAAACCAAAGAAAGGAAAAAATCCAGACATGCCAAAAAGAACAAAAAACACCAACACCAAAAAACAACACAAAGAAAAATGCAACAAGCACAACAACTATTGAGTTGGGAGTGGATACAATTTTGTTACTGGTCTTTTATAAATACCAGTTTTTAGGCGAACACTCGCCACTCGAACCTCGCTGTCACTTCCCGGAAACACTTGCTCAATGACACCCAGTGGCCACTGCAAGAGAGGTGTGTTTGGTTGGTCTACTACCACAACCATTCCCACACTGATAGAAGTGGGTGATTTCAACCATTTTTTACGACTTTGAAGTTCGTGCAGGTACTCTCTTCTCCATCGGTTACAGAACGATTGAATAAGTTGACCAATCAATTCATACCTGGTGAGACGATTCACAGGGACACTTTCCTCATCCCGCATGGGAAACGATTTCAATGGTGTTAGAGTCAAAAAGTGCGCTGGGGTTAAAGCCAGCGGTTCACACGGATCCTCACTCAGTACACACAGTGGGCGGGAATTCAGGACACCTTCAATCTGCACCAATACAGTGTTCAGTTCCTCATAGGTGAGAAGTTGATTGCCAATTACTCGGAACAGATGCAACTTTACAGATTTGACATTTGCCTCCCACAGACCTCCAAAATGCGGTGAACCAGGGGGAATGAATTTCCATTCAATTTTGTGTTCGGCGAGTTGACTAGTCAATGTGGTTTGAAACTCGGACGAGTTCAAAAGTTGAGATATTTTTCGCAACTGTTCCTTGGCACCTCGACGGGGTCCACGACGTGACAAAAAACGACAAAACGCAGCTAAAAACATGGGCGTTGATAGATCCGATACCAACTCAATATGTACTGCCTTTGTTGCCATACACACAAACAGACAAATGTAGGCTTTCAAAATACAAGGATTACGACGTCTCGTCATAGTAATACGCAAAGGACCAGCGTAATCCACACCACAATTTTCAAATGGTTTGCATTTTGACACTCGACAAGCAGGCAGGTCACCCATTTTTATAATTGGATTATTACTAGGTCGAACACGGAAACAACGATTACACTTAAAAACACAAATACGAATAATAGAGCGAGCAGACAGTATCCAGAATTTCTGTCTGATCAAGGACAACAATAACGAAGGTCCAGCATGACAGTTCTTCTTGTGATGATAATCAATCAACATCGATACGAAAGCATCAGATTTTGGTAAGATCATCTGATGACAAGTCTCAAATTCCAGTCCAGCATGAGACAAACGACCGCCGACGCGAATCACACCTTTATCAATGAATGGAGACAGGCGACGAGGCGCATAGAACAATCTTCTCCCTTCTCCAATTGCACAAATTCAGATGAAAAATGTATCTTCTGTACCACTTTACATAGATACCTCTCAGCAACATCGAAGTCTGATTCTTCTGATTGGGGTAAGATTCGTAAGAATTTGAGAACAAGAATTACAATTCTCAAAAGACGACCATAATCCGAACAACGACCAATCAATGAATATATTGCATTGCTGTTACAATCAGGAGATTTTGTGACTGTCAACACTGACGGTTTTTTTGCCTCCGGTGGATCCACAATCTCTTCCATTTGAGTTCAGACGGGCCAATCGCATTCGTCCTCTGCTATCCATGATGGACCTGAGAGTCACAACGGAAAGTTCACAAGCTCAACTGGTGATAAACCTCTAGACAAACAGTCCGCGGGATTTTCAATTCCGGCAACATGCATCCACTCCTGTATACAAGAATCCTGTATTTTTGCGACGCGATTACCAACAAAAGTTTGCCATTTCGCAGATGGAGCATCAATCCAACACAAGGTGACTGTCGAATCAGAGAGTGCAACAATACGAGACACATGACAACGTTCACTAATAATAGTGACTACTGAATTCATGAGTTCAACAAGAGGCCAACAAGAGTGCCACACACAACTCCAAACGAGGTATTGAAACAACTTTAGATGGTGCTACCTTGGACTTTGAACACAATAATACAACTCTTGGCTCCTCGCTCTCCTTCTGCGACTTCACATAGATAACTGCACCATAACCAGACAATGATGCGTCACAAAAACCAATCAAACTGATGTGAGAATCCTGAAACAAACCAATGTGACGTGGAACAGCAAATTTCAATAATAGAGGCAACTCTTTTTGACAATTCTCCCAAAGAGTGCAGATAGACTCAGGCGGCTTCTTGTCCCAATCCACTCCTAATTTCCACAGTTTCTGGACAAGACATTTTAGAAATAATGTAAATGGTGACAAGAGACCAAGTGGATCATAGATACGAGCCATCACTGACAGAATAGAACGCTTAGTAGCGACGACCTCACCACACTTGACAGAAAACTGAAACAGATCAGTACTAGGTTGCCAATTCAATCCCAAGATAGCCAAGGAGTTGTCTGCTTCGAAATCCTTGTACGAAAACGATTTCTCTTCCTCCGAGAATTTCTCCAACATTGATGGTGAATTTGAAGTTCACTTTGTGAGCGAGAAACCTCCTCCCTCAACAGCTGCTTGGACTGACGATACAGCTCCGCGGCCTCTGACTCTGTGGTGACAGATGTGACTGAGTCGTCCATGAACATGTCTCTTGGTATTCTCGCCTTGGCTGCTGGAAAACGATTTCCATCCTCCTCTACAAGCTGTTGTTTGGTGCAAAGCGCCAAATATGGAGAGCTTGAAACACCAAAAACAACACAATTTAGCTGATAAATTTCGATCGGATCCTCCGGCGAAAATCTCCACAATACACGCTGATAACGACAGCAGGAATCCTCCACTAATATCTGTCAATACATTTGTTTAATGTCGGCAGTTAGTGCGATTGGGAACAAATGAAAATTAACTAACAAAACAAAAATGTCAGTCTGCAATTTGGGACCAGCATGAAGAACCTGGTTCAATGACAAACCTGATGATGTTCTGGAACCGGCATCAAATACAATTCGGATGGGCGTGGTAGTGCTGCTTGCTTTCACGATGGCGTGATGCGGTATGTAGTAGCCACCTCGGTCTGTCTGATCTGCTACAAACGACATGTGACCCTGACGTAGGTAATCGATCAATATTTCATGATATGAAATACGAGTATTGCTGTCAAGCTCTAGTCGTCCCTCCAAAGTCAGCAGTCTGCGTTCGGCGACAGCATACGAATCTCCCAAGCTGCTGGGCGGCTCCGCAAATGACAAGGCAACAACAAAACGACCAGAATTCACACGATGTACAGACTTCCGAAAATTTACCTCACACTCCAACTCTTCCGGTTTCAGTTGACAGCTTGGTACAGCTGGAGAAATGTTTATTGACTTTTGTGCAGACCGTGATCTTGTAATTGGCGGAACTCTATTTCCTCATAAGAAATGCCACAAAGTATCCTGGGTATCTCCAGACCATCTCACTGAAAATCAGATTGACCACTTTGCTGTTAGTAGAAAATTCAGAAGGTGTCTCACTGATGTACGAAATAAGAGAGGGGCAGATGCAAATAGTGATCATCATTTAATGGTAGCTACGTTTGCTATGAAGATAATGGCTGCAGGGAGAAATTTGTGAGTCCCAGAATGCGATTTGATGAAGCAAAGCTGAGGAATGAGCATGTGAAAACCCAGTTTGCTCTTGAAGTCAAAAACCGCTTTGATGTTTTGATGCAGGAGAATGATGAGAGAAGTGTTGACAGTCTATGGATGAATGTTAGAGAAGCTTACCTAGAAACAAGCAAATCTGTTCTAGGTAAGAGAGATCACCAGAAGAAGGACTGGATGTCTGAACAAACATGGGATCTTATACAGCTCAGAAAAGTTAAGAAAGCCAACATCAATACGAGCAAAACTAGGTTGCAGAAAAAACAGGCCCAGGATGAGTACTCAAGAACAGAGAAGGAGGTGAAAAAGTGTGTCAGAAGGGATCACCGAAAGTATGTAGATGATATGGCAGCTAGGGCAGAGCAAGCAGCAAGGATAGGTGACAGCAAAGAGTTGTACAGAATCACAAGAGCTTTATCCAAGAGATCCTATCGAAATGATGGCCCAGTAAAGAGTAAGGAAGGGCAATTGCTGACTAGTAAGGATGAGCAACTTGAAAGATGGAGAGAACACTTCATGGAAATCTTCAATAGGCAAAATGAGATAGAGGATCATGAAGAAATAGAGCACAGAGATGGGCCAGTGGTCACAGACATAGAATGGGAAGTGCCAACAAAAGATGAGGTGAAGAAGGCTATAAGTGAGATGAAAAATGGAAAAGCTCCTGGCTCAGACAATATCTCACCAGATGTTTTAAAAGTTGATGTAGAGACGAGTGCTGATATCTTGTATCCCCTAATCACCAAAATTTGGGAAGAAGAAAGAGTTCCTGCAGAATGGAAGACAGGTACTATAATGAAGATACCCAAGAAAGGTTGCTCTACAGATTGTGTAAACTGGAGAGGGGTAACACTGCTCTCAGTGCCTAGTAAAGTGCTAGCAAGAGTAATCCTAAACAGGATAAAGGATTCTGTTGAAAGGAAAATACGGAGAGAACAAGCTGGTTTTAGGAAGCACCGTAGCTGTGTAGATTTAATAAACACACTGAGGATAATTTTAGAGCAAAGTGTTGAATGGCAGAGCACTGTTTACCTGGCTTTCATCGATTTCGAAAGAGCTTTTGACTCAGTTAACAGAAGAGTGATGTGGAGTACACTGATTAATTATGGCATCCCACAGAAGATGGTGAGCATTCTGAGAAATATGTATGAGGATTGTGAGTGCCGTGTCCTCCATGCAGGAAGTTTGAGTGAACCCCTACCTGTCACTTCTGGAGTCCGTCAAGGATGTGTGTTGTCTCCCACGTTATTCTTGCTGGTTTTGGACAGTGTGATGAGAAGAGCTGGTGGAGGTAGGAGAAGAGGGATACCTTGGGGCCTAAGAGGGCGGCTAGAGGATCTGGACTTTGCTGATGATATATGTCTACTGGCACAGCGCTTTACTGACATGCAAGAAAAGCTGAGAAATATTTCAAATGAGGCAATAAAGGCCGGCTTGCAGATAAATGCTAGAAAGACAAAGGAAATGAGAGTAAATGCAAGAACAGACATGCCTTTGAAAATGGGCGACTCCAATATCGAGCTGGTAGAGTCCTTTTTATACTTGGGTAGTATGGTCACTGTAGAAGGAGGAGCTGATCAAGATGTAAAGAGTCGAATCAAGAAAGCAAACGGAGCTTTTATACAATTGAGGCCAATTTGGGCAAATAAAAATATATCCAAAGCCACAAAGATTCGACTCTTTAATAGCAATGTAAAATCAGTCCTCTTATATGGATGTGAAACCTGGAAGGTGACTACAGTGACCTCAAAAATGTTACAAGTATTTGTAAATAGATGTTTGCGTCGCATAATGGGCATCAGATGGCCAGAGGTTATCAGCAACGAAGCACTATGGGAGTCTACCTGTCAGGATCCAATCCAAATGCAGATAAAAAGAAGGAAATGGAGATGAATTGGCACACGTTGCGCAAGGAAGAAGGTGCCATTGAAAAAGACGCATTGGACTGGAATCCTCAAGGACACCGTGCAAGAGGACGCCCAAAAATCACGTGGAAGCGTACCATCCAGACAGAAATTGGGAAAGCCGGCAAATCGTGGTTGGAGGTGAAGGCGTTAGCACGCGACAGAGTTGGATGGAGGACATTCTCGGAAGCCCTATGCTCCTCAAGGAGCGACAGGAACTAAGTCAAAGTAAGTCAAGCTTGGTACAGGGCACGATTCCAACTCCCAAAAACGTTCCACAAAACTATCCAACGATGGACTACTAACGAATGGACTACAGATGGCTGTAAAACAATTCGACACATTCGTTGTTGAAGTGAGAATCGGCGCTCTCCCCATCAGAATGTGACCAAAGACACTATTAACAGTCATCAATTCGTGCGATTCACCTATACTAGGACTCCCACGTAGCAAGTGAGGAACTAACTCTGCACCAATGATGCCATCTATTCTACTAGGAAGGTAGAATTTGTCGTCAGCCAGTGTGAGATGTTCAAGATGATGAAGTTTGGATCTGTCGATTTCACAAGAAGGCAACTTGTCGATGATTCTATCTACCACTATGGCATCCATCGAAAACTTGATGGTAGGATCCAACTTCGACTGAATCGACACACAAGTACGACCTCGAACTTCACTAGTACCACCACCGAATCCACGAACAACGGTTTTCATGGGCTGGAATGGTAGTCTCAAACGCCGACACAATTTGGCTGTAACAAAATGACACTGACTCCCGGTGTCAATCAAGAAACGAACATCACAAAGCTGATCATTACAGTCTCGAACATGTGCAGTGACGGTCGACAACACAACGGTCGAATTTTCTACATCGTTGGATGTAGAACAACAACTAATAGGTGATGTGCCACCTGCCTTGGAGTTCGACGAGGACGCAACACCTTCATTGGAACTTGATCTGGAAAAGTGCAATAACGAATGATGAGATTCTCGACATTGAGCACACTGAGTTTTACTACAACAATCTCTACTCAAATGATCCACATCAAGACAACGAAAACAACGAAACTTTCCTTAATCAAACAATAACGATCCCAAGGAGTCATTTTCAAGAAACTAGCACAATCTACTAACCGATGACCCAGTTTTGAGCACTTCAGACAATGGGCTTTTTACTAGATGCATCGTTAGATGAATCATTAGATTGATCATTAGATTGAACCACGAACACCTATGATTTATTATCCTTTTTGTGCCTCATATTAAACGATTCAGTCTGTTTCTCATCAGAAGGAAGAGTCTTAATTTGCTTTTCAATGAATTTGACATAATCGGTATAGGTTGGCATAGCCTTGTCACAGACGGCTGATTCAAAATTTCTACGAGAACTTGGATCCAGCAATCTCAAGCCATGATAGAGGAATATCGAGTCTGACGAATCAGTGTGTTGCAATCTCTTCACTGCATTGATTGAACTGCAAAACCCATCCAAAATCGCAATACAACCTGCCCTTGATTCTGATTTTATTGGACGAAATTCAAAAATTTGTTTAAAATAGGCATCAACTTGCGCCCGTGGATCGTTATAGCGGGTCAATAATGCCTGCCAAATCATTTGATAATTGTTAGTCAATGGTGGCAAATGACGACAAATATTTGCTGCTTGTCCAGTAAGTCTACTTACAAGATATTGGACCTTCTGCTGATCGTTCAAACTCTTGTTGTCATGTACCAATGCCTTAAATAGTTCATAAAACACCGACCATTGAGTCTGGTTCCCATCAAATTTTGGAAGGTGGATTTTAGGCAACACCGACTCGGACACGACCAGCTGTGCACTAGCTGCTGAAGCTGCCGAAGATTGAGCAATAGCATCAGTCGCCTCTCTCTGTTTGAGAGTGTTAGCCGCTACTTCAATATACTGAAACAGATCTAGATGTGAGTCGTTGAATGCTACAACATAGTCTATATTCAACTCAAGTTCCAACTCATTAACCACTAATTCTGTCTTTTCATAATCTGAAATGGTCTGAGACACCCGAGGATACAAGACTAAAAATTGCTCAGCAACTATTAGATCAGAGACATTTTTAGACAGTTCATAAATTCTTTGCAATTGGGCATACAATTGTTCCAGTTTAGCGCGATGCACCCTGATTGTTTCTGTAATTTTCTCCATCTTGAACTCATACACAAAACAATTCAGCCCCGACAATACAAAACAACAGACAATAAAACAAGAATGAGTTCAAAAACTAGATGAAAGGAAGAATCACGACTAGTAAGTTATCAAAGTTAAACTTTGATTATCAATTCACAAGATAAGTTACTGCTGAGAACAAAACTATATGATTAGATAATGTTCTTCCAACAACTCACAAACAAACGATAACTTGTTGAATTGAACAAACAAAATCATGCTGTGATTAACCTTCACTAACATGTATAACAAAATGGACAATACAAAATTCCAACAAACAAATTCCCGAAAAAGAGCACAATGAGCCTAGTTTCAGGAAAATTACAATTTTAACTGGAATAAATTTAATTTCAGACAAATACAAATTGACAAGAAACCTTGCTCTTAGAACAAGGCTACAACAAACTAAGTTGAGCATAGATCAGACCATTCTCAACATGCCAACATTGGACAAATACGAAACTGCTTAAATCCAATGTGTGTGAATTAATCAACAAATTACAAATTTAAATTCATCACGGTTCGGAGGCCCAGAAATGTTCTGAACAAAGCTCAGGCTAGAGCTACTAGAGGACTGTAATTTACTATTTATATAATCAAATACAAACAAGGAGCAAAATTTAATCTTCAATTTGAGCCAGGTTATTTGTACAGTTAAACTCTGCATTAATGAACAATAAAAAAGAGCAAAAACTCACCAGATTTAATCCAATTTTGTCTACTTGCCCTTCGAAGCCTTTATTAGGTGTTTTGGTCAGATTCAAGGTGGGAAGAAATCTGGGAAAAGAAAGGTTTGCTTCCGGGCTGCCTTTTCGCGTTGATTCTGTGTTCCAATTGCAGGTCAATGTTCGAACAAAGCTCAAATTGATTCTTTATAAATTCAAATCCGATTCAAATTAATTCAATTCAACATTATTTACGCTGTTATATTCATAATTCACACACACGACACTTAAACAATCATTTACAAGAAATTTCCGATCGAAATACATTACAAAATACAAATTTGGTCTTGCAACAAGACAACGGGCTGACATGACAAACCAAAATGTAAAGGGTTGTGTGGCAGCGAGTCCTAAGGCCTGCCACAAAGTAGACCCACGCTTATCCACAAAAAGCAACCCATGCCATGGGATGTTTTGTGAACCATTGCTATCGAATTATTCATAATCAATCAGCTGGCAAGTGGAATCATATGATTATGGGCATACAAGGAGAATCCACTAAGTCCAATGTGAATTTTTCAGGAAATCAATTTCTAATTTTTAACATCAATCATAATTTCCTTATAGTGATTTTTCACAAAATAGTTTCGTGCGAGGAGCTTGGTTGTCGGGTTTGGTGACAACAATCAAGCTCCTTGCACACTAGCGTCAACTACTCTCCCAGACAGTAAATCCCCTACTGGTTCAGAGGGGTCTAGTTGTCGGGACCACTAAGCTCCTCGGACGCTGACAGCAACTAGTCTCCCCGTCAGTCTCCCCTCTCAGGAGCTCAGTTGATGCCATCAGTAAATCCCCTCGAATGTGGTTTTAAAAGGAGATTTACTGTCGGGGAGACTAGTTGGGGCGTTCCCGTGGGAGCAAGTAGTGGTGCACCAGTCACGTGGTTTCTGGTTACTGCACTTACTCGAAGCCGTACATGCACCGCAGCCTCCCATGAACTCGAGTGATGGTTATGCCATAGAATGAAATAAAAGATGTACTTACGTCACGAGCATTTGCCTAGTCCGAGGCATGCGGCCGTGGTCGTGCGTTCGCCCGTCAATACGCTGTACACCCGATCCTCCTTGTGTACACCGAGGCGTGTACACGCCTCAAAAAAGAATACTAAAAAAAATTACTTCCCATGTTACACATACTGGTAACGGTAACTCAACTATTATAGTTGAGACAATATCTATCATCATAAAAATGAATCAACAACTATTTTTAAATGTAGACTAAAGACTGTTCTTTTATTCTGAATCATCAGTTATTATTTTAGTTATTTTTTGACTGAATTTTCAGTTTATCAGGTACAATAATAATTATTAGCCTATTCAAATTGTGTAAGACTCATTTATTTAAGAGAGAAAGCAATAGGAATGCAATATACACACATTAGAGCATCAGTTTATGAATGCAGAATGAACGAATGATTCAAAATTCTGAGGTGTAGTAGTCACGCTTGAATTCACACTGTATCTATGAAACCATGAGACAGCTCATGAAAGAGTGGATGAAGTATGTATGGTGAGGTAGACGTTATAATGGCAGTGAATAAAGATAGGAGAATAGCGATGCCGATTCTCTGCATCAATTAATTATATTTCAACACTGTCAAAAAAATAATTGGCATCGTTGTGGACCTAGAAAAAGATAGTACCACCGGCTTTGTCGAATGATAGCAAAACCAAAGTTGATCAAAAACTGCCATTATAACGTGGACCTCACTATAGCGCATTGTACTATAGTGAGGTCCACATTATAATGGCAGTGTACGATTGACAATATTGTTGCTGTCCTTTTCTATCATACAACAAAACAGATAGCACTATCTCTCTCTCGCTTTGCAATGTTGTCTATTTGCCAGAAATATTTTACATTCACTTTTGACAGTGACTGTACAAAACTGACTAAACAATTCTCAGCCACCATTTTTTTCTTCATTCTATCCAAATACTTGAGTACACAAGTCGTGTAATTGATTTAAAATGTATTTTTGAAAGAATGAAATTATTTTTAAACATTACCGTATGAGAAACACAAATTAAAATACCTGAAATGACATTTTAAAAGTTGTTAACTAATAATCCTAGTCTTCATCCATGCTTCAGTTAGCCTACCCGTATAGGTTAGACCTACTCGTACCGGTATAAATAATATTGAAAAGTTATTTCAGAATTAATCCATTGAAATTACTTATTTTTGAATAGGATTCCTATTTTTCTATTATTTTAAAAAGAAATTTGAGTAGAATATCTACCAAATAACTTAATTTCTGTTGTTTTGAAGTTCAGATTGGTGTATCACAGCTTTTTAAATTAGCCGCCATTTCAGATTTGTTTAGAAATAAAAATCTTATCTCAGTTATGAAAGCAAATTTTTGAATTAAATTATGAAAAAATATATTTCATTGATTAATTTGACAATAAATTGATTATTTTATCAAGGGAATGATAATTATTATTAGATTAAATTTAATGGGATGAATTGAGTAATAGCTGTGTACAACAAGCTTTGTCAGTGGCAAAATGGATATAGTGAGGTCCACGTTATAATGACAGTATTTGATCAACTTTGGTTTTGCTATCCTTTTCTATCATTCGACAAAGCCGGTGGTACTATCCTTTTCTTGGTCCACAACGATGACAATTGTGTTTTTGACAGTGTAGAAATATAATTAATTAATGCAGAGAATCGGCATCGCTATTCTTCTATCTTTATCCACTGCCATTATAACATGGACCACTATAAAGACTTGGCAACGTTTTTCTCCTATAGTGAGGTCCATGTTATAATGACAGTATTTGATCGACTTTGGTTTTGCTATCCTTATCTATCATTCGACAAAGCCGGTGGTACTATCCTTTTCTAGGTTCACAACGATGCCAATTATGCTTTTGCCAGTGTAGAAATATAATTAATTAATGCAAAGAATCGGCATCGCTATTCTCTTATCTTTATCCACTACCATTATAACGTGGACCTTACTATATCTTCCACTCTGCCATTATAACGTGGACCTCACTATATATACGATTGAATTCAAAGCGCCTGCGCCGTTGCTGAATACAAAGCACATGCGCCGTTGCTGCACATTTCACACTCTTGAGTCCCTCTACAACTCTACACTGTCAAGTTTGTTATTCCGTTCAAATTCCGTTGCAACTCGAGTTCGTATTGTAGTACTATGTAAACATCGGTGCAGACTGCAGAGTGCAGACTGCAGAGGTTACTGGTTAACCGAATCATACTGTGACCGAATGCTACAAAATAACAGACATGGATCAAGGTAAGTGCTTGTAATAATTGTCATTTCGTGATTTTCACAGTCATTTCATGATTATTATCTGTAAAATAGATCAAGTAAGTGAACTACAGCAAAATGTTTACAATACTGTATACAATTTCATTTTTTCGCTCTTTTGACGGTTTGATACACATGTGTGTACTTCAGGCTGCAATAGTAAATCATTCTATTATAGGTTAGGATTGCTTTTTTTCATAAAACTTTGCATTCAATCGTCATTTCTACGAAATGTTTAGTAAGTCATTCATCTGTCGGCTACATTTGACCGCGCGAGCGAACTCTGTATCTCAGCTATTTTTGGAGATATCGACACAATTTTTTTTACTTGAAAGAGGACAAAAAGTTGAAGCTGGAAAGCCCAAATTTTATAAAAGAATTTAAATTCGACCATTGAATATGATAATTTGAAAACACCTAAAATGCAGTCTGTGGACTCACTAGGGGAGATATTTGATAATATATTGAGGACATAAATATATTATATGGACCTATTTATTTACACAAATTACACATAATAGGCTTCAATACTTTAGAAATTAGCCTTTTTTACTCAACTTGTACGGTACAGTAGGCTATTACAAACATTAGCCTACAGGATTACCAAAAACTTATTAAGAGGCATATTATTTTGCTAATGAACCTATTTTATTAGTGTTATTCAATACAGATTGAAATGTATTACAATGTAATATGTTTTTTTTCACTTCTATTACATAGTGAACTGGTTTTTCCACAGCCCTGACAGATGAAGAGTTGCTGCGGATTCTAGATGATAGTGACTTCAGAATGAGATTCTAGATGAGGTTGAGGCTTCGGACCTGGAACGTGATAATGAGAATGATACTGCTGTAGATGATGGAGGCAACCAACTACAACCACAACAACAAACTCGGCCTATGAAATGAAAGGTGGCATTGTAAGTAGTTGTCCAATTCCTTTTTTAGTGTTGTCTGATTCAATGCATGCACATTTCAATCACACAACACTTATATTACTCCCTTTTGCATGTGAAGGATAACATTGGACGATACGAACAAAGATGTGCGACTCACCATCACCACACCAGATCAGCAAGGAACCTTGACATCCCGAGATGTAGACTTTCAAGGACTCAGGGATCATTTCCAATGTTGGCGCTGAAGCTCTTCAATCTTCTGCCTGAGGAGATAAGAAGGCTGGGGTCTTCTGACTTCAAGAGAAGGATGAGATGGAGGCTGACATCCAAGCCACTGTACTCTGTGGAAGAGTTCATACATGACGAGGGGACTGAGGCTGTCCACTGATTAAAAATAAGGCCTAAGCAACATTGACACAGCCTATCCAGCGACAACTGGTCAACGGCAACCTAGCGGTAATAGGTAATAACTTTGCAGGATGGATAACAAGGAGCCAGAAATCACAGATTTACCAGCGAGCTCAGAGGAGCCAAATAGACTTTGAAAGATTTTTTTAATAAATCAATTTTGACTTTTTTTGCTGAGCAAACAAATCTTTACTCTGTGCAACAAAACAATCATAATTCTGTAAATACTTCTGTCGCTGAATTGTTAAAATATACTGGAATTGAAATAATCATGGGTACTTTCAAGCTAGGCTCAGGCTAGAATGTATTGGAGTAGGGATGGGAAAATAGATGTTATTGCAGATGCTCTACCCCGAGACAGGTATTTTCAATCGAGGCAGAATATCCATTTTGCTGACAATACCTTTCCAAAACCAGATGATAAGCTCTGGAAAGTGAGACCCCTTATTGAGTCAGTAAAAAAAAGTGCTTAGAATTACCTTATTATCTGGCTGTCGATGAACAAATGATCCCCTTTGAAAGAATATGTCCTTTTAGACAATATGTCCCATCAAAGCCAAACCCTCTAGGGCTTAAAAACTTTGTCTTAGCAGCTCCAGCCAGATGGGTTGCTTTTGGATTTTGTAATTTATGTTGGGAAGGGACTGTACTGTATGTGATGCTGACCTCAAAGAATTAGGCTTGGGTGCATCAGTGGTCAAAATGCTAGCAGAAACCATACCAAATACTGGTTCACATGTCCTGTACACAAACCGATTTTTTACCAGTGTAAAACTCGCAGAATGCATGCTCCAAAAAATATTTCCATAACTGGTACAGTCATGAGAAACAGATTAGCTGGAGCTCAAATAAAATTAAAAGAGGATAAATCTCTTAAAAGAGGAGAGTGGTGTGAGCTGGCTAGGGAAGATGGCAAAGTAGGTGTAGTGTCTTGGAAAGACAACAAAGCTGTAACATTTCTTTCCACTTGTGTTGGATCTGAACCAGCTACCACCTGCAAAAGATGGTCTAAGAAAGCGAAAGCAAAAATTTACTGGTTGCAAATCAAGGTGCAGGGTACAGTGTGTAAAATGCAAATTGTATTTGTGTATCATGGGGAACAATTGCTTCAAGAAATATCACACGAAATAAAATTTTCCATTATTCTAATTCTCATTTATTGCTTTGATTTTGTATAATAATTATAATCATTTTTCCAACTCTAGAATTAAGTTATTTTATCTGATTTTAGAATAGAACTAGCGTATAAGTTTGTTCAAAAAACTATTGATTCAAGTAATAAAATTAATATTTAATTTGGATTATTTGTTATTGAATAATTTAAATATTATTAAATCCTATATTTCTATCTTTTTCATCAGTCTAGAATTTGCAGTTCAGCTATTCACTCTTTAGTTGACAAATTATATAGATCAGTATGAGATGCATATGACTCAAAAGGTTTTGGTGTCGTAACCGAAGGTACACATATGTGTACCACATTTTCCTGGAATACTGAAAATGGAAAAAAAGATTTCATGGTAAATATACTCTATAAGTTCATATCTGACCATAAATATTGGAATTTAACAAGAAGTAAGGTTGTGGGACTGAAGAGGATAATAAATTCTCTACACGTTTTGTTTTGTGGAATTTTGTGATATTCCCAACAGTTCCTAAGATATTCGCTCTTGAAGGTGTGTAATTGTTAAAATAACAGTTTTTTAAATCATTTTTTGCTCTTTCAGGGCTTATAACTCTTCAACAATGTATCGTATAAATCAATGCTTATTGTAGGTTTGTATAGCATTAAATTCTCTTTGAAATAATGTATTATTTCACTATTCCGAGTACTCGTTTAATTGCTATAGCAACTTCGAAAGGTTCCACACTTTCGACAGAGAGGATAAAGATATTCACTTTTGCTATATCTACCTACTAACTAGTCCAAATTAAGCAGCGAAGTCAAAAATTTTGTCACAGACACCACCTGTCAAATTTCATTGTCAAATGATCAATTGTTGCAGAATTCAAAATTTCACCCACTACATTAAAGTTGCTATAACAATGGATCGAAAACTTTGAATAGTGAAATAGTACATCATTTCAAAGAAAATTTAATGCTCTACAAACCTACGATAAGCATCAGTTATTATGATACATTGTTGGAGAATTATAAGCCCTGAAAGAGCAAAAAATGGGATAAAAAACTGTTATTTTAACAATTACACACGTTCAAGAGCGAATATCTCAGGAACTGTTGGGAATATTACAAAATTCCACAAAACAAAACGTGTAGAGAATTTATTAGGCTTCATTTTGGAATAGTTAGTTATGTGGGTTCAACGCATTGTTCTCAAGATATGAGCGTGGAAGCAAAAAGCTAAAAAATGCAACTTTTTTACCACCCTTATCCCCTTAGCACATGAGTTAGGAATTGGGACTTTCGATATGTTCTCCTCCAAACTAGTCTCAAAAAAGCTGCAAAGTCAAAAATTGTGTTCAAAACATTCCCCCCAAATTCCTTTGTCAATTGGTCTATTGTTGCAAAATTAGAGTTTTCATACTCAACACTAAAGCTGCTGCAACAGTTGTAGGAAAATGCGTAAAAGTGTGGAAATGGATTTTTCCCATGGATTTTTAAAAAGTTATAAGAGCAAAATTATAAATAAATTGGAGGTAAACGTGTTTAAAAAAAAGTCGCACTTTTAAGAGCGGATATCTCGAAAGCTAGAGAAGATTAAGAAAAAGTTGTGAGATGAATATTGTAGGAAATTATGTAAGCTTCAATTTTGCATATAACAGTTATGTCCGTAAGATATATAGTTTTCGAGTTATATGCGAGAAACCATAAAATGGTACCTTTGAACCAACCCCACCTTCTTAGCACAAGTGGTAGGCGTTGGGATGTGTTTACCTCCCTACTACCCTAAACAGAGCTGCGGGGTCGAAAATTGTCTTATAAACTTTTGCCTCTATACCTTCTTTCGAGCATTCATTGCCTGGACATTATCAGTACGTTTTCAGTACGGAAATAAATTGCAACGTGAAATCAGATATGAAATCGACGATCTAAACTTTATTAGGATGTCAACTTTGATAATCTACTGAATTAAAATCAACCAGTTATAGAAAAAAATGATACCGTAATGAGGGAAGCAATTACTCACAAGAGCGATTGGCCCTAACTTTGAGGTTCTTAGCATCGGGCGATTTATTTGTTGGCTTGCAATATGTATTCCTAATTTCAAAATTGATTATTTCTTATATAATCCCAGAAGTTTGTGACGCTCTTATCAAAGCACTAAAGAAAGGACTTTATAAAGGTGAGTACCATACTTGATAATAATAAGTATTGACTGGGCTCCAGTAGTAGAGCAGTCGCTACAGAGTGCAAAGTGCATGTTCTGAGAGGTGCTCTGTTATTAAAAAAGTTAACCTAAATATACATTGCAACATTCACTTTTCATTCTATGGTTACTGATTATTGAAAAACAAAAAAAATATCAAGTACCTATATACATTTTATTCTATCACAACACAACTCTTGGAGAGTAGAAAGTAGGTTTGTTGTAATAAAATAAAATATAAAGGCTATGCTAAATTTGTAAAGATTCATGTTACTTTTACATAGTAGATCAAGTGACAGCAGTTATTTGAGAAAATAGAAAAATAGTTTGGACTTAATAGATTTTGGAACTGTAATTTGGAAAAGGAGTTTAGGAATGCTTTATTATTATGAAATCAGATCAGGTACCAAGATCATGAGCTACAAAATATTACCTTATTCAGCATAATAAATGTTTATTTTATTTTCAAGAATAAGTCAATGTTATAAAATTAGATTTAGAATAATAAATATTCATTTTTTCTTAAAAAAATGTAATCAGATAAAATGTTTATATTCTCTAATGTCATCATTAACTTCTAATGAATTGATAAAGTAGTGAAATTTACAATCATTTGCTGAAATACAAAAAATTGAAAACATTCAGAAGTTTCATTATAAAAATTAATTGAAATAACAAAACGAAAATACAGTAATAATAATATCATAGAAATTTAAAAAAATGAATAGTTTGTTTTCAGGTTTGCATCATGTCACAGCCCAAAATATTTTTCAAAATATTGTTTATTGACTTGGATAAACAACATTATATTATTATAATCCTATTGCGATATCAGATTGAGAATTTTTCATTATTAAACCTGCAAACTTAGTCATGTGGACATAATGCACAATGGTACTGAATCAACAATATTAATATAAAACATGAAAATAATATATACATATTCAAAGACCTTATACATATATAACTATGATACAATAAAACATACCTATCCTAGCCTATTACAGCTACAACTCCTCCTGGTGGTCGATCATGTGCATTGCCTCATCAAGATTAAATGTAATTGTATGATGTGTTGTGGGAGGAGGAGGAGCAGGCATCGTAGATGTTCTACGGTAATTGTAATGTAGGGTTGTAGTTGACGGAGAGGGATTGTGGGATGTTGAAGGATGATTGATTGCCGAGGAAGTTGAGGGCATTGCAGGTGAGGAGCTTATAAGATGGTTGAACCCCCCAGTGTCAGCTTTGAATAGCACATCCAATATATCTCTTTTCACATAAGGAAGAATCTCATTGGCAACGTGCAGCGCAAATGAATTGAAAGAATCTTCAATTGGAACATTACTGCTAGATTTTTCTAATATTTCAAATGCCACCAAAAACATTTCATTCTGGTGGGTCTGATGAACGTTTTCTTTCTCTTTTTTGTGCTGGTTCTTCAGCCAAAGAATGAGACTCTTCAGTAGGCCTAATTTCAGGAGCTGGCTCTTCCACACCCAGTTGCTGAGATGCAGCTCCCTCTTCTGGATTGCCATCCTGTAGAAAAAATATTACAGTAATTTATTAATATATATATATATATATATATATATATATATATATATATATATATATATATATATATATATCATCTTCAAGTGAAGAATGGGGATCGATATCAAAGGAATTTGAAGAAAAATGGAATTTCCCCCATATACTGGGGGCAATGGATGGGAAACATGTCCAGCTACAAGCACCATGGAACAGTGGCACTGAATACTACAATTAGGATACAAACATTTTTTTAATATTGTACTATTTGCCTTGGTTGATGCCAATTAAAATTTTCTGTATGTAAATGTTGGCAGTCCTGGAAGATTCTCAGATGGTGGTGTTTTTAAAAATACTAAGCTGTATAGAAAACTAGAAAATAGGACACTTAATATCCCCAGTCCAAAACCATTACAAATTCCTTACAGAATTGAAGTTCAATACTTCATCTTGGGGGATCAAGCTTTAGAACTTAATGAATACACTATGACATAATTTAGAGGAACTCCACATGCAGGTTCAATTGAACGAATTTTCAATTATAGATTGTTCAGGGCACGCAGGGTAATCGAAAATACCTTTGGTGTAGTCAGTTCAGAGTTTTAGGTTTTGTTGAAGCCCATACAACTTCAACCAAAAAAAGCCAAAATTGTAGTTTCAACTGTTGAATATTTAGGATAAAGAAAGGAAAAAAGATGTTGTCGAATTCCACTACATCTTTTTTCCTTTCTTTATCTTAATATGGAGAAGTTCCACAATATCTCTGTTAAAAGTGTTAAATTTGTTGAATATTTATTTATTCATCATTTACAATCAACTCAAGGACAAAGAAACAGACTACAGTCCAAAACTTCTTTTCATCATGTATGTTGTATTTACACAACTGCCAGGTAGAGCGCTTTATCTCATATACATTTCCAGGTATACCTGTCAACAATGCTCATTGTATTTTGAAAAACACCCAAGTCTTAGCTTCAATTATCATCATCATCATCAACTCCATTGTCATCACATTGAGATTTCGCACAATGATACCGGATGCGGCAGCAAAACTTCCTTTTTTAATGTGAACGCCATTCAGTCAGCTAATGTCTCAGTAGAGCGAAATTGGTCTCGTTAGAGAGATCCTCTCAAAACAAAATTTGTAGACCCTTGCTAAACTTCTGTACCAAATCTGAACATGATCTATCAATTAGTTCTTGAGAAGGCGTAGAAAACGCTCAAAACCATGGAAATTGAGCGCTATTTCAAGACCCTCCTAATAAAACATTTTTATACCTCCTGTGTACCAAATTTGAACATTTTCTCTCAATTAGTACATGCAAAATGTGAGGAAACGAAGAAAAAAGCGTTCATGTTAAAATTACGAAGTTTCTTCTCTGCAAGCACTGACTCTACTGATTCTAATCGACAAATTGGCAACAGAACTTCCATAAGGATGAGATGTAGGCTGGCATCCAAGCCACTATACTCTGTGGAAGAGTTCATCCTTGACGAGGGGACTGATGTCATCCACTGATTAAAAATAAGGCCTAAGCAACATTGACACAGCCTATCCAGCGACAACTGGTCAACGGCAACCTAGCGGTAATCTACTACCTCCAAACACGGAAAAAAGTAGTGATTAATCACGATTAAAATTTAACCGGCTTTTGTGCAACCGGCACCAGGCACACACCAAATATAGAAACCTCACTTTTTATAATCAGTTTTATTGTGATGTGCATAACATTTTGAACGACCAATAAATTATTAAATACATAGTATAGGCTAGTATTTTTCCTTTATAAAATTTGTTTTTACAAACCTGATATTATTAACATTTAAAATTGTATAGGCCTTTAAATATTGAAAAAATGGTCAATCTATACTTACTACAAAGTTTGACCTTATTGCTTTAATTATTCATATTCTTATTATTTCATCAGCTGCATGCTTTGAATTCTACATAAAATATAAAATTATTTTATTTCATTCTGTTCCAGACTTCTACTGCATTAGGTGAGTTTCACGTTTTGCATATTAATTTCATATAATAGGAAATGAGCTAATTCATTACAATTTCAAGTTTCAAATAATCATTTTTATATTGAATGCATACAGCATTGGTCTATACCGCAATAATCTTTCTCAAGTGAAAAGTCAATTATCTTACTTTACAACTTGAAATTTCCTAAGCTAGAAATCCTAAAAAGCTCTGATCCAACAATTATTGTTGTTTTGATAGCTATAACTACCGTATGTGATTATACTATTATTTTCTGAACTAAAATTCATAATTTGATCATTAAAACTGCAATTGGATAAAAATTATTTGTATTTTTACATCAAAATACTAATTAATTTAACATAAATTGTAATAATAGGTACCTAATAAGATTTACTGAGATTGATATTATTTAAAACCATTAGCTTATATGTTTCTTCAAAATAAGGTTAGTTTTCAAACAGCTATTTTTAACATTAAAATTGAATTGAATTTTATTAAAATAGGCAAGCGCGTATTATTTTTTATCATCCTTCATTGAAAAAAAAATTGATGTCAGCAGTCACTCACCGACTAGACATTTTCCCAAACTTGAATAGCACATTCCATTATATTTCCACTAGGTAGGCCTAATCAAAGGCGTAACTCTAGGTCCAGTCTACCTGTCATCAAATTTACACAAATTAAACGTCGGTCACAATTGTTTTTAAATTTAAAGCAGCACAAATTTGTATACAGTGTCATTTTGTATAATCTATACTATACCGTGTCAGCCATGTTTGCATGTAGGTCGATACAGTAGATACTTATCGATGTACTGATTTGATCCCTAAATCCTTCCAGAATATTATTGTTATTTGTCATTTAAAAAATATATCTAACCTCCTAACCTACTTCCAACCTTTGAAACATCAATAAACATAATCAACCTGGACCCCAACTCCTTCAAGCATATTGTAATCCCTAACCAAAACCCAACCCCCTAACCTAACCTAACCTTTTAAACACAACTCAACCTGATCCCTAATCGACGTAATTCTAGGTCCAGAGGTGTGTGAAGAGTCTTGAACAAAGTGAGTTTAGTAAAACTATTTTTTTTCAAATTTATGAGTGGCCGCGGTTTAATTTTTGTAATAAAAATAACATACTTCCAATCAAAAATTTGATGTCAGATATAATGGCATTACGTGGACCTTAGCCCGATATGATTATGGTAGGCTGTATCAGTTAATTATAACTCTCAGAGGGGTCTGTTATGTTTCTAATTAACAAATTAATTCTCTCTTAAATATTTAAAAGGTTCAAGGAATTGAAAAATAATTATGGATGAGGCTTATCACTATTTCATTTTTATTCGTAAAAAATATCAGTACCGTACAGCTATTATGCATTTTAGGCTAGAATAAAATTATATCTTGATAATTTCAAATTGTGCAATAATTTTGTTGCTTGTGAAGATTTATCTATCACGCTTCTCTACTGAACTATTATTTCATTTCATAAAATCTACTCACCTCTCAAATCTGTGACTTTTGAAGGTATAATGTAGGTAGCTTACCTACTTCAATGTAGTAGCCTAGTTCAATATAGGCCTACTGCATGTTGCATATTTCCAAATAAATCTCGTTAATCAATTAACGTTACTAGCATTATTACAGAAAGATACAATATTAGCCTATATCTTGAAGAAAGTTTGTAGGCCTACTCTATGATAGGCTATAAAAAATTTTAGTACCAAAGATCAATTATTCTTGAATAAATCTTGTTGTGTTCCAGATTCAGAATATGGAAAACGGTGATATGTGTAAGTAAAACTAAATATTTTCAAAATATTATATATACTGTATCATATAAAGTAGTTGTTTAATTCTGATATTTAGCTTATTACTATTTACTATTCCGTAACTTACTAAGTACAAACAGTAACTTATTTTTAATGTGTGTTTATTATGATTCAATAGTTATTGGTTTTTGAAAAAGGGTACCGGTACCGTAACTCATCTTTGACGAAACATACAAGCAGATTCAAACAAACAAACGCTATAAATGTTATATAATTTAATTTTGATGAATGCTGATCTTATTCATCTGGAATATGAAAAATTAAGTACCGTAGGCCTACCTTTTTTGAAACTTTACTACATGTTACGACATAGACTATTAATTCCATTTTCGAATGCTTTAAAAAGCACTCGAAAATTGCATTAACATGTCGCAACATGTAGTGAATAAAAGTTTCAAAAAATTGTACTTTGATTTTTATTTTAAGATACGGTAGCCTATAAATAATATAGGGGTACGTCTATATCTATTGTTGTTCGAGTCTGCTTGTATGATTCATTAAATTTATTGAATATATTCATATAATTTTTATCTGTAAAAGAGATAAGTTATTGAAAAAGCTTTGGATTGGAAAAAAAAAATTTAAGTTTTTTCTCATAGTATTTTTTACTGACGAATAGGCCTGATAATGAAAATAATAGTCTTATAGGTACTAAATGATCAGAATAAATTCTTATTGCAAGTATATTTAGTTTTTCACGCTTGATTCAATGTTTATTTTTGCCGGAAGATGCCCACACTCATGCATATTCTATAAGAGGCTATTGTGCTTGAAAAATATGGTATGATAGATGATATTACAGTCTATATGATTTAGGAATTTGATCATATTAGTAGCCTATATATTGTAACCTATGACTTATCTGACATCAGTTTATCAAAGGATAAAGTCATACGGTACCTGACCGTGAGCTATCTATAAGTTCTCAAAGTTAACACAGCTGCAAGCTTGAAGCTCACGCGGTAATAAGGCTCTATAAGATTCCTACACTATAGAATATGATATAATCAGCTTTTCTTCCTATTCAACTATTCTTTCTTTACTGTCAATTCAAATAAGACCTCAGTATACTGATTAACGTATTTCTATTTTCAGACATGAACTTGCGTAAGAGGACATTGTTCTTCAAGAACAATGTCCCAAAAAAGAGGATGCGGCGGAATGGGTGAGTACTATTGGCATTATTCCAAGTTTTCTAAAATAATAATCAGGAACCCTAAAGGCCGCCGTCCACAGTCGAACAAAAAAGTTTGCTCCAACTTGGAGTTTGCGCAGATTGTTTTATCATGGATAGGACTGTTTGATGATTGCGCAATCGGTTCGAGTTATGGTTCTAAACTTTCAGACTTGCTTAACGATCTGTTTGATCGTGGATGGTGGAATCTACGAGTATGCGCAAACTTCAGATCAGACTATTCCTTTTATTTCCTTTTATTGAATCATTGAAACTATAAGTGAGAATATAGACTTTTCCTTCACCTTACCTTCCTTAAAAGGTCTCCAGAAATTACAGTCTGTATAAAATAAGTTGAGACTTTGCCCTCCATTCAAAGAAATTACAGGGTTGCCGAATCGAAAATTGCAACATTCTCAAATTACTAATTTAACGTCAGAATTGGATGTAGAATGTCATCCGCAATAACCTAGTAGTGCTAAAAAAGTTTCAGGGTTGAAGGATTAAAAGAAAATTCACCTTTTTTGATGAAATTGGAAACAAAAATTTGAATAGGCTATCACTTCTCTCAAAATCATTGGGCGTCGTAATGCGTAAGAATTTTATATCAAAAGAATGGAGAGAATGTCTTCTTCCTATTGGTGTCTGGATCATTTTTATCCGACCTATGATTATTTTTCTATAAATGATAATGTTCGTCAATATTGAGACATTTCGAGCAGAAAACATGACATTTTTGATATGTTAAAAACTTTTTTGTTCCTAAATACAAGTTGGCAGTGGAATAAAACGTTTCTCAGAAATAATTGAAATTATTTTTCCAATGTCAAAAATAGTCGAATAACTATATTAAATATAATATGGTAATATAACTTGAAAACTCTTTATGATTTTTTGGGGACAAAATTTTACTTTTTACCCTGTAAAATATGTTTACAATTAACAAATACTGATATTATTGGCACATTGTTGTAGAATATTCTATAATTTTAATAAGATTAAACATAACTTGACAACATATACTGTATGAAGTGATCAAGTATTTGTCAAGTTTCATTCAGTCTGGTAAAATTTATCCAAGAACGACAAAAGTAGTACGTACAAAAATTTGTTTTAATGTAACTGGCTTTACTCAATTTAATTTTCATCTGAATTGAGTATTATTTACTTGTGAATTATCGATATCATTTCAGGCTTGTTTTGTGAAGGCCTAATGAGAAGGCATCATGAGTATTATTGGAAAGTAAATAGGAGCAGCTAATGAAATTCTATGTTTTTCTTAATTTAGTTTCAAGCTGACGATTTTGAAATATGAAAATATTAGTATCTAAGTGGGGTTTCACACCAAAGCTGGGCCGAGCCGAGACGAGCCGATCCTGCATGCGTGCTAACTATGCAGGATTTAGTCGGGAGCATTCAAATCAACTCTGGGTTGAGCCGAGCGGTGCTGGGCCGAGCCGAGCGGATTTGTGCAGTCGACTTGACGCCCAACTCGATCGTTTTCAGCCAAGCGGATTCTGCCTTTTTTCAGTTTAGTTCGATCTTCCCACATATTGAGTTCTCACTACAAGGCTAGAAAACCTACTGAGTGAATCGGCTTCAGTGCGAATGCAGGCAGATTCCGCTTGGCCGATACGCCTCCGGCCGATTCCGCTCGGCTCGGCCCGGCCCAGCTTTGGTGAGAAATGGGCCTTAGGATATCATATTATTCATGTCTGTGTACAAATAAAGAGAAACTGGTTGAATTAGTCGCATTTCTATCACCTCACTATGAACATTAACTTTCATTCAACTTGTCCGGTCAATAAGTGGTTGTATAGAATGAAAAGTGGAAAACAATTTTTGACCCCGCAGTTCTATTTGGAGTAGTGAGGAGGTAAATATATCAAAAGAACTCACCCCTACCTCCTATGCTAAGGAGGTGGGGTGGTTCAAAGGTACCATTTTTGCATATAATCTCGATAACTATGCGTCAAGACATTAATTTTCTTTTCAAAATTAAAGCATACATATTTTTCTAGCATACATTTTCTAGCATTCATCTCTGAACTTTCCTCATAGCTCTCATAGTTTTCGCGGTATCCGAGCCTTAAATTGTGCGTTTTTTAAAAAATATGTTTTGCTCTTCTTGGCCTCATACCTTTTCAATGATTGATTCAAAAATGCTGATTTTGAGATTATGGAGCAAAAATTCACTTTAATTTTAACTTATGTATATTTTCTCTATTCCATGCATTTTTCCACGCCACATGCAGCAGTTTTATTGTTGAATTCTATTAAATCTTCACAATTGATAAATAAATTTGGAGGGAATGTTTAGAACCTGATTTTTGACAGTAGGGTTAAAAATGACAGTAAATCGTCGGATCATACCCCAAATTATATACCTCAAACCATACCCCAAATTCCACCTCAAATCTTGAGAAAATGACAATTCATCTTAAAAATCATACTCCCCAAAAAAGATTGGAAATAAGAGTAAATCCTTCAATCATACCTCAACCCATACCCTCCAAAAAATTATGAGCTCATCCTCAAAAAAGGTGACAATCACCCCTCCCTCAGCACCTTCCAGTCATATGGTGAGAGGAGTACTTACACAGAGAGCATTTACACAACAGTGTTTCCAAGCTCCCTTATCAATATTCTTGGGATTGTTCCTGGAAAGAAAAAACATGAATATCATTTTTAAACCATCCGAAAATCCTCAGTTACTCACAAAACTACCATTTTTTTCACTCACAATTTTTTTCTAAATAATGGCTGAACATGGGAGTGAAACTATAAAACTAGACAGAGCTATGACAACTAGACAGAGCTACAAGAAAATACAACTAGACAGAGCTATGACAACTAGACAAGAAAATTATGACAATTTTTAAAATTCATAAAACAAAATGGTGGCAGTTTGAAAATTTATTTCTTGAATAAACAAAAAACGTTCGATTTGAAAAAATACAAGAATAACTTTATCAAGTAAATTTGATTAAAAATCGATTGACACCTTATTTGTCAAGATTGAGTGAATATTAAGTGAGATGTCAGCTTAAGTGATAGTTGACCACTGAAGGTTTGTTGCAGTACACACCAAGGCATGCTGATGAAGTAACCTCAATAATGCAACAATCTCCATTTGCATTGCATGTTATTGGTAAGCGATTTTAGATTATTTCAAACAATAATATACCATTAAATAAAACCTTTGAAGGTAGGTCACCTATCACTAAAGCTGCCATATCTCACCATATTTATTCGTCCAGTTTGAAAAAATGAGGTGGCAATCGATTTGTAATTGGATTTACCAAAAAATAAGTGAAAAAACAAAATTGCAGCTGTGTGCGTGACTAAGGACATTCGAACAGTTTGAAAATGATATCTAGATGCGTTTCGTACCCAGGAAAACTGGCACAAGAATACTGGTAGGGAGTTTAGAAACACTATGTATATCAAGGTATGTATGCAGGGGGTAATTCATATGGCTTCAGTGCTGAATTTGAGAACTGTTAGCGCATGGGTTATTCGTTAGCATAAACTAGATGTTTTACTGGTTGACCCAGGTTAGTGTTTAGCTTCGACCATCATTGTCACAAGTGAGATTGATTGGAGGATTTTCATCCTTTTTTGAGAATGAACTCACGATTTCGTCATGGGGGGGGGGGTTTATGATTTAACTCTCATTTTCACTCTATTTTCGGGGTATGATTGAGGATTGTCATTTTCTCACGATTTTCGAGGTAGGATTTGGGGTATGATTTGAAACTGTAATTTTTACCTTACTTGTTGACTTTGCAGTTTTGTTGGGACTACAGGAGGTGATTGTAGAGTCCCTATCCTCACATCTGGTGCTAGATGAGGGTGCTTTAAAAGTTGAATTTCCTCATTTTTGCTTACACGCTTATACTCGTATCCTGGGAACAATGTGCTCAACTGACATGACTAACATGTATGAATTTCCTACAAGTTTTTTCTAGTAGAGTTTTGTGATCAACAGTTCTTGCGTTATATGCTCTTGAAACTATCAACTTTTCAATGATTAACCCAACTATTAACTCTCTCTAACAATGCATCGCAAAAATTAATAATATACCTTATTAGAGAATTTAATTCTCCTCAATTTTATGTATTATTTAATGCCTTTCTCCAATTTTTATAGCAGCTTTAGTTTTGGGGGTAAATTCTTCAGATTTGCAATCTTTACATTTTAAACGGCCACTATTTTGTTTTATGAATTTGAGCAATTGTCATAATTATTTTAGCTGTGTCTAGTTGATGTAAATGTTTGTGCAAAGTTCCACTTCTGCATGTTTAGCCAGTATTCTGAAAAAGAATAGTAAGTGAAAAAATAGAATGGCGGTTGTATGAGTAACTATAATGACTCGGAGTTTTAAAATGGATTTTATATATATTTCTTACCCAGAAACAATGCTCTAGAATTTTATGGGTAGGGAGTCCAGAAGCACTAGATCTATAGTATGTTATGACAAGATACATGTCTGTACCTATTATGTATTTACCTAAATAGCAACTGTGCAAATATTGATTGATTTATTTATTTATTTTGTGCTGCAGACCACAACCCCCGCTCCCACCACCCTTGCCACCGCGGCCGCCTCCACCTCCACCAACGCCACGGCCTACTCGTAAGTACACCACAACTTACAACCAAATAATACATATATTCATTTTGAATGTTATTCAAATATTTGAAATAATTTTCTTCTAAATTTTGTTTGGTCCATCCTAAATTTTTATTTGAAAATGAGGTACCTTTTTAACAATTCTAAGCTTTTTTTACTACAATAACTAAACCATATTAGGCAAGTCTTTATGCAAACAGCATGAGTTCCAATATTCAGTTTTATTTAAATAATTGTGAAAATATTTTTTTTCAAGATTTGAGGTCAATGAAATAGCTACATATATTTTGTATTATCTTGTAAAACCAAAAACAGAGATGAATCTGTGACCAACTAGAGAATCTTAGTCAGTGGAAGGTATGTTTCTTGACAAATTTAAAAATTCAGGTCATAAGATAATAGACTGAATGTTTTTCTTTTCTTCAATGTTGTTTCCATCACGAACTGCTTATTATCAAATAATAACTTTTTTGCTATCAATAAGTTTTTAATAAACTTCTTTGCTAGTCGTTCTTTTTAATAGCAAAAAAGTGTTTCTTTTTTAGAAAAAAGGAAGATAGAAATGGAAAGGGAGGATGGCCAGGCGAAAAAGAGACAAATGGTTAAGTGAGTAGTACCAAAATAATTTGATAACAGAACCAACAATATTGCAAGAGATTATCCCGACTCTTGTACCTCTTCTCATGCTCTGATCATATTCTAGCCTTTACCTTTTTTTTATTCTCATGAGATACTGTATATGTATGAAATGGTTCTTGTTCTAGAAAATTTAAGGCTCTTATTAATAGTCACAATTTTCCAATAAGAATTTATGATCCACCTTTTTGTAAATGTTTTTTAAGATGATATACGATATAATATTTGGAGATTTTAAATTATTTCATGTAGGGTGTTTCATTCTATTGGGTGGCTCGTTGGAGTAAGTGATAATGCGCCGGTCAAGAGAACCAGAGTTCGAATCTCGACCGGGGCAAAAGGTTTTCAACCACAGCACAATCACATAGATACGGCCACCCTGTCCTTCGGAAGAGACGATAAGTCGTCGGTCCCGACTACCTAAATAGTAGTATTCATCTCTCATCATCATCTCTCTCACTCATTACCCACGCACAAGCCAAAGAGCTTATGTGGGCATCACCCTCAGTATTATTATTATTTTTTTAATTTTGAAAAATGGCTACAAGCTGTCAAATCAAGATTGTCAAGGAGCGTAAATTTGAATGGTGATTCAACTGCAATAACTGGTCTTGATGAAAGTTCATTCCTTTCAACTAATAACATTAAGGAAATCTGCCTAAGCAGTAGGTTACGATGATTCAGAACAGGTGAGGGCTCAATGATTGACCTTGAAAAACACCTCTCCTACATGCAACCAAACCAGTTGACACCGTTCTCCGCTGTGCTGTGATCAAAAAACGGGTCTTCCAGAGTGGGAGTAGATCTTGAAGGCACCTCACACTATCTGGTGGTAGAGCAAGGCATTGAAGTAAGTGCACTATGAGTTGATATCAAATGCTATCAAATGCCTTGTTATAATCTATCCAGGCCATAGACAGGTTCCGCTTGTATTGGTCAACATCCTGCATGATGCACCTATCTGCAATAAGGTTCTCCTTGCAACTTGCCATGCCATTTTTACTACCCCTCTGCGCAAATATCTGCTGCCACACTGGCTGATTGTGATGTAAATTACGATCACATATTATAATCCGTGTGAGAATCTTGTAACATACATTTAGACAGGTGATTGGCCCTATAACTGCCTAGACTGGCTATTATTATTATTATTATTATTATTATTATTATTATTATTATATTATTATTATTATTATTAATATTATTATTATTATTATTAATATTATTATTATTATTATCATTATGTATCTTTTGTCTCCATTTTACTGGGCAAGAAGGTGTCATTGGCTATCAAGCAAAATTACACCTTTTTACTTTCCTTGCCCTATTACCAATAGGTAAGGAAAGTATTGCTTTCCAAAAAAATATAAGGTACCCCAATTTCTAAATTTCTATAAGTTTCAAGGTCCCCTGAGTCCGAAAAAGTGGTTTTTGGGTATGTGTGTGTGTGTGTGTGTGTGTGTGTGTGTGTGTGTGGTGTGTGTGTGTGTGTGTGTGTGTGTGTGTGTGTGTGTGGTGTGTGTGTGTGTGTACACGATATCTCATCTCCCAGTTAACGGAATGACTTGAAATTTGGAACGCAAGGTCCTTACACTATAAGGATCCGACACGAACAATTTCGATCAAATGCAATCCAAGATGGCGGCTAAAATGGCGAAAATGTTGTCAAAAACGAAAAAAATGATTTTCTCGAAAACGGCTCCAACGATTTTGGTCAAATTTAAACCTGGAATAGTCATTGATAAGCTCTATCAACTGCTAAAAGTTCATTCCTTTCAACTAATAACATTATTAAGGAAATCTGCCTAAGCAGTAGGTTACGATGATTCAGAACAGGTGAGGGCTCAATGATTCACCTTGAAAAACACCTCTCCTACATGCAACCAAACCAGTTGACACCGTTCTCCGCTGTGCTGTGATCAAAAAACGGGTCTTCCAGAGTGGGAATAGATCTTGAAGGCACCTCACACTATCTGGTGGTAGAGCAAGGCATTGAAGTAAGTGCACTATAAGTTGATATCAAGTGCCTTGTTATAATCTATCCAGGCCATAGACAGGTTCCGCTTGTATTGCCCAACATCCTGCATGATGCACCTAAGCCGATTCTTCCCTTTATAGTCCAGGCAACGAATGCTCAAATAAAGGTGTGAGGGAAAAGTTTGGAACACAATTTTCAACTCCACAGCTCTTTTAAGGATAGTAAGAGGATTAACATATCAAAAGTCCTCACCCCTACCCCGTGTGCTTAAGGGGTGGAGGTGGTTTGAAAGTACTATCTTTTCATTTTTCGCATTTATCTCGGAAACTAACATAATTTTGAAAATCCCCTAAAAAATACCCCTTTTTTGAAAATTCGTAGCTCCGGAACCAAAAATTGGAGAGTCCTGCGTGATCACTCAATTTATTGGAAATTTGATTCTCTCTAATTTAGTCGGTAATGATTTTTCTTGAGAAACTAAAGGTTTTCGAGATTAAATGGGAAAATTGAAAAAAGTCCGAAATTTTGGTGGTTTTAAGGGGTTTTGGAGGTGAAGCCGCCTTCTGGCGTGTCAGCAATTTTCAGATTCGAATTCAGCGCCCCAAAATACATAGAGAACCGTCGAGAAAAATTCTTTCCGGGCTGTTTCCTGAAAAACGACCATTTGACTGGAGAGTATAGGAAAACCTTCAATCCTTGAGAAGATGAGAAAGGTATCAGAAAAAGTGAATAGACGGTAGATCTCAAAGGATGGGATGGGGGAAGAAAGATTGGAAAAGGATGGAACAAAAATAATACGACCAGGCGGTAAAAAAAATTGAAGGACTAGATGATCTACAAAGGATTGCAGAATAAGCAAGCACACAATTTATTCAGAAGAGTACACTTTGTGAAAACATCTCATAGATAGAAGTAATTGCATATTTGATCTAGGTGTTAATATCCTGTTTTAGATTTTTAGCTATTTTCGCACATTTAATATATTGTTCGGGGATTATATTAATGATTTTACTGCTCATGTATATAAGTTGTCTTTTGATGGTTTCTATATATGCTGGTAGTGTTGAATAACTGCTGGTAGTGACAAATTTTGTAGAAGGGAAATAAGTTCCATGCTTTATATTTTAGTTATTTTTAGTCTATTATTAGTTTATTTTAGTTTTATTTTTATGCTTTATATTTATAGTAATATTTTTTTACTACACTCAAAATATATAATTGTCCAATTGTAAAAACATAGAATTCTTGAAAAGTCAAACTGGTTGGAAAAAGTCTTGGTTTAATTAGGATAATTTTGATTAATTTTAATTGGATTAATTTTTGGCATATATGAAGAGTTCTTCCAAATGTGAATTATAACAGCCCCCTCACACGGTTATCCCATATTGAACTATAGATTAAACCAGAGCAAAGTAAACCATTTTCAGCTGACTTTGACTCATATTTTTTCATAGAATTTGCAGGATATGCATCTTATTGTTTTGCAATTAAATTTTATGTGGATGTCCCATTTCAAATGTTAATGATATTATACCACCTGATAACACCTAGATATTTAGTGCTACTGACTTCTTTTATTTCAGGACAAGTCACAGTTGATTGAGTTTTTATTGCAGTTTATGAGGAGTTTCAAATTTAAATTTTCTTCAGGTTCACCAGATCTGTTTAATGCGAAAGTGATTCAATTGGTTTTATCAACATTCAAGCTCAGTGTATTTCTGTTCAGCCACTTTCTGTCCTTCCATCCTTAGTTCTTGGCAAAACCAGTTGCTCTACTGCTGATTTTGGGTGATGCATTCGGAATTTCTTGAGAAGCTTATGGGTGGAGCGAGCTAAGTTTGCCAGCTTTGTAGCAGACCATTGCACAACACCAAACGTGTATGTAAGAACAGGAATATAGGATAGGTGTTGATTGCTTTGAAAGTGCTCCTCCCATCAATTATTCAGTTAAGCACTGCTTTCAACCGCTACACATAAACGTATTTGTTAATTTCTCTTATATGTCTTAATTTTAAACTGCTGCTATATAATAATTATTATTATATTTAAAATATAATAATTTTAATTTTATAATAATATTGAAATATAACAATAATTATTATATTTTATTATCATTATATTATATTATCATTATGATATATTATCATCTTCCAGCCACCCTCCAACGCCGCCTCCACTGTCGCCAATATTGCCGCCTCCACCGCCACCATTGCCGCCTCCACCGCCACCATTGCCGCCTCCACCGCCACCATTGCCACGATTGCCGCCTCCACTGACGCCACCGTTGCCGCCTCCACCGCCACCACCCCAGACATGTAAGTTATACAAAAACTTAAACAAATTTGAATTATGAAATTTATATAATTATAAATAATCTAAATCCCATACAGTCAGTCATTAACTGCCCTGTGATCTCAAATGTTTGTGAGTGGGTATTCCTCATGGACATTAACAATGCTTCACTTTCAACCAATGCTCAATGTTGAAAGTGAACTTCACTGTAGCGATTAGCGTAGCCTCGCGTTTCTGAAACTCGCGAGAAAAACTATTTTCAAACCAGTATTTCATCATGTACTTTTAATAACCAACTCAACTATTTTTCTGTTGATAAACTACCACGTTTTGGACATAATTTATTCAATCCAATACCTTTAACTGACAGTTTGACAATCATTTCAAAACCACCAAATACATCTATGCCACCTTGTACATTCCTAGTTTTCTTGTAGGCTTACTATAAATCCAAAATCATTTTCATATATTATAGTGAGGATAACTATATTTCATGT